>NC_092631.1:28315375-28671625 GCF_039555335.1 Amphiura filiformis
TAAAATTTGTATTATATATCGTGAATTTCAAAAATTGAAAATTATTTGATATCAGAAAGACATTCTTTGTATTCAGAATGCATTTCGATATGTCTGATGTGCTCTCATGTCCCACAAAAAATACTGTCGAAACGCTCAAAACGCTCATTCCAGATCCCTTAAGAATGAGAAAAAATGTATCGTTTTAGCCGCTGTCGTGCATGTATCGTCTCATATTTCACGAGATATTATTATTTTTTTGCGTAAAACAGCTCGGTTTCGCCTCGATGTTTTACTTAAAATAATGATGTCGCCCGTATAATATGAGACGATAAATGCACGACAGCGGCTAAAAACAATACCTTTATTCTCTAATTGTAGTACATCTCTAAAAAATATGACACCTGATAGCTATTGGGCTATTCCAGAAAATAAGTGCACACCCCCTATTATATTATTATATAGAGGAGTAAATTTTCAATCAAAGAAATGTCCGGATTTCCAAGTCTGCTTTCTGAAAACGACTGGACTTCCAGTTGCCAATGTCACTTGAAAAAAGCTTGGAAATCCAATTAAATGAAGGAAAAATCACGGAAATGTCCAAAATGAGCTCTCAAATTGAGGATTTCTGATTTTGAACTATTTTTCTGCCAGATTTTTTTACCTTTGGACACTTCCTAAAAGTCTAGATTTCCAACAGTCACGATTGGACAAAAAGTCCGGAAATCCGAACTCCTCTTTAGGGGGTGTGCCTCTATTTTCTGGAATAGCCCATTACAGATGTGGGTTTCTTGCACGGACCCTTTGCTAACCTGAAATAAATATTACAGATTGATAATCCATCTTTCGTGTTTTCATTTAGCTGTGTGTAATGTGTATACTGTTTAAAACGCTGTTTAAAACTTTTAAACCATCACAACCATGCACTGAGTACCATGTGAACAACCCGCATGGGTGGGCAGGGCCGGATTTACCATAGGGCCAGATGGGCCCGGGCCCAGGGCCTCCAAATTTTGGGGCCCAAAAAATTGCCCTGTGCAGTGTGCATCTACCATTTTAGTCGAAAAACACCATGTTTTGGGCCAAAATAGGGTACAAAAATTGCAAAATTTTGCGCCCTTCGCGCGCACTAGCCCATTAGGCCTATATGGCAAGATTCAGAGATTCAGTTTGGGCTAAAATATTCTAAAATTGACATTTTTTCGCGCGCTTCGCACACAAGTGTCCTAGTAAATCTAGAAACTTGGCCACTTGAGTGCACATGCTTTCCTCACGGTGCGTTGGGGGGCCTCCAAATTTTGGCCTGGCCCAGGGCCCCAAAAAAGTAAATTCGGCCATGTGGGTGGGTAAGATTTTGGGTAAGAAGTGGACCTGTAAGAGCCCAAATGTTCTTCACAAGAATGAAATCGACTATAACCTTTCGCTCAATATCTCATTACTCCACACATTTTCAACAGGAAGTGATCGCAGATTGGTTATATATGTATATGGCAACCTTCAATATCCGTAAAGAAAGGAGGAAACTCATTACCAAGATAAAAATTCCTTTAAAAAAGGAATGTGGCGCCCAATGTGAACTTGGACGTGATATGGTGAATTCCATGGTGTGTAGATTTGGTATTATAATGATTTTTCAAGGGAAGAGTAGAAGATGATCAAATGCAAGAGAAATGTGTTTGATTGGGGAAGGTGTTCTGACAATCCAAATATAAACTTAGTCCACCTCAATGACCTGTAACAATTTGTGATTGACATTACTTAATTCTCCTCGGATGACTTTGATCTGACATTCAACATTTTCGCGCTTACACCAATCATATCCATAACAATTTAACTCTTACAACTTCCTGTCAACTCTCTAATTTAAAACTCAAAATTTCTGTCCGTTTCCTTTTCTGTCTTATACCATTTAGTACACTACAGTTTGTTACAATTATTAAGATAAGCAAACATTGCTGGGTAGATAACAGGATTTAGTTATTTACTTAATCCAATCATGGAAGTAGTAGCTAGTCAATTTTGGTCTTCAGTGTTTTAAAATACAACAATGTAGAACATGTATAATTAATATGCCGTGTTGTTTGCATACAGTTTGCCGCCCAATTGTGCCACCATATTGCAACTTTGGCAATAACCGGTATATAGATTCTATGGTATAATTAGCAAACAAAAGCCATCAGTTTAAGAGGCCTCGTTAATTGATCTTATCACTATGGACCACAAGAGTCTCATCCCAATGGCACAGTCCAATAACCTCAATTACATAATCATAGTGCAAAATTTGACCTCAAGTTGCAGAGTATGAGTTTGTGTATCCAAATTTTCAAAGGATGAATGTACAAATGTATTAGGGTTTAAGAACTGTTCCCATGATAGATGAGCATGTTGTGGATCCTAGTGTATGGTCAAATGTCACCGTCTATCGGGTTCTAAGGCACACGGTAAACTGGTTGAACGCATACAACTTGAGGTCAGGATTTATTTGGTGTTTTTATAAATCCTAATTTTGTATTTTAAACAAAGAATATACGCTCACCATTTTATCCCGTGCATATCAGAAAACAATAATAAAATAAAATCCAAGCACATTGTGGTTTTATTTCTGAGCTGGGCATAATTTTAGCAAAGCAATTGCGAAGTCAATCTAGCAAGAGTGAAATTAGAAGCTTTTCACAAAGTCATGCCTATATTGTGGCGCCGGCGCGCCTCCGTAGAGGGCGCCACAAAAAAGGTCATCGACTACAAGTTGCAGGAGGAGAAATACATCTTTGAATGGAACTGGAAAACAGATCAGCTGCAAAAAAGAGCTTGCAAAATAGTTCTGGGCAATTTGTATGATGGTTATGATGACGCTCTTAATCTGTGCCAGCCAGACTCTCTAGCTGATAGGAGGGAGGACCATTGTCGTAAGTTGGCCGAAGGGCTTTCTGCTTCTATTCGAACAGAAGATCTCATCCCTCCTACCAGACTGGAGAGTCATGGCAGGGTCATTCGCAATGCAAATCAAATCTCTCAACTTTATGCAAGGACCGATCGTTTCAAAAACAGCGCTATTCCACCTTATCAATTTATTGAATAGCTATTTAGACGCTTTTTATCCTTTTTATAGCGTAAAGATTAGAAGCTGAAAAACATGAAGAGGCTCTTTTTATTTTGTTGTTTTGAGATGTCAACCCCTCTGGTCATCACAAAACACTTCACAAATATACTTCTAATACTATTGTAAAGGCTTATAAGAAGAACTGCAACTTGACAGAAAGATTGCAAAAGAAAAAGAAAAATGCAAAATCTTCAAAAAAGGAAGCGGGAGGGGACGAGAAACATGTTTTTTTGTTTACTTGGCCTTAGTCATTAGGAAAATCAAATCATTCAGAGGAAAGAGGAAGATGGTACCATCATCAATGACAGGGACAGAACAATCAAAAGAGCAGAATTTTACCAAGACTTATATGACAGTAAACCACAGTACTTCATTTATTTATTGCCCGAGAAATGAAAAAAAGTGCCTCGAATTGTCAATATCGGCGCGTTTCAATGATAACACAATTAAATGACCCGAATTCAAATGCATTACTTTTGATTAGTCACCGTGAACGTCGAACGTGGCGATCTTTTGTTTATTTTCTTTCCTTCACACTGAAAACTTACCAATACACCAACATATCATGAGAAAATTGCACACTGAGAAATGGCGATCGCCACGTTGTATCTCCATTTCAGAAACTTCTTACTGTTGTTAATAACATATCTTCTGATTTGTTCCATTTTTGGTTTCATTGACGGTACCACTGCGATTTTTATCAAAGCTGAGCAGCAAAATACAGAATTAGACAATAATATTGGACCAGAGCTGGTCATTAGATGCACAGTTGAATGGCAAACCGTGGAATCCCACAGAGCTCATCGGTGGATCTTCAATGGGAATACAATCAGTGAAAACAACCAATTTGTGCCTGGAATTCCCTCACGGTATCTTTTATCAGGAGACGGTTATAGCCTTAATATTCGAAATATTGTACGATCTGATGAAGGCCAATACAAATGTCAGATTGATTACTCAGAGGGGGCAGGAGTGGTTTTCACTTCAGAAGCAGCAGCTGCAGTCTTAGTATTATTTGAATATCTTCCTCCTCTGAACTACCCACAATGCAGCCTTCTTCCGCCAAGTCCGTTTCTAGTTGGAACTGTACCATTGTTCAGCTGCTCTGTGGAACAGACAAACGCTCAAATCATGACGAGTTTATCTCTTCACAGACAAGATGGGACAGTGATATCTTTGAGCAGTACCTCAGGTTACACTATACCGTTATCGCTAGAAGACAATGGCGCTGAATTCAAGTGTGTTATGAAAAGTCCAACATTTCCTACAGCAATGAGAACATGTTCCGTAGGACCAATTTCAGTTGTGCCGCCACTCACAAGATTTACAACGAATGCAATTGTGATACCTAAAAAGACATCTCCAATAACCAGAACATCACCAGTGAAGACGACATCACCAGTTGTACCTACCACAAGACATACAACGAATGCAATAGTGGTACCTCAAAGAACATCTCCAATAATCAAATCATCACCAGTGAAAACGACATCACCAGTTGTAACTACCACCGAGAAGGTTATTGATAAAAGTCCTGTTTCAACGCCAACTTTATCCAATGATCTACAAACTACTGTTTCAGCAACGTCAAATACACCTATTGTAATTGGAACATCAAGTGCTGGATTTCAAAATTGGCCAATCATTGGCGGCGTTATAGGTGCTTTGTTATTGCTAGTAATGCTCGTAATTGGATTGTTGGTGGTGACTCGACGTCAGCGCAAGACTTCAACACATCAAAAGACTGATATGGGCGGCCAATTGGGTCAAGAGACAATTACAGATAGTCCAAATAAAGTATCGTCACCGCCCAATGTCGGTACCGTGATTGAGATGCGGCGAGATCAGCCGACAGATAATGTCCGCGGATTGTCTTCCAACTACGTGAACATTAACAGGTTGGATGCTCCGACTGAAACGTCATCCGATGATGATAACCTAATCAAGATGCCTCGTATGCCTAAGAATCCACGCTTTGTTTATATAAATGGTGATGATCTTCGTACTGATACATTGTAGACTTGTATAGTATGAAAAGGGCATTCTGTCGAGGGCTCAGAATATGGTTCCAAAGCTTCATCTCCGTGACACTCACTTTCCAAAATTATAAGTTAGTATAACAAAGCCTCACCATCTAAGGTCATGATAAATGTGAGCAAATCTATAAATAATGATATGTTTCTCTAAATTTCAAGGATTTAAAATAAATCCTAAAGGATTGTGATTAGGGATCAATCAAGTATAAATCTTATAGATTTAAAATTAAATCTTTAAAATTTAAAATTAAGTCTTTAAAATTCAAATCTATAAGATTAATTTTAAATCTAAAATTGATTGGTCCCTAATTACAATCCTTGTAATTAGACAGGGCAGCTATGTTGCACTGAGCCCCCGTTGTAATTATCATAACGCGATATCCAGTCTCCCTGCAGAAATACCAGTAATTTCATAATTGTTGCCAAGATGTCGGCATTTTGCCGAAATAAAGTATGGGATGAAATAAAAACTCGACCGGCGGTTGACCGCCGGTTCCGTCCGGTTGCTATTGTCAATGTAAACCGGACAGAACTGGTCAGAGTTGGCCACCCAGAAGTTATTGCCTTTGGCCCATAGAAAACACCAAAATAGGCCAACCTTTTATAACACGTAGCTATGTCACTTCAAAAGACTTGGCTCCCTAGGTATATGTCTTTTGGGGAAAAATGTATAGGCCTATCAACATTTTCAAAAATATCACTTTTTATAATAATTTGCCTTAAAAATGTATTATATTGCGAATTAAAAAAAAATCAAAAATTATTTGATATCATCAGGACATTCCTCGTAGGCCTATTCAGAATGCAGTTTGGTTTGTCTAATGTGCTCTCAGGTCCCACAAAAATACTCTCCAAACGTTGCTACCAGAGCCCTAGACTTCTCCGTAGTCCACTTGCCCATTTTGCATACTCTGGCTATTACAATTAAGTATAAAACTCTGATTTGTATTATTTTGTGTGCAATTGATAGATTTTCACATCTGATATTTTCAGTCACCGTATTCCCTCTGTTTGTTAGCTTCCCAAGGATTTTTAACTCGGGCTTTCGCTATCAATAAACTGGTAGATTCCAAAATATTGACTATTTTACTGTCACTATATAATTTATAAACTCTTTATGAGTATTTTACTATTGAACACATTAATTTGAATAAACATCAGTATAATTTTGAGTTCAACGGAATGCGTTCATCGTGATTAATAATAACATATTTTCATTTATCAAAATTCGACTATGGCATATGTTGCAAGGTTAGGGATTTCTAGTATCCATACTTAGTGATAGATTATCAATATGCTAATGAACCGGCAACACCAATAATAAGGGCTTTTCCAAGATGGCAGCCCGCATGGTTACATGTGTATCACACAGAACATTTAATAAATGTTTATAGTTACAAGATAACACGAACTTGTAAGATGGTGTCAGAAGTGGGATAGTTGTCACACATGCAGTGTATAAAGTTAAGTTGCAGTCCAAGTGTTGAAATTGTTGTTGTTATGTTATTTTTTCTTGAAGAGTCAGAATAATACTCTTCTATCTAGGTGTAGAGCAATCGGATGCACATTGCTCAATCTTCAGAACACAGG
Source organism: Amphiura filiformis (assembly GCF_039555335.1). Taxonomy (NCBI): domain Eukaryota; kingdom Metazoa; phylum Echinodermata; class Ophiuroidea; order Amphilepidida; family Amphiuridae; genus Amphiura; species Amphiura filiformis. The sequence continues at coordinate 28,322,081 of NC_092631.1, forward strand.
ATGTGGTTGTCCACCCACATCTCTACATAGCACACATGAAAATGTATTGTAACAGACATAAGAACTTCATAATTTTGTTTTGAATACCAAAATTTTGCGCTAATTAAATGCTGTTGAGGCCTATTGGCTACATTTTATGCTACAAAAGGTAACCCATGAAAGTTCATAATATTGTCTGAAATCAACAAAGCAATTACATGCAACCAAAATGGTGTGTGAAGAAAGAAGATGGAATCAAGCAGTGAGTCACACCATGTAGATCACAAACAAGCTGTGACAAGGGCAGAATAATCCCTTAGCTGTTTGTGCAGATTAAGGAAAGTCTACTCCTTAGTCTGAGAGTTGTAGTTTAAGTTTAAACTCTAATCAGTTAAGAGTTAATGTGTTGTGAGTTACCAAAGTTGAAAGTTTCCAAATTCCAAATTAATCTTAAAGATTTTGAATCTGAAAAGGATACTTAATTTTGGAAATTGTTTTTAGTAAAATTTCAAAGATCATATAGCTATATAGCATATCTTGTAAAGAACATTCAGAGACACTAAAGACAGAGACTATAAAGGAACTCTTTGTTATTTCAATGATGAATCGTTTATTAATCATTTCAAACAAAGTTATAAAAAGGAAAGGATGTTGCAAGGTTAGGGATTTCTAGTATCCATACTTAGTGATAGATTATCAATATGCTAATGAACCGGCAACACCAATAATAAGGGCTTTTCCAAGATGGCAGCCCGCATGGTTACATGTGTATCACACAGAACATTTAATAAATGTTTATAGTTACAAGATAACACGAACTTGTAAGAGCATAGTCTACCAGAGCCCTTAACGACATTACTGTAGTGCATGTATACACGTTTTAAACGTATGCTGAATTCCCTGGGTGATAATTTGGTTCACTAATTCTTTTTATATCATGTTATGAAAGTATAATCATGTAACTTTGACAATCGGTAATAACAATGTTCATGTGTGAATCATATTCTGTTATTGCCTAATAAGGGAAAAAGTGTCTCAAATTGTCATTATCGGCGCGGTTCAATAATATCACAAAATTAAATGACCCGAATCGAAATTTGGGCCATTCCAGTTGCAATTCAAACACCCCATATTGAAGACATGACCTTGATCTCCCACACCGGGGGTGTAGATTTCGAATGGAGTCACCCATTCAGGTAACCCCGTTTGCAATTCACACTCCCTCTGTGGGAGATCAAGGTCATGTCTTCTATACGGGGTGTATGGATTTCATCTGGAATAGCCCAATGCATTCGTTATGGTTATTCACCGTGAACTTGACAATCTTTTGTTTATTTATAGTTTCGTTCACATCGGAAAAGTTACCAAAACATTTATCACTTCATGAGGAAATACAACGAAATTACGATCGCCATGTCGCTCTTTCACCGTCTTAGCTCATTTTCCATCTTATTAACAACTTTTATTCTGGTTTATACAATTTTGGGTTTCATTGACACCACAATTGCAATATTTGTAAGCGCTAAACAGAAATCAACAGAAGTGGACCCTAACATTGGACCAGAACTTGTCGTTGAATGCACAGTTGAATGGCAAATGGTGGAAATACATGTCGCCCACAAGTGGATCTTCGCTGGGATTGTTATCAATGAAAACAACCAACTTCTGAATGGAGTCTCTTCACGGTATGCTCTGGCTTCAGATGGTTATACGCTGAAAGTCCGAAATGTTGTACGATCTGATGAAGGCAGATATACTTGTCAGATTAATTATAATGAAGATGGTGACGCGACACTTTACACAACAGAAGCAGTGGCCGTCGTCTCAGTGTTAGGTGAATATCTTCCTCCTGTAAATTACCCACAATGCGATCTTCTTCCGCCAAGTCCGTTCCTTGTTGGAACAGCACCTTTATTCAGCTGTACTGTGGAACGGAGTCAGACAAATGTTCAAATTGTGACGAGTTTATCTCTTCACAGACAAGATGGGACAGTGATATCTTTAAGCAGTAGGTTACTATACCGTTATCGATAGAAGACAATGGCGCTGAATTCAAGTGTGTTATGAAAAGTCCGACATTTCCTACAGCAATGAGAACATGTTCCGTAGGACCAATTTCAGTTAAGCCCACGTCACCAGCTTTACCACCTACGACGGCGAAGGCTATTGGTAAAAGTCCTTTATCAACGCCAACGTTATCAAATGATCATCAAGTACAAACTACTGTTTCAGCAAATACGTCAATTGTAATTGGAGCATCGAGTGATGGATTTCAAAATTGGCCAATCATTGGCGGCGTTATAGGTGCTTTGTTATTGTTGCTTCTTTTCCTAATTGGAATGTGGATACTGGTAGCACGTCGTAAGCGCAAATCTTCAACAAACCAAGAGGTAGCAGATAATCTTTATGAAAATACGAGATCTTCAACGCCTGATGTAGGTACTGTGATTGAGATGCCACGAGACCAACCAGTTGATAATGTCTACGGATTGTCTCCCAGTTATGTGAACACTAACAGGTCTGATGATCCGGGTGATGCATCATCAGATGATGACTACCCTGTTAAGATGCCGTATATGCCTATGGATCTACGCTTTGGTAATATTAATGGGGCTGGTCCTTCTACTGATACATTGTGATAATGAACTCTCTTGACGCGGGTGTCGACTGCATCAGACGACTATATAGTTTTTTGTTTGTTTTTTAATTAAAAAATTTCAGAATTGTAAATCTTCATGACCATATTTGGAATCTGCATAAAAAAATGCTTTTAAATGAGTACAAACAAGCCATCTCAAAACTTTTTATGTCGAAACCTATTAAAGTTATCACGCAGAATTAAGAAACTGAAACACCCGGTACTCAAATGCTTGCAATTTCAGCTGAACTTCCTTCTGACAAATATCGGTAATTTGTTGAAAATAAAGTTGCCGGCATATGAATGCACACTTTGCTAATAATGGTGCTAGTCCGTCCTGCCGGAATGCCGACACATCTGTATTTTGGTATCTAAATAAATTAAGAGTGTTTTTGATGCAGAAGGACCTGGAATTTAAGTGTTCAAATGGCAACATATTATGTGTTAATTTTCTCAGCTCATCATAGTAAAGATGAATTTATACTCCATCGCTGAGCGATGAGCGATTGGTTTCTAGCCATGAGGTAGGTCCCCCTAGCTCGCTTTTTGTTGTGTTGGGAAAAGCGCGTTACCTCATTGGTCAAATACCAATCGCTCGTCATCAGCGATGGAGTATATAAATTCAGCTTAAGTCGTGATTTAATACTGATTTTTGCTTACTGCTTACTGATGGATACAACATAATATTCGATATCATAACCCGTGCCTCACGCGACTCGCCGGGCGAGGTAGCGACCATAGACAAAAGTGTTTTCACTTCACGTCGCCCTCATTAGCGTTAACTGTCAGTATCATTACATAGGCCGGGTACAAAGGGCGGTTTGTATTTATCTGAGATACGTGAGTATGAAAATAAAACACGCATAGAAATATCTTTTGCCGAAATGCCGAAGATTAACCAAATGCCGGGATTCAGCAGTACCACGAATTCGGCAAATCGTAAATTCGACAACAACTCATTCTCATGGTATTGTTAACGTGTTTAGAACGGATATAAGTGTTTAGGATGCGTTTAGATACTCAAAGTGTGATAACTTGTAAACCAAAATTATTGCTCCAATTCACCGATAATAAACTGCATAACATGGCCATTGTGAAACGCATGTTTAATTTGTAGATATTTGAAAATATTTGAAATTTGAAAGACACTGTTAATTGTGATAACTGAACCGATTTACACAGAGACCAACCATCCCTCTCTGCTTTAGCATTTCAACGGATGGATACTGGTAACTGCGCCGCCAGAGTTTAACGCAAGCATGTGGAAAGTTTGGCAACTCAACTGCAAGCCTAGCCATGCAAGGAAACTGGAACTATATGAGCAGCAAAACAATCCACACTTCTGAGTTTCGGTTTATAATTTTAAGTATTCAATTATTTCTTAGTTTATTTAGTTTATGCTTCCATGGTGTTATGTTGTGTTCAATAATAACAAGCTCACTTATTGGGCTATTCCATTAAATTCCACAGAGGGGCGTTATGTGTGTGGGGGTTGTGGTGGTGGGGTGGGGGGGGGGGGTGGAAGACCACACTTTCGTCCTCATTTGCCGATTTGTTAGTGTGGGGGTGTGTGTGTGACAAAAACCAAGGTTTCGTCCACATTTGTCAATTTTTGTCCCATTTTAAGTCATTTTAATGACACTTGTGACACTTGACATTCCCATTTTATCTTGGAAAATTTTCTGGGGGGGCCTCCCCCCCCCCCCGTAGCTCTGCCCCTGGCTTCGCAACTGAATCCACACTTCACCTGTGGACAATTTAGCTATAGTCTTCCACAGAGGGAGAGTATGGCTTTAAGATAACTAACTCTTGCCAATTTCGTTTCATACACCCTCTATGGAGGATTTTATCCCAATCTTCCACAGGGGGAGAATGGAATTCAAATAGAACAGCCCATTGCGAAGGCGAATGTGGATTTTGATATTGATATGGGCCTTGTTTGGATGTAGTGGTTGGCAGAGATGTGAAATTTGACACGCTATAAGATAAAATAATAAATTTATTATCAAGAAAATGATATTATTTGTGTCAAACATTCTCTTTTTCAAACTTACCCCCTTAATTGTTTCTAAATTGAGACATGTCTTAATTATTGTAGGAATATGAAGGAGGGGTAAGTTGGTGACATGTCTAGCTGCTGAAGGTTGTCATAGGAGGGCAGAGTTTGAAAGACTGGTCTGAATTTATGCGAGGACAAAATATATATTTGAAGATTCAAACTAGTTCTAGATTTCCTAGTATTAAGGCTTCGAATGTGTTAGGGAACAAACCAAAAGTTCGATAATGTCCTATAAATGAAATTCCTTTGGGGGGTCGATTACGTTAAAAAAAACTAGTTAAAATATCGACCAAAGTTGGTCTTTCTGGCTGGAATTGTCTATATTTCATGGGGTCAGGCTCGCCTCCTAATAAAAGCACTTTCGTTTATTGGACGTCATCGAGCTTTTGGTTCGTTCCATTAAGTGATTCGATTGTAGGCCTATAAAGGGCCAAACACTGTGATGTAGGACTACTAGGCCCTAGTAATGTCTAAGGTTTATTGGTGGTATGCACACTCTAAAAAATAAAGGTTCTAAAAGGTTCTAAAGTTGGCCTTCAGGAGACCCCTTAGAGGTTCTCTAAAGAACCAAAAATGGTTCCAAAACCATTGAAAATGGCCTGATGAGATACATTCTCTTTAGAAAACCTTTAAGGGTTCTCCAAAATTTAAAAACAAAAACCTTTTTTAGAGGTTCAAGAGGGAGGGTTCTCATGAGAGGACAAATAAAGGTTCTATCTAGAACCTTTATTTCTTAGAGCGGCAGGTAAAAACACGGGTAATCATGGAGAGTTTGAAACTCTGTAGCTCTGTGAGTTGTACCTTGGCTGACATTGCGAGTTTCAATTTAACCTGTGTTGAACCTATATCCGATTGACCGGACACAGTGAATGAAGATAATATCAGTCTAAAGCATGTTAAAGACAACGCTGGACAATTTATAATGACCATATAATGACTACTTTATCCGCAAAATTCATTACTACAGTCATTATAATCTACTATTGCAGGTCATTAACACTGTAATACCTCACCATTGATCATATTATTAATCTAAGAAATGTTCACTGAAAGACCCAACACGCGCATTTTGTCCAAAGGCGCAAATACATTCTAGATTCGCATAGCGCCTAACTGTACTTTCTGTAAAATTGTAGTGTTGCAGAGGTTGTCCACATTTTATAAGTGCGAACAAACAGTAACACAAAACTACGGAAGCACTGAAGGGACATGTCATGTTGTCATGATGACATGATGATGACATAAATGACGACATAATTGACCACATAATTGCAAGTTGTCACGATAAATGATGACATAATTGACGACATAATTGCGAGTTGTCACGATAATTTACATGATAATTTCGAGTTGTCGAGTTGTCACGATAAATGATGACATAATTGACGATATAATTGCGAGTTGTCACGATAATTTACATGATAATTTCGAGTTGTCGAGTTGTCACGATAAATGACGACATAATTGACGACATAATTGCGAGTTGTCACGATAATTGATGACATAATTGGCGACATAATTGCGAGTTGTCACGATAATTGACATGATAATTTCGAGTTGTCGAGTTGTCACGATAAATGACGACATAATTGACGACATAATTGCGAGTTGTCATGATAATTGATGACATAATTGACGACATAATTGCGAGTTGTCACGATAATTGACATGATAATTTCGAGTTGTCGAGTTGTCACGATAAATGACGACATAATTGACGACATAACTGCGAGTTGTCACGATAAATGATGACATAATTGACGACATAATTGCGAGTTGTCACGATAATTGACATGATAATTTCGAGTTGTCACGATAAATGACGACATAATTGACGACATAATTGCGAGTTGTCACGATAATTGATGACATAATTGACGACATAATTGCGAGTTGTCACGATAATTGACATGATAATTTCGAGTTGTCGAGTTGTCACGATAAATGACGACATAATTGACGACATAACTGCGAGTTGTCACGATAAATGATGACATAATTGGCGACATAATTGCGAGTTGTCACGATAATTGACATGATAATTTCGAGTTGTCGAGTTGTCACGATAAATGACGACATAATTGACAACATAATTGCGAGTTGTCACGATAATTGACATGATAATTTCGAGTTGTCAAGTTGTCACGATAAATGACGACATAATTGACGACATAATTGCGAGTTGTCATGATAAATGATGACATAATTGACGACATAATTGCGAGTTGTCACGATAATTGACATGATAATTTCGAGTTGTCAAGTTGTCACGATAAATGACGACATAATTGACGACATAATTGCGAGTTGTCACGATAATTGATGACATAATTGACGACATAATTGCGAGTTGTCACGATAATTGACATGATAATTTCGAGTTGTCAAGTTGTCACGATAAATGACGACATAATTGACGACATAATTGCGAGTTGTCATGATAAATGATGACATAATTGACGACATAATTGAGAGTTGTCACGATAATTGACATGATAATTTCGAGTTGTCAAGTTGTCACGATAAATGACGACATAATTGACGACATAATTTCGAGTTGAGTTGTCAAGTTGTCACGATAAATGACGACATAATTGACGACATAATTGCGAGTTGTCATGATAAATGATGACATAATTGACGACATAATTGCGAGTTGTCACGATAATTGACATGATAATTTCGAGTTGTCAAGTTGTCACGATAAATGACGACATAATTGACGACATAATTGCGAGTTGTCACGATAATTGACAGATAATTTCGAGTTGTCAAGTTGTCACGATAAATGACGACATAATTGACGACATAATTGCGAGTTGTCATGATAAATGATGACATAATTGACGACATAATTGCGAGTTGTCACGATAATTGACATGATAATTTCGAGTTGTCGAGTTGTCACGATAAATGACGACATAATTGACGACATAATTGCGAGTTGTCACGATAATTGATGACATAATTGACGACATAATTGCGAGTTGTCACGATAATTGACATGATAATTTCGAGTTGTCGAGTTGTCACGATAAATGACGACATAATTGACGACATAATTGCGAGTTGTCACGATAAATGATGACATAATTGACGACATAATTGCGAGTTGTCACGATAATTGACATGATAATTTCGAGTTGTCGAGTTGTCACGATAAATGACGACATAATTGACGACATAATTGCGAGTTGTCACGATAATTGATGACATAATTGACGACATAATTGCGAGTTGTCACGATAATTGACATGATAATTTCGAGTTGTCGAGTTGTCACGATAAATGACGACATAATTGACGACATAACTGCGAGTTGTCACGATAAATGATGACATAATTGACGACATAATTGCGAGTTGTCACGATAATTGACATGATAATTTCGAGTTGTCGAGTTGTCACGATAAATGACGACATAATTGACAACATAATTGCGAGTTGTCACGATAATTGACATGATAATTTCGAGTTGTCAAGTTGTCACGATAAATGACGACATAATTGACGACATAATTGCGAGTTGTCATGATAAATGATGACATAATTGACGACATAATTGCGAGTTGTCACGATAATTGACATGATAATTTCGAGTTGTCAAGTTGTCACGATAAATGACGACATAATTGACGACATAATTGCGAGTTGTCACGATAATTGATGACATAATTGACGACATAATTGCGAGTTGTCACGATAATTGACATGATAATTTCGAGTTGTCAAGTTGTCACGATAAATGACGACATAATTGACGACATAATTGCGAGTTGTCATGATAAATGATGACATAATTGACGACATAATTGCGAGTTGTCACGATAATTGACATGATAATTTCGAGTTGTCAAGTTGTCACGATAAATGACGACATAATTGACGACATAATTGCGAGTTGTCACGATAATTGACATGATAATTTCGAGTTGTCAAGTTGTCACGATAAATGACGACATAATTGACGACATAATTGCGAGTTGTCATGATAAATGATGACATAATTGACGACATAATTGCGAGTTGTCACGATAATTGACATGATAATTTCGAGTTGTCAAGTTGTCACGATAAATGACGACATAATTGACGACATAATTGCGAGTTGTCATGATAAATGATGACATAATTGACGACATAATTGCGAGTTGTCACGATAATTGACATGATAATTTCGAGTTGTCAAGTTGTCACGATAAATGACGACATAATTGACGACATAATTGCGAGTTGTCACGATAATTGATGACATAATTGACGACATAATTGCGAGTTGTCACGATAATTGACATGATAATTTCGAGTTGTCAAGTTGTCACGATAAATGACGACATAATTGACGACATAATTGCGAGTTGTCATGATAAATGATGACATAATTGACGACATAATTGCGAGTTGTCACGATAATTGACATGATAATTTCGAGTTGTCAAGTTGTCACGATAAATGACGACATAATTGACGACATAATTGCGAGTTGTCACGATAATTGACATGATAATTTCGAGTTGTCAAGTTGTCACGATAAATGACGACATAATTGACGACATAATTGCGAGTTGTCATGATAAATGATGACATAATTGACGACATAATTGCGAGTTGTCACGATAATTGACATGATAATTTCGAGTTGTCAAGTTGTCACGATAAATGACGACATAATTGACGACATAATTGCGAGTTGTCACGATAATTGACATGATAATTTCGAGTTGTCAAGTTGTCACGATAAATGACGACATAATTGACGACATAATTGCGAGTTGTCATGATAAATGATGACATAATTGACGACATAATTGCGAGTTGTCACGATAATTGACATGATAATTTCGAGTTGTCGAGTTGTCACGATAAATGACGACATAATTGACGACATAATTGCGAGTTGTCACGATAATTGATGACATAATTGACGACATAATTGCGAGTTGTCACGATAATTGACATGATAATTTCGAGTTGTCGAGTTGTCACGATAAATGACGACATAATTGACGACATAACTGCGAGTTGTCACGATAAATGATGACATAATTGACGACATAATTGCGAGTTGTCACGATAATTGACATGATAATTTCGAGTTGTCGAGTTGTCACGATAAATGACGACATAATTGACGACATAATTGCGAGTTGTCACGATAATTGATGACATAATTGACGACATAATTGCGAGTTGTCACGATAATTGACATGATAATTTCGAGTTGTCGAGTTGTCACGATAAATGACGACATAATTGACGACATAACTGCGAGTTGTCACGATAAATGATGACATAATTGACGACATAATTGCGAGTTGTCACGATAATTGACATGATAATTTCGAGTTGTCGAGTTGTCACGATAAATGACGACATAATTGACAACATAATTGCGAGTTGTCACGATAATTGACATGATAATTTCGAGTTGTCAAGTTGTCACGATAAATGACGACATAATTGACGACATAATTGCGAGTTGTCATGATAAATGATGACATAATTGACGACATAATTGCGAGTTGTCACGATAATTGACATGATAATTTCGAGTTGTCAAGTTGTCACGATAAATGACGACATAATTGACGACATAATTGCGAGTTGTCACGATAATTGATGACATAATTGACGACATAATTGCGAGTTGTCACGATAATTGACATGATAATTTCGAGTTGTCAAGTTGTCACGATAAATGACGACATAATTGACGACATAATTGCGAGTTGTCATGATAAATGATGACATAATTGACGACATAATTGCGAGTTGTCACGATAATTGACATGATAATTTCGAGTTGTCAAGTTGTCACGATAAATGACGACATAATTGACGACATAATTGCGAGTTGTCACGATAATTGACATGATAATTTCGAGTTGTCAAGTTGTCACGATAAATGACGACATAATTGACGACATAATTGCGAGTTGTCATGATAAATGATGACATAATTGACGACATAATTGCGAGTTGTCACGATAATTGACATGATAATTTCGAGTTGTCAAGTTGTCACGATAAATGACGACATAATTGACGACATAATTGCGAGTTGTCACGATAATTGACATGATAATTTCGAGTTGTCAAGTTGTCACGATAAATGACGACATAATTGACGACATAATTGCGAGTTGTCATGATAAATGATGACATAATTGACGACATAATTGCGAGTTGTCACGATAATTGACATGATAATTTCGAGTTGTCAAGTTGTCACGATAAATGACGACATAATTGACGACATAATTGCGAGTTGTCACGATAATTGACATGATAATTTCGAGTTGTCAAGTTGTCACGATAAATGACGACATAATTGACGACATAATTGCGAGTTGTCACGATAAATGATGACATAATTGACGACATAATTGCGAGTTGTCACGATAATTGACATGATAATTTCGAGTTGTCAAGTTGTCACGATAAATGACGACATAATTGACGACATAATTGCGAGTTGTCACGATAAATGATGACATAATTGACGACATAATTGCGAGTTGTCACGATAATTGACATGATAATTTCGAGTTGTCGAGTTGTCACGATAAATGACGACATAATTGACGACATAATTGCGAGTTGTCACGATAAATGATGACATAATTGACGACATAATTGCGAGTTGTCACGATAATTGACATGATAATTTCGAGTTGTCGAGTTGTCACGATACTTGACGATATAATTGCGAGTTGTATGACGAGTTGTCATGATAATTGACGACATAAAGTCATGATAATTTCGTGTTGTCACGATAATTGACATGATAATTTCGAGTTGTCGAGTTGTCACGATACTTGACGATATAATTGCGAGTTGTATGACGAGTTGTCATGATAATTGACGACATAAAGTCATGATAATTTCGTGTTGTCACGATAATTGACATGATAATTTCGAGCTGTCGAGTTGTCACGATACTTGACGATATAATTGCGAGTTGTATGACGAGTTGTCATGATAATTGACGACATAAAGTCATGATAATTTCGTGTTGTCACGATAATTGACATGATAATTTCGAGTTGTCGAGTTGTCACGATACTTGACGATATAATTGCGAGTTGTACCCAGCAAACATTATACAATCGGCCCGATACTGGCTCTATAAAAGCTGCTATAATGGACCAAGAATGGCAGCCTGTATTGGTCCGGTACGGTCGTGCACACGGGCATTCGACTGGCCCAATAGATATTGCCAGCACTGCGCCAAAATGGGTTGAAATTGGCCCAGTACAGGTCCAATTTATTCAATACTGTACTGGGCCAATATAATATTGCCAATATATTCCCATTATGAAACCGTAAGTAAATGGTAATGGTCCAATTTTGGTCCTTTTTATATTATTTTTGGTCCACGTCTAGCTGTGCAGTGTTCTTCTATTCCTCTTTTACCCGGTTCAGGCTTTATTGGTCAGTTTCACCTGTTCAACCAGATATTTCCTTTGAAAAGGAAACTTACTTGCACTCAGCATAATTGAATTTGTATTACCTGATGTGCAAAGTATTAAAGTTTGATAACAAACTAACTTCAAAACTGAGCCATTGATAAATGAAATATATATTCTATGGTGTCATCAGATAACAATTATGCCTTGCTCACGTAGATTCTTTACAAGGCAGTAAATGAAATATTCGGAACAAGCGTAAACTCGCTGCCTCTTCTTTATAATAATAATAACATGTCATTACATGTGGCCCTTCAAAATGAAGATAATAATGATCAAATATTGTATTTTGATAGTAAAAAATGTCAGGGTTTCAAAACCACGCCCACATTAATATAACATTGTGCCAATACAGGGCCGGTACTCTGGGCCTACAAGCCCGGCCAACAAGTTTCTGCCGCAACTGGGCCAGTATGTACATGCCGGCTCGATGCCATATTCAGGTAGTCTTCAATTGGCCCAATAATGGACCAAGTACGGCACAGCTTATCCTAATAAGAAAACGGCGGCCAAACATTAACCAGTATCGGATTTGTACTGGCGTTATTCCGTCAGCCGTGTCCGGTATTGCCAGAAGTAGACCGGTTTAAGCCATTACTGGGCCAATATTACAATGTTTGCTGGGTATGACGAGTTGTCATGATAATTGACGACATAAAGTCATGATAATTTCGTGTTGTCACGATAATTGACATGATAATTTCGAGTTGTCGAGTTGTCACGATACTTGACGATATAATTGCGAGTTGTATGACGTGTTGTCATGATAATTGTCATGATAATTGCGAGTTGTATGACGTGTTGTCATGATACTTGACGACATAAAGTCATGATAATTGACGACATACGCATGATTTATACTACATCGCGAGCGATTTGTTTGACCAATGAGGTGGCGCGTTCTTCCCAACGCAAAAACCCGCTCTATCCCATTGCACGACAGATTTCACCTCTGACCTCGATCAGCTGTGTTTGCGACAGTCATGACAGTAGTGTCCAGTTGCGAAAATCGAATTATTTGCCTCATTTTAACGGCGTGCTTGGATTAGTTTGCAATAGTAATATAAGTATTCAATTCACTTAATATTTAGAGAAGCAAATGACATGATGGATTGAGGACAATTATGTCCACGGACATCGAATAAAACATGACGAGATTTGTCCCATTCACCCGTGCATCACACATGACTGTGCATTGATCATTGCAATACCGTGCAGTGTTTTCCGTGTGTACACCGTCCTCCAGGCTGAGTTGGGTGTGTTGTCTGTACGTACACGACTCTGCAAGGTGAGTTCCTTTTATAACCATTATTTTTTTATGCAAAAGTAAAACTAAACGACACAACATTAATTTTAACTGGCAGTGAGGATTTGTTATTCTGTCGATCGGACATCCGGGCATGAACCGGCTGACAATTTATTTTAGCACTGGACTGAAACAACATTCATACGTACTCGCTATAAACAGCATGCGTGATTGGTCGATAGGCGGGCATAAACAACGTTTATGCCCGGCGTTCGATCATAAACAAGCCGCGCGAGTTGCGCATTTGAGAACTGATGGACGCCGCGAGTAGGATATTACGCGCTTTGTTCGCGAGCTATTTACGCATAAAGCGCGAGTGATGTACGCGATGTTCGCGCGTCCAAGCACGATGGACTAAGCAAGAAAACGTTTTCTTACAATTAGCGTTGGAGAAACTGTTAAAAATGATAAGGAACTGGTAGTTTTTAGTTTAAAATGATGGTATTTTTAGTTTTGGAGGGAAATAACAGCAAGCAGAATGTTGCGTATGTATGAACGGGGTTCATTCATATATTTTCATGACTAAACGTTGTTTATGCCCTCGGCTAAAGCCCTCGGGCACAAACAATCGCTTAGTCATGAAAATATATGAATGAACCCCAATTCGCATTCACTGAACTCGAGACAGCGTCGGAGTGTATCACAAGCTATCACACTATTGTGCCAGGTTCGACTCTCGATCTGCAAATACAAATATGCGATAAGTTGTTTTCACTCCAATGCATGTGATAAATGGATGTGACGTGGCCCCGACCGAGAGAATAGTATAGGAAAACATGATTTGTGACATGATCTGGTCCATGTGGACCAAAGGCGTAAATTTGAAACTGAGATAGGTAAAAATATGGAGTAAAAATAAGAAAATACATAAGAAAATAGACATCAAAAAACTTTAGAACCAAGCATGCTAGACCTTTGTTTATTTCAGTAATGATAGCCTATTGTATGTATAATGTAATGATTACAGTAAAAAAATTTTCAAAATGCCTCCTTTGGCCCCGATGGACCAGATTGTGTCACATTTTCACTTCATCTTCAGTCTCAATCCCAACCCACAGCAAGTGAGCATTAAACATAAAGTTTTGATTTTTGCTGAGTAGGCCTATGTACTATGTTTACAAAGTACATGTACATTGAAATCGTGTAAAAACAGAATTTTGAAAAATATTCAGGGCTTTCTCCTTAGCAAATGTTACAATATATGGCTTTAATTACAATGTCATATTGTTTTGTCTTTCCAGAAACTGGCACAGGATCTAGCAGGAAAAGGTCCATTCTGCAAGGCATATCTTCCAAAAATCTAGACTAACATGCGCTGAAGCAAAGCACCTGCAACCGAACAGCACGGCTTTCCTTAGTGAGGAGGATGTAAGTAATTTCATTTACAAAGTTGTAGCCAAATGGGTGCAGCACACCACACAAAATGCCAATACCTTATTCAGCCTGATCATGACCGAAAATAGTGTAAAATAACAAATTTTTTGCGTACTACGTCCCAATAAAGCCTTTTTAGAAGCTCAAAGACTTTAGACTTGTACCCGAGTCCAGCTCGTCCGAGTCCGAGCCGAGCCGAGTCCGAGCAAAGTCCGAGTCAAACAAAAATATGACCCTAGTCCGGACTCGGTCAGAGTCCATGCCTGGGGTGGGGCACTGAACTTTATATCTAACATGTATGTTTCTATCAGTGAAGTAGGGGCCTAAAAAGTGGGGGTTGGGGCAGTGTTCTTAGTCGGTTAATTAACCTCAATCTTACGGTTAATTAACCGGTTAATTAACCGTTAATTAACCACAGCATCATATTTAACCGGTGGTAAAATAGGTTAATTATGAATCTTGAATTATTCTGACGTTTTTAAGTTTTAACACTTTAATATCACTTCAGTGTTCACTGGAAATATTAAAATAGTATTCTTCTTCTTGCTCTCTAGTCTAGAGTGTCATGCACCACATCATAGACCATATGTGCAGACTATATCATGGTCTATATGTAAAAATCTGTGGAGGGGGTTCTTTGAAAAAATTTGTACGGGATGTGCCCCGCAGACTTTTGGATGCTGACTTCCTCTATACATGTACCTACTTCTAATCAGAATTTGTTTTACAATGTATATCATACGAAAGCTAACACTTTTACTCCCTATACACTTTTCCCCATTACAGTAGGTCAACAGATTTATAATGCAATTCAATGTTATACATTGTAGCAGGTGAATGTGGTAATTACTGGTAATATGTTGAAAACTACCTATCCTTGAAGTCAAAACCTCATGTGTTCCTTATAATATTTTTCAATTTTTATGCCATTTTAAATGAAGAGCACACTATATTGTCCATACATGTATATAGGCCTACTAGCCTCATTTTAATGAGTAATTGCCAATTCTCTTTAAATTTCAAATCTTGTGCAAAAAGTTACTATTTTTGTCTGTTTTGTCATCATACGGTTGTAAATTCAATGATATGACATTGCTAAAGAGTGCCTACAAATTGATATGACCAAAAATGTGCAAATGTTGGCGCTTTTCCCCAAAATTGCTGAAAAGGTACCCCAAAACCGTGGCACATCCCTGTATACCTTCAACCAGGCAGAATGCCCACCACCTGTTGTACAAGTACCCAAAAATCCACAGCAGAGTGAGCAGATTATACCATTTTTGCCCAGGATTGCTTCAATCAATAACTAATGTAAAAAGACAAAGTTGATAAAATTCTAATTGTATAGTCACAGACTTGCGGTATCATTGTGCATCTGTGTCAATGAGTGTAAAATTTTTTAAACAGGTTGAATTGACATTATAAGTTTATATATGAAAATAATTTTTTTTTTTTAATATTTTAAAATGGAATGTTTTAAAGCTAAAGGTGGACAAGAAAACTTCATCTGCTCATGTTAAATGCTTGCGCAGTGTTCTTCAGTATGATGGCATATTGAATTCGAGCTCGGATTTATATATCTTCCAGCCATAATTAACCAATCTTACGGGTTAATTAACGTTAATTAACCGCCGTTTATAATTAACCGGTTAATTAAGAACACTGGGTTGGGGTCATTTACATTTTAAATGATGGGGGTCACAGGTATTAAA
This sequence comes from Amphiura filiformis, assembly GCF_039555335.1. Classification (NCBI taxonomy): domain Eukaryota; kingdom Metazoa; phylum Echinodermata; class Ophiuroidea; order Amphilepidida; family Amphiuridae; genus Amphiura; species Amphiura filiformis. The sequence continues at coordinate 28,338,618 of NC_092631.1, forward strand.
AGTTCTCTAGAAACTACATGTATCAGAGAGCAGTAAATGTGGAGATGTTGGCATGTGTGTGTCACATTAGTGACATGTAACTCACAGATGTACACAGGCCACAGGGAATAGGGAAGGGGCACCAGGCTGTGTGCAGCATTTAAATGTACATGGAGAGCAATGTATTCAATGGGGGTGAGATAAATTATAGAAAAATATTATAATGATAACAATATAAATAATAAAATAATAAAATAAATGATAATAATAATCATAATAATAGAAATTCACCCTTCAGAAATATCAAGAAGAAAATTAATGTGTTGAAATGTTTTCCCAGTTTGCCATTTTGATACCAGTATGCAAACAGCTTTACTTTTTACCACATTCATTAAAGCAGGCCTGGAATAACTACACATGTATACAAATCAGTTAGGGGTGGGGTCCATATCCCCCACTTTTAGTCTGACTTCAGTCAGGCAGTGGGGGGATTATGCGTTACCAAACAAAAGTTCAAGTATGTGGTATGCTTTGTACCTGTGATATTAATTTCAAATATCTTTTTAAAACTGAACAAATGTGCAGTGAATAGTGAACACATACAAACTACACATACATGTATTCTCTCGGTCAGGGTTGTTCCATTTAGTGCACTTACCCATTTCTCACATCTGGCAAAGGGGACACCCTTACGACATCCCTACTGGATTGTACAGGGCCTTTGATTTCCAGTCAATTTTCTCCGCATAGAACACATCAATGTGCATTAATTTTCCTTTTGTAATTTATTGGGAGCGTATTCCCCGATAATAAATCAAACTTTTAAATTATTTCACAAAGAGGTATATTTATCATATGACATGTTTTGTGATTTCCCCATTGAGTACAACGATAAGTGTCCCCTGTGTCTGAGGGCGCAAGATGGAACAGCCAAATCTATCGCGAGCGACCAACAGTATGTAAAATACCTATGTAATAACCATACCCATACATGTACATGCATGTAAGGAGCACAAAGTTACTATACACTAGGATGAGCTGCCATGCATACTGCATGGTCCAGTGTGCACTTTTCTCTTTTTCACTGAGTTTCATGAATTAGAAAGTTCCATGAAAGAAGTTTTAGATATTTTTATACAGTATTTATTAAAAAAATTATGCATAATTATTATCAATGCTAACAAGTATGACTATGCTAATTCACAGATATTAACTTAATTAATATGGTGGATATGTAGGATACATGACAGATGACTTATTTGACAGCCCCCAATTTTAGGAAAAAGGGCAAATAAAGTGAAGTCAACAAATTTTAAATCAAATTTTAGATCTATTTTGACATTTTTAGGTATAATCAGTTCACATTTAACATGGAAATTGCATGGACTCGGACCGGACTCGGCTTCGAGTCTTTTTATGTCCGAGTCCGAGCCGAGTCCGAGTCCGACAAAAGTGGACTCGAGTCCGGACTCGAACGATACATCCTGAAAGACATACAATCTCTATGTATTGTATGATGCAACTGTAAGTTTTTTTTTTTTTTTTTTAAGTTTTATTTTGCCCTCCTTACTAAGAAAGATGGATACGCTCATGAAACTATGCACGACAAGTAGACTTAGTAAATTACAGATTAGTGCTTTAAATGTGTCCCCGCTCTCACAGTTCGTAAACATTTTTGTTTAAATTTCAAAATGATTGCAAGTGACTACTTTATGACCTTTGACCTCACACCTATTGAAATAGCAAATCATGACTCTGCTACAATAATTTATCATTTTGGAAGAAAAATCTAAAAATTTAAAAAGATTGTACATTAAGGCTTTAAGGCAAACAAACAGCCTAGATACCATAATCCTGATAATAATGTGTAATAATTAATCATTGGCTATTATTTTATTTTATTTCAATTTCCAGGTGCAGCAGTACTACTGAGGATACTGGTTTTATGGCGCAATTCTTGAAAGACAAAGAGGATCATGGTTTGGAAGTCAACAGCTGGCATCTGTTATCTGGCGCATCACTCGCTAGCCCTACAATATCCGAGAACCGCTAAAACCCACTAACCGCTCCACCCGAAAGGGGGGAATTAGCAGTCTGGGTTTAGCAGTTCTCTGGATATAGCCAGGTTTTCCGATATAGCATGGTTTTGGACCACCACAGTCAAAAGGCCCTATACTAGTAGGGCTATCACTCGCATGCATTGAAAACTTTCCTAAACTAACACATGCATGGTGTACTAGTAAATGTTTGCTCCAATTATCAAAACAATAAGGACCTCAACAAGTGACACTGACATGTGATGTAATCGTAATGCATAGTTCCTTACAGGCTGTAAAAAGTAGCATGGAATTATTGGACATGTTCTAGGCACTTTTCTTTGGTTTGCCTCAAATTCAGCAGTGATATCAATGTCTTTTCATGGCTGCGCCACACGAACCACCTTTTTTTGCTACACAATTAACTATACGCACACAATTCAATACTTCTCCCAACAAAATATGCACCTACGTCACTACTGAACTTGAGGGGAACCAATGTATAGCCAAGGTTCCCTAGTCCAAAAATACGGATCGCTAGTCCGAAAAAATAGGAAATGGTTCACAAGTCCAAAAATAAATAAGGTTTACAAGACCTTAGCAATGGAAAATCTGCAGCCATTAGGACTAGCGACCCTTTTTATCTTGGACTATAGTGACATTTATGACTAGCGCATGTTAGGATTAGCGGATGCAGGATGTAGAATAATTGTAGACCAAATTGTTCAGTAGCTGATCCATAGTGTCAGGGGCACAACAAGGGGGGGTGTACCTCAGGCCCGTAGCCAGCATTGTCAGTCCGGGGGCAAACGTCAGTATCGTCCCTATCTAGTTTTCCCCTCCCCTTCCTCTCCCTCTCCTTCTTTCTTTCTTTTCTCCCAGGCTTCTTCTCGTCCCCGTTTTTCCACTTCTCCATCCCTCCCGCTGGCTACGCTACTGGTTTACCTTCATCCCTGTAAGTATGATGAGTATCCACTAAGCAAGGGTTTAGAACCAAAAGGCCCTAACTGCAATAGCTGTCCCATAGACATCTTGATAATTTATGCATTATGTAGTGTACACATCTCATGAAGATTTTTAAAAATGTCACCTGGCAGCTATTGCAGATAAGGCCCGTTAATGTCTGTTATTTATTAGATAAATAAATAAAAGGTCCTATATACATGTAAACCCTTGACATGAAATTAAAATAAAAGGTCCTACATGTAAACAGGGTTCGCAGGTTTTTGCCACAGGTGGAAAAAACCACGGTTTTAACCGCAATTAAAACCGCTTGGCAAAAACAGTTTTTTAGTGGCAAAAACTAAAAAAGTGATTTATAGTTCAGTTTTTCATCTCAAAACAAATTATTAAGTTACAAAAATAATTTTCTGAGTGTAACAAGGCTAGATTTTGTAATTATAAGTAACATATAAAGAAATTAAAGGTATGCATTTTCATTGCTCAAGTGCATTTAACCCAAATGTGGCGTATATCAAATTTAAAACTTTTTCATTTTAAGGACTTTCATTGAGGCTGTGGCTGTGCATCAATGCATTCACACCAAAGCCTTCAGCAAAGACTAGCCGATGTCAGTCAATGCTAGTCTTTTGTGAAGGCACCATATTAACACACAAGCTGGGCTCGAATTTCAGTCAGGGCCATTGCCTGCAGTTTTTCAGTTTTGGCCGTTGTGCCCCTGATCTTTGTTTAACTTCAAGGTATTCTTCATTCCTTGTTGACAAGTGGTCCCCAATGGCCTTGACAAAGGGTGCCCCCCCCCCCAAAATGAAGGTCTGCACAAAAGCCTTCTCAAAAGACTAGTGGCTGCCAATAGACTGTAAATAAATGGTCTTTTTGCACTCATTATCTCATACTTCATTACTAAATGTATTTTTACACTTGTTTCTCTGGTACATAATTATTAGAAAGACAAGAGTTCATGAAATAAACAAGAATCATTAGAATGCATGGTGAATATGTAGCTTTGATCATTGTTTTATTTTATTTTGAGATCTGTAAGAAAGTGAAGAAATAAAAGCACTATTTTTTCATTAAAAAGTATGAAGAAGGAAGTCCAACAAACCAAAACAGTTGAACACACCTACTTAATAGAGAATAAATGATGGAGATTTTTTTTTACTATGTATGTATCCTCTATTGTGTGATGGAAGATATCCAATATAAAGTCTGTACCAAAAGTAACACAGCTGTTTTAAATACGCCTATAGGTTCAGAACTAGTAATCGTTTCCACAATATTTCTACATAAGAAGGAAGATTTATTTACGCTCATTTGAATACCCCATTTGTCAAATGCCGTTCAATACTGATAACACAGTAGTGCTTTTAAAAAAAAAAACCCAAATTTAAAAGTTGCAATTTACAGCAATCAATGGTTATTATGCAAGCACTGTGACACGTAAAACCCTCCATTTATCTTTGCACTGACTTCAAATCAATACAAATAACTGCAACTTTTCAATTTAGGTATTTTTCTTTAAAAGCACTGCTGTGTTGTTACTATTGAACGAGATTGGACAAATGGGGTATAAAATGCGCGTAGATAAATCATCCTTCTTTCTATGTTGAAATATTGTGAACACAATTATTAGTTCAAACGCTACAGGCGTATTTATAACAGCTAAAGTTACACATTTGTGCAGTCTTTATTTTATAATACAATTCAGCATATTCCTCTAAATTCCTTTAAGATTAAAAATGAGTGATTGTGATCTGGGACAAATCCAAAATTGGATTAAAACATTTAATCAAATTAGATTGAATTCTAATCTATTAGAAATATTCAATCTAATTTGATTTTTAATCTAAAAAATACTTGGATGGATTTAAAAAAATCTTAATTCGAATACATCTACCGGTAATTTGATTTTAATCTAAGGGGTTAAAAATCAATCTAAGCAATTTTAATCCCTTAAATATTAAAATTGAATTAGATTCATTTCTAATCTATTAGATTGAATATTTCTAATAGATCTTAATAATTTTTTACACATTCTGTTACACCTAATTTATGAGTCCCGACTTTCAACACAAGTATTGTTCAATTAGTGATGTTGAAGTGCGTTTCCCGTCATTATTTCAGTCCTTTTATTTCATTTGTTTCATCTGCCTCTGCTGCAAAATGTGACATGAAATGGCTCACAGTGGCATTGGTTAATGGTGACTGGCAGTTGGTTGTTACTTGTACAGTATAGCTCTGATCTTTTAGTAGGCCGGCCTGAAAAAGAAATAGAGGATTTTAGAAAATTTGTCAGGGTACAGCTGGGACAGTGGCACAATCCCCCAGCATGGGGCTGTTACAGCAACTTGGTTTGAAATCCTTGCCGCCCCTTCTCCCAAATGAGCACATGCATCTGTATTCCCCCCAGCACCCCCTCCCTTGGCGGTGGTGGCAGATTTACCCCCAGCTAGCTGTTCCCTTGATTGCAAGTCTAGTTTCGCCACTGGTGCCCCCAAGCTTCTCCCTCATCCGTCGCACACCACAGGCTTCATTTATGTGCCATATTTGGGGCTGTGCAATAATTATGAGCCTGGGGGGTAATAAAATGTCCGAACGACCCACCAAAATCGCTTGCCCCCCCTCTCAGCCTACAAAACATCTCTTTCCTCCCTCTTTTGGCTTGCCAAAAATCTTTGCCCCCCCCACATACACATGCCAAATTTTGGGGATCCCAATTTGCAAACCTTTAAAGGTCTAGATATGTTGCGAGCATGAAAATTTGCATATTTTTTTTACTGTTTTCCTAAGCCTTTTAGAGCGTTTTATTTAAAAGGTGCCCCATATATGTGTGCCAAAATTGCTTGCCCCCCCCCTCGGCTCGCAAAAATTGCTTGCCCCCCCCTTTCGGCTTGCCTATTTTACACTCCTTCCAGGGCTCAAAATTATTGCACAGCTGAGCCCCTTATAGGTATAAGGGGGCTATCATTTTCTTCGGAAGGGGGGGGTCATAGAATTTTGAGACCAAAAATAGGGGGGTTATAATTTTGTAACAATCAAAATAGGGGGGTTATAGAATTATTAAGGACTGACTAAAAAGTTTTGCGCGCCACGCGCATTTTAAACTTTTCTTACACTTTTTTAAAACAAAATGTACACACAATCTTTAGTTATACAATGCAAGATTTTTGCGCTCTCCGTGCGCCTTCTTTACGCTTAGGGCCAAATTTTTAACGCGTTTTGTGCACTCCGCTCTAAAATTTTGATGGAAGGGGGGGGGTCATAAAATTTTTTGACACACGATAGGGGGGTCGTAAAATATTTTAGCCCGCGATGGGGGGGGAGTCATATTCATGACCCCCTGCTGAAGAAAAATGACATCCCCTAAAAGGTGAATTCAAATTTGCCATCAAACACCGCATCATTTTATATCAAATTAAACCCTTGATTAAAGAAAGCCAAATCTGAAAACCGTTTTGTCATAGCACTTTCCGTAGCAAAATTACATCTTGTCAAAGATCCCGGTCAAAGATTGACTTTCATGATCATCAAAACCCGGGTCAAAAACATTCATACTGCAGTTACTGTCCGTTTTCCTATACACAATACACAGTGCTCTTTCCCATTGACGAGTGACCTCTACAAATAGCCCTACGTTAACAGTATGGGGATATGACTAGTTAACGTCGCTGTGTGAAAAATAACCGGCCAATATTAAAAGTACTCTTTTAAGGTTAGCCGAAAGGTTTTTCATGCGCTTGATTTCAGAGGGGCGTAAGTTCATAACAGAAACAGCCATGCAGAAAATGAACAAGCGTACCGGGAGCAAGCCGTTTTCGGCAATTTTCATGAGGATTTTATAAAAATAGAAAATGTGTTGATATTAAATTTATAGAGCCTTGATATCTTTGATGAAATAAATAAATAACATCAACAACAACATCACAAAGCAATTATTATTTGTAAATCGAATTTGGGAATATTCAACAAGACAGACTTAGCAGGCCTACAAATTTCTGAATTATATAAAGTGAAAAACAATCAATCACTGTAGTCAGCGAATTAATCAAATATACAAAAACTATAAAAGAAAGGAGCAAGAAAGAATAAAGAAATAGTGAATAAAAAAAGAAAGAAAGAAAGAAAAAGAGAAAGAAAGAAAAAAGAAATGAAAAAAGAAAAGGAGAAAGAAAAGAGGGAAGAACAGAAGTAAAAATGAGAAAAGAGGAAAAAACGAAATTTCAGCCACACGGGGACTCGAACCCACAAAAATTAATCATAATAGATTCAAAGTCCAACGCTCTATCCGCTCGGCCACACATCACCTTACGCAATTGATTGGCGAAAGGGATATATAATTATAATTTGACGTGATTACAATTGCGTCCGCATAATGGCTCTTAGAATAAACACGCATGTCGCCGCTGAAATTTTGGACAAACCCGATGGAGAAAAACCTCGTTTTTTGCAAAACTAGCTTCAATTTGGAGTGAAAATCAAATGGAATATCAATTGGCAGAATGTTGAGAAATAATGTAGGTATTCAGATGTCTAAATTAACGTCCCGTAATCAAGATATCGATAATTTCACAAACCAGCTTTTTCTCAAGCAAATTCTCCAAAATTTTCCCCAAAAACGGGCTTTTAAAATTTAATCGGTACTGTATTTGGTTCTTCCCCATGGCAACATTATTTCTTTGATCGATTTGTAGTACAATACGAAAAAGAAGAAAACAATCACTCGGCGTGGATTTATACGGGGCGCACATTTGAAAAAAACGTCATGGAACGTGTTTTTGATCTTGTGAACATGGTGCGTAAAAATGCTTTAAACGAAGGATTTTCAAATTTATTCTAAAAATTTGTATATAACACACACAAAAAATGTTAAGCTACATCCAATGCACCAACATTTCACTCGCTGCGACATTTGATTACTGAGAAAACTCTGTTTTAGAGAACAACTTTATACGTCTTTTATACGTTTTTTATACGTTTCTTCGTGTAACCTTAAAGTTCTAGAAAATATAGTTTTTTAACATGTCCTAAATTGTTAGCTAATTTAGATGTTTGGAAATATTCGTACTTTGGTGTTTGTAATAGTACATTGCCTAGTTAACGTCGCTGTGTGAAAAATAACCGGCCAATATTAAAAGTACTCTTCTAAAATTCTAGACAATATAGTTTTGTAACATGTCCTAAATTTTTAGCTAATTTAGGTGTTTGGAGAGGGTCGTACTTTTGTGTTTTAGGAAGGATATGTAAACGACAGATAACACCAAAAATATGAAGAAATTATTTCCAAACCGTGTTAAGTCAACAATCATTATGTTGCTCATTTTCAAGAATGCTGGTTTACAAAAAGCACGCCATTGTCTCATTTCGTGAACAATGGTACACATACCATTGTTTCCTTTCGTTTCCTTTATAATCGGTTACCCAACTGAAGCTTTAATACAAACTTTATTGCGATATCGCACATGAAAACAGTCACATGTGCACAGCCAGAGAAGATCCGATTTAATCAGTTGAGCTGTTTCAATGAGTGTTATCTTGGTTTAATAGCTTTTAATGGGGTTAAGTCCTGCAAAGGTCGAGATGAATTCTACTGTAGACATGACTGCATCATGTCAGCCAACATTAGAAGCATCAATTGCAAAACAAATCAGCATACTCTCATGATAGAGCAGCTTTTCTACGATATAATGTATTGTCCATGTAGAGCCCATTTATTGTCGGATTTCTGTATGTAGAACACGCAGTTAACAACAATTGAGCGCTATTAACACATATTAATGTTTTTAAACAAATAAAATTCCAAAATATGGTACGTTTTCTGTCTTTGCTTGTTACGTGGTAGGCTATGTTGAAGTTGCGATGATATATGTTCAAATAAGTTTCAAGATGGATACCAACAAGTGGCGCTAGGCTCATAGAGTATCCATTGATAGCGGCGCGCCGTGAGTTCGAACCCCACCTCTGCCAAACTTAATTTTTCTTTTTTAAATTTCATATTAGGGAAATGTGGCTGGGAGAATTTATGTATGGAGTGACGAGGAGTGCTGCCCTCATTCGTCAAGCATAACACAGTAGGGTGAAGTGGGGCAATTTGCTTTGCAGATGACACTCGCTAGAAAGCCACAAAAGCTCGGCCCTCTGAAAAGGACTTCTCTAGGGAATATTAAATCCTACTCAAGTTCAAATGTTGTTGAAATGCCTTTACTCTGCATATTCTCAAGCTTTTCGATAGGAATTCATGCCTTTCAGACCAACCAGGCTGCAAAACCTTGCTTATACAATGTGGGTGATTGAAAACCATGGCCGGTTGTGACTGCCACCTTAGTGCAAGAGATTTTAGTTCACATGACTACAATCGTGCAAATCATGTTATAGAGTCGTCATATTTGGCCAATCATGTCAGAGTTGGTATATTTGGCAGAGTAATAGTGCATACAGTGCTGATTAATCTATAGGCCTACATGTAGGCTATGGAGGCATTACAACACTTAGGCCTGTACAAGAGCATACCCCCATTTTAGTGGGAAAAGGTCACTGAACTTTACATAGGGGTCAAGTTCAATTACTCAGACCTGTTCAAAACTCATACCGTCGTGATCCTCTGGCAATGAGGATTCCGAGAAGAAATATACTTTGGTCTAGCTATGGCGTACGGTTATGGAGTTATGGGCAAGAAAGTAACATTGTGACGTCAAAGGTCTATTTTTCTCCCACAGGGGACAAAAAAGAAATTTTTCTTTTGAAAATTATCTCAAAGTAGTTGTCTTGTTGCAAGAAATTAGAAAACTCTATAAGTCTATAACCGTACGTCGGAGATAGGTCAAACTTAACTTTTTCTGAATCCTTATGAGTAGATGAACACATTGTTTGTGTTTTTAACAAAGTCCGAACAATTTTTGAACTTTTTTTCTGTGTAAAAGTTCAACGACCTTTTCCAACCAAATAAGGGTGCTCTTGAAATGCCCCAATAACATATATTATGATTGATTAGCACTTTAAGTACTACATGTATATCTCTGCCCAATACAGCAAATTTAACTAGGATTTGCACGATAGTTACCGGGATTTATTGGACTATCTGGCTTGTTTTTTAGGACGTTTACAGTCTTGATGGTATTAAGATTTACAAGCCCAGCTAAAACTACACCCTGTTGCCAGTTCTCTCAGTCTACTGCAACTTTCCCCGACTTCGGGTCCTGGGAACTTTCGCTCTCCAGCTGCAGTCTCTGTTAAGACATTTTTCTGCTTCTCCATCTAAAGGTTTCTTCAACTACAAAGTTTTCTAAAAGATTCCCTGAATCTCCCAAATATTCTCCCAAAACAGCAAAATAGATTAGCAAGATTTAAGATGGTTACAGATTCTCAGAAATGCAATATATAAAATGGTTATGACTTCTTTTAAAATTATTTATGCAAGATATTCAAAGTAGGCCTATATACCGTATACATTTGGGAGGTGGGAGGGGCACTCAATTGTGCCTGTCAATAGAGGCAAGTTCTTGAGGCAAACTCTACACCCAATAAACCCCATGTAATGTTGCCTTAACTCTAGATAAGGGTCGTAAACCCCAGATAAGGCATCTAAACCCCAGATAAGAGACGTAAACCCCAGATAAGGCAGTCTAAACCCCAGACAAGGCGCCTTAACCCCAGATAAGGAACGTAAACACCAGATAAGGCATCTAAATCCCAGATAAGGTGCCTTAACTTCGGATGAAGGACGTAAACCTAGGATAACACAATCTAAACACCAGATAAGGCATTTATACCCAATATAAGGTGCCTTAACCCCAAATAAGGGGTGTTAACCCTAGATAAGGCAGTCTAAATCCCAGATCTATTCTTTAGGCATCTAAACCCAGATAAGGCACCTTAACCCCAGATAAGGGATGTAAATATAGGATAATGCAGTCTAAACCCCAAATAAGCTGCCTTAACCCCTGATAAGGGACGTTAACTGGGATAACACTGTCTAAACCCCAGATAAGGGACGTAAACCCCAGATAAGACAGTCTAAACTCCAGATAAGACACCTTAACCCCAGATAAGGGATGTAAATATATGATAATGCAGTCTAAACCTCAAATAAGCTGCCTTAACCCCTGATAAGCGCGCAAAATTTTACAATGTTATCATTTTGGAGGCTAAAATAAACATGCATATGGTTAAAATTGGGGGCCCCAAATTTTGGGGGCCCTGGGCCCGGGCCCATCTGGCCCAATGGTAAATCCGGCCCTGGGCTTACGTCTCCTTGCTGGGGCTAAGGCGCCTTGTCTGGGGTTTAGACTGCGTTATCCTTGGTTTACATCCCTTATTTGAGGTTAAGGCACCTTATCTGATGTTAGACTGCCTAATCTGGGGTTTACATTCCTTATCTGCGGTAAAGGTGCCTTATCTTGGGCTTAGATTGTGTTATCATATGTTTACGTCCCTTATCTGGGGTTACGGCGCCTTACCGGGGGTTTAGACTGCGTTATCTCCAGTTAATGTCCTTTATCTGGGCTTAAGCCAGCTTATCTGGGGTTTAGACTGCATTATCCTAGATTCACGTCCCTCATCTGGGGTTAGGGTGCCTTATCTTGGTTTAGTTGCCTTATCTGTGATTTAGACTGCCTTATTTGGGATTTAAACTGCCTTATCTGGAGCTTACGTCCCATATCTGGGGTTTAGATGCCTTATCTGGGGTTTAGACTGTATTTTCCCAGGTTTACGTACATCATCTGAAGTTAAGGCGCCTTATCTGGGATTTAGATGCCTTATCTGGTGTTAACGTTCCTTATCTGGGGTTAAGGCGCCTTATCTGGGGTTTAGACTGCCTTATCTGGGGTTTACGTCTCTTATCTGGGGGTTACGTCTCTTATAGGGTTTAGATGCCTTATCTGGGGTTTACGACCCTTATCTAGAGTTAGGGCACCTTACGTGGGGTTTAGATGCCTTATCTGTGGTTTATGTTCCTTATTTAGGGTTAAGCACCTTATTTGGGGTTTGGCCTGCTTTATCTGGGGTCTACGTCCCCTAATCTGGGGTTACGGCGCCTTATCTGGGGTTTAGATACCTTATCTGGGGTTTAGACTGCGTTATGCTAAGATTAAGGCATCTTAGCCCCAGGTAAGGATCGTAAACCCCTGACAGTGCCGTCTAAACCACAGATAAAGATAAGATATAGGCAAAATTCTGCATTTTAGTGGTGGTTATTTTTCAATTTTGGCGGCCATCTTGGGATTTTAAGGTTCTGTACTGATTATTCTAATGGATTTCTAGACCCTGTAACCATGGGTATAGACACCAGAATCATACTTCTAGGACTTTCTGCACCTGAGATATAGCCAAGTTAAGCGGGCGCAACACTAAATCACTACGCATTTTATGTAAGAACGAAATTCGGGTAATATAGTCCATAGTGAGTACCGTAAAATGGGGTAACTTCGGTAAGCGGGGTAACTTTGGTCGGTCAAATTTTTTTTTTTAAATGGTCATATTTCCGTACAGCAATATAGTTTTTAGTCATATTTGGTCTCAATTTGTAAAGAAATATAATATTTGGAAGAAATAATAGTTGCTCATGTCCAATTTTCTTGAAATTTACGAAAATATCGACATTTTGACCAAAATGAGCATTTTTTACATTTTTTCAGAAAAATTAAAATCGGTATTTGTGAGCAAGGATTTGTGGTTGATTAATTTTGCAAGGGGTTAAATGTCACAAAAACAAAAACTTGCCCATATACAGCGAAGATCAATTTTTAAATTTTTTTTCTTCTTGGAATGTAATACTCTGACCAAAGTTGCCCCAAATGCGGGGTAACATTGGTCAGGCTATTTTTAACCCCTAGGGCACCCTTTCAAAATTATCTAAAAATCTTTTTCAACTTCAAGGTGTAGAAGGGAACCCTAATGTCATAAAAAGAAATAATTAGAAATATAATTGGTTTTGTTTGGAAGCAGTGGTTTAAAAACTCTGAAAAGTGCCCAAAGTTACCCTCATTTTACGGTATGAGATTGTAGCGACCATATCTACCGACATGTTCACTTTAAATCACTCATATGAATTCGACAAGTGTCTTCAATAATAACATGCAGAAAAAACCGGACATTTTATCTCAAAAGCAATTCTCTGTGGCGGATGAAGACAACTTCCGATTTTGAAATGTGAGTGGTGAATTTAGTATATTTTTAGGCCATATTTTTTGCACCGCTAAATAGCGAAAAAGTCAACGGTCATCGATATAATGCCGACAAAAGTTTTGGAATCTACAGAAACAGAGCTTTAATTTGATATACCAAATTTATTTTGCCAAAGTATTGCAGGGACGCCAGGAATGGCGCTCGAAGTAGGCCAAAATCACACGTTAAACTATGGGACGCTGATTTAGTGTTGCGCCCCCTTAATGTTCACTGGCGGCCATTTTGAAATTTTGGCAGCCATCTTGGAATGATAGGTCCTAGGCTGATGTAAATGACTCTATTGGATTCCTTGACCCTGAAAACATGGGTATAGACATCAGAATTGTTCTGTTGGGTGCTTCTCTGACCAAGTTATGGTGATTTTAAGGGAGTTTGGCGGCCATTTTGAAAAACGCCCTCTACCGAGAGTTCCCCACACTTTTAGATGGTACAGACCCCTTCCATTTTATTCAGTGTCCTAAAATCTATTTAAAAAAACACCTTCAAAACGTCTTGTACTCACACCGAGAACGGGACCTCCATTCTGTACCCTACTACAACAACATTTGACAAATTTGGTTAAAATAATTGAAAATATAAATTGCAAAATAGTTTAATCACTTAACAACGTTATGTTAGAATGTTTTGCATCAAGTTTTCTTAATGTTACTAACCTTGGGTAGCATTTTAGGCCTTTAAGTATATCAAGGACCCCTTTTTTTAATGTCAATTTCGGTATTATTTGGATGAGTCTTTTTAGTTCAAGATTTTCTCATTTTTTTAGGAAAATAGCCCAATAGCCAAAAAATGACAGTAGCCAAAATGTTTAAAATTTTTCCACATATTTTGGGACACTGAGTTGTAAAATAAGACAATTTATGCGTTAAGTTTAGCCAAAACGTTTTTCTTTTAAAATTGGCATATATATGGGGTCGCTTTCAAATTCTCCAGCACACCCACGAAACCAAACTTCAGCACCCCTAAATCTCAGTTGGGCCTAAAAGTTCGAATTTTATCATTTGACTGGGTGGCACGGAAAGCAAAGGCCAAGATTGGGGAAATGCGTAATAAATTCAGTATGAAATGGGCCTGCGCATTTATTAATTATTATCACATGTGTCCATATAGTTTAACTGCTAAGCTCCCAAATTTGGTACAATTGTGCACTAAAAGCATGGGAGTTTCCACACATGAAGTACATGGTCCAAAGTTTATTTTAAGATGTCGAAATATTTCAGTTCATTTTAGATGGTAAGTACTAAACAGTATAGTACTTACCATCTAAAATGTACTATTTACTTGTTATTTGCAATGGAATTCAACGATCAACAGGGCCCTTGGCAATGGCATTTGACATTTTTAACCTCTATCTCAGTAGGTTAACACAGTACGATATGCAAAACTATTATTTTTATGATTCATGTCAGCTAAATGGACAATTTGCCATTTCTGTCAAAATCGGAGCAAGTTGAAATTTTACCTTTACTCAAAAATTTGATCAGGCGAATAATTTGGTGATCTGTTGGCAAAATTGGAGCATTTTCATATTTTTACCCCTATGTGACCTCTAGAAGTCACTAGGTGCCAAATCTGAAATGGCTCTACATCTTAAAATAAACTTTGGGCCATGTACTTCCATGTGTGGACACTCTCATGCTTTTATCGCAAAGTGCACAATGATTCAGCTTAGCAGCTATACTGATGCATGATATCACTCAGGGTCCACACCACCCCATACCCAAGTCGGTATATCATTGTGGATGAGTCTTATAAAAATTGATAAGTCTATTGGAATTCAGCAGGCATTCATAGATTTGGACATTTTTTCCAACAACTTGCCCCTCCCCTCATCAGAACTTGAACAAAACTTTCACTGAAAACCAAACTATTTTTGCGAAAATTTTACACCCATTGTTAGTGCAAGGGCTGGGTGAATGTGAAAGATAAAAAAAACATCACAAAAGGAACCAATTAAATTTTGGAGGCAATTTATTAATTCAATTGTTTTTAGCTCAAAAACATGCTCGCTCAACCCTTTCAACTAAAAAAGCTCACCCATTAATTTTGATCAGTCCTTACACCAGTCACCATAAAAACAAACGTATAGATACATTTTAATTCTTATTCATTACCACTTTATTTTTTCTAACACATGGCTGATGACATGATGCACCAGTCATCACAAAAACAAACACATAGATTATATGTAAATTTGTATTTTTATTCATTGTCATTTTATTTTTCTAACACATGACAGGGTGTCAAAACACACACAGTGTATTCCAACATGTGGTCAGCATATGATTCAAACAAAAAATACAATAAGTTGTATGTCACAGTAACACCAACCTAGTAAAACATTTTCACATTTGCTTGGGCCCCTGAACCCCCAGGGCCCATGAATTTGCTATGGATTGTATTGCCACGCCCCTGCTGTCTTTCAAATTACAAGAATTATAATAAAGCAGCCAGCTAAAGCAGGAAATGGCAACATTCAAAGAATTGCACATGTGGCATCATTTTTGAGGGGTCCAATGGCAAATTACAGCAGTGTGTGTGCGTTCATGTGCCATTTTGGCAATTTTCTATAATAAACTTCCAATTTTTTTGTTTAAATCTCTTACTAACATTTCTATAAACAAATTAAAATACCTGAAATTTGGTTCATGACCTTGCAATATTATGAATTTTGCACAAAAATGAGTAAAAAAATCATAATTTTCAGGCGCTTTTTAAGACATATAAAATATGTGTTTATAAAAAAATAAATGCTCATTCCTTCAACATTTTCATTATGTACTTGTTTTTTGCCTCAATTTTCATGTGTACTAAAGATAGATCTTCCATAATAAACTTACTTCTTACATTCAAATTGTATGTTCCCTTCATACCGACTTCATCAAAAATAGGTTTCACCTGTCAACTTTGGTGTCCCCCATTTTCATTTACCATGTGAAATTTCAATTGAATATATTTTCTATAAAATTGGTTGTTTTATTGTTATTTGTTTGTTAAATGTTTGGGCTTTGCATGATTTAAAGGGAAATAAAATAGATTACAAAAATGTGAAGAATTAAAAAATGCATTGGTTTGAAAATTGTTGAAGTGCTTTGGTGTCCCAAAAAATATTTACATTGTGAAAACAAATGTATATATTTCCAAATTAAAGCTCACTGTATTGCTGGAGCAGGGGTTGTAACAGTTACTTTATAAAATTTGGTCAAGTTCTTTCAGAATTTGAGAAAATGCACAAAATGAGCTTGGTGTCCCTTTACGTTGTTCACACAGTAAATATAACTTTCTTAGAATAAAATTCAGTTGAAACAACTGATTCATGATTTATTTGGGTATCTAGATGAGAAAGTGGCCTGGTCACCTGAAATAATAAAATTGACTTAAAACTGCTTTTTAAATTAAATATAGCAATATTCACAATATTTTGCATATGTGTGTAGTTATTTTTTTGTGTTAAAAGTTTCAAAATGTAAAGAGTTTGAAAATAAGCATCTAAATTGAGCTCAAATAAATATAGTTTAAACAGTAAAGACAATTTATGAAATCAGGCCCAAAAAGAACCCACAAAAATGCATGTCCCAAATTATTGGACCACTCACAAATGGAATATGCCAAGTACATTTCACATTCTTAAATTCAGCAAAGGTAGACAAACCTATTACTAGCCAATTTAGGAAATATAAATTCTAAACAAAATTTATTATTTTTCTTGACTAATATTTGACAGGGTCAGTAAGAAAAATATGGACTTTCCACTGATGCTACTGATAAATAAATCTCCATTTTGATGGAGAAAAGTGGAGATGATGCTGTTGATCATACCATCCTCCTTTAATTTCAAGGACTAAAGGAACAAATGAAGATTAAAAAAAATTAAACCATATTAATTTTTTGACCACTATACAAAGGTGAAAAGCATTGGTACTAGTTTAAAACCTATTTCTTAAAAAGTGTGTTCTTAATTTCCAATTACTATAAATTTTGATTTCATTTTCACAATCTACAATTCTGAGCACATTTTCATTAAATTGCCCAATACCGTGCTGATTTACCATTAACAGTGTACACCAGTGGCGTAGATTTCTTTTTTGACATTGGGGGATGGGGTTTGAAAACATTTCTTGAAGTATAGTGAATCCAGCACTTTTAGCAACAGAATAAGTGTATGTTACAAATGTGTATGAAAAAATTTGCCATTTTGAAGCTAAACTGTTGAAATATGGTGCAAAAGTGGAATAAATTTAAGCATAAAGCGCTAATATTTGCACTTTCGGGCCTAAAATGGCCACAAATGAGGTTAATTTGGTCAGAAACCCACATACACCAGCCGTAAACATTGGGGGGGGGGGATGATTGTATGTACCATCCCCACTGGCAAATACCCACATCCCCGGGATCTACGCCTATGGTGTACACTCTTCATAATAGGCACATCATACCTGACCAATAACACTTACATCTCTGCTAGAGCTATAATAGAGGGTATAATTAGAGTTTGTAATAGGTACATACATGTATATAGTTAATAAGGGTAAGGGTGTGGCACAGGTGTGGAGTATTTGTTGACTTTATTTTGTGGTAATATCTGTGGGGGGTTCTTCCTGATTGAAGGTATACATGGATGTACCACGGTAGTTTTTAATGGAGACAAATGTGCACAATTAGGCGCATTTAGGCTAAAATGTCTTAAAACACCTAATTTGGGCAAATTTGGGTGCTTTTTGTGACAAATTAGGTTGCTAAAAAAGTAGACTATAGAGAAAGTCAGCATCCAAGTCTGTGGCACTGGCAGTGGCACATCCCTGTACAAAATGTTTGAAGAATCCCAGCCGGGATAAAAGATCAAATTCTGCAGGTGATGTCTATTGTCTACTAGTGTTCCAAACCTAATTGATAGGTATAAGGTAGGCCCACATGTAGGCCCTACTTGCCATGTTGTTGACAAGTTGCCTTTTTCTATCAATTGCTTTTCCCTCAAATTCAAACTTGATTTACACATCGTCATCACTATCATCATCTCGATCTTTATCTTGCTTTTAGCTTGTTGCTGCAGGTGGTTCCTTCCAGTTCCAGTACAAGTTCAAATTTCATCTGTAAAATAAACCAAAATATCAATTAAAAATATTTAAATTTAATACATTTTTCTTACCAAGATTAAATTGAACAACCTACAGAGCCCACAAAGTGCATGGAAAGAAAGAAATATACTTCGGTCCTGACTTAGTAGTTTGGGCCCTGACTTAGTACCTCGGGCCCTTGGGCCCCAATTTAGTAGAGTAGCACAGGCCCCTGACTTAATAGAGTAGCACGGGCTCCCGACTAAGTAATTAGGGGCCAAGAGTTACTAAGTTGGGACCTGTGTTACTAAATTTGGGCATTGAGTTACTAAGTCGGTGCCCCAAATTACTAAGCCAGGGCCTGTGTAACTAAGTCAGGGCCCTATGTTACTAAATCGAGGCCTAAAGTTATTACCGTACATGTACATGTAAGTCAAGGCCCTGAGTTTCCTGGGATTATTTTTTCTTTCCATGTCACTTCTGGGGCTCTGTAAGAACCTGTGGTAAAAAAGAATGATGAAATTTGAATGCTTTTATGATTCAAAATGTATCATCCAGTAAAGTTGAAATTTGCTCATTTTGTTTTATGCATAGGACTATGTTGAAATGTACACATTTGATTTATGAATTTTAGACCTAAGTACAATCCAGTGCAAGTAGGTAGCTGTAAGTGCAACTTGTGAAAATAAAATTGTTGCGGGGTGGGTGAAAAAATTGAAATGTTCAAAATTGCCCATATTTTCAACCCCTGGAAAAAAAAGCAGCAAATTTAAATCGAAATTGCAGTTACTCCACAGTGTACTGTGCATTCAATGTGATTACATATAGCCTATTATGCTGATGTGTGAATTTTGACTGCCACGGTCCTGCAGCCAGTGGGCTAGTCCAGTTAAAATCCATACACCCCCTAGATGGAGGTCTGACCTCAATCTCGCACACAGGGGTGCAGATATATCAAATGGAGTCACCCATTCAGGTAACTCCATTTGAAATTCACATTCCCTGTGTGGAAGATTAAGGTCATATGTCTTCCATATATGGGGTGTATGGATTTCCCAATGGTTCCTCTCTTGCCCAGTATCAGTATCAAATACAAAATGTCTATGAGGAAATTTGGCTATTTACACTAGCTTCCAGAGAAGTACAGCACTCCCGGGGTTCTTTGAACAATTTTCTACAGGGATTTGCCACGCAGACTATACCGAATTTCCATAAAAAACACCCAAAATGCACTCAAATTTTAAATGGGTCCTTTCAGGTGCCCTTTTGACAAAAAATTGGTCTCCACTGATTGTTTCTTTGACACGTAATCGGCCAATCACCTTACTGGTCTGTTTTATGAAATATCAGATGATTGAATACCAATCACAACCCCACTTCTGTGATTACGCTGTGTGTAAAAATGTAAACAAGTGCCGTTCCTCTCTGCCAGAAAGTGTATTTTACAAGCAAATTAAGGTGCACAAATGCTGAGTGAACATTCCTGCTCACACACTGCCACACTGTAACACATGACTTTTGGCAAGTGGAGCGCGTTAGGGACCGTTCACAAACACTTGTTAGAGGGGGCCTAATGCAAAAAAATTTTATCCTAAAAATTTTTGGGCCCTCCTTTTCAGACCTCAAAATTTCAGGGCCCCCTCTTTTTGACATGAAAATTATGGGTCAACCCCATAGAAAAGCATATAAACTCAATTTTCCCAGGAAAATTTGTGGTCATTATTTTCAGCCACCCCCCACTTAGGAGGTTCAAAACTGTTGAGGACCCATTGTTTGCATCAGACCCCCAACAAGTGTTTGTGAACGGTCCCTTATTAACATCAGTACGACTTCAGTTGAGTGCATCGTGTTGTGCATATTATAATATTAATAAAGTCCATTTGATTTCCTCAAGACAGTAGCGTCCGCGTGTGATATATCGTCAAAGGTACGCATCTGTAGCATGCGCTTTCAGCGAAGTGAACGTGCCGTAGAAATACATCGCCTTTAATTGTGCGTGTACTGTGTACACTACACATGTAGACACTGCTGCCTCCAGCTTGCTAAATGGACTATACCCGGCGTGGGGGGGCACATCAAAAATTTTGGTGGGTATGTTCCCCCGGAACTTTGAGGCGGTGGGTCTTTGGGAGCTGACGGCGTACTGGTAAAAGGGGGTCTTTTGGAGCTGCGAACCGGGCTGCGAACAAGTAAAATGTGGCCTTTTGGAGCTGCGAACAGTCAAAATCAAGGGTCTTTCTTGGCTTTTTGGTTGAAAATCGCCCGAAAATCCAGTCTTTTTAGAGCTGAAATTTCAAAATCAAGGGTCTTTCAGATCTCTATTTTGGTCAAATATTATAGGCCTGTCTTTTGGAGGTGCAAAATCCAAAATGGAGGGTCTTTCGGGAGCATACCCGTATGGTCATTTGTGTTAAGTGCCAGCCCCCGGACTACAGGCCTACATATATCGATCATATTTATAGTTTTCCCCCTGGGGGGGGGGGGGGCACATCATAAACTTTTGGTGAGTATGCTCCCCCGGAATTTTGAGGTGGTGGGTCTTTGGGAGCTGACGGCGTGCACGGTAAAAGGGTCTTTCGGAGCTGCGAACCGGGCTGTGAACAAGTAAAATGGGGTCTTTTGGAGATGCGAAAAGTCAAAATCAAGGGTCTTTCTTGGCTTTTTGGTTGAAAATCGCCTGAAAAAAACAAGAAATATGAGGAATGAGCAATTCTTGGGTCTTTTAGAGCTGAAATTATCAAAATCAAGGGTCTTTCGGAGCTGTATTTTGGTCAAATATAGGGGTCTTTTTCGAGACTGCGAAACCCCAAAACGGGGTCTTTCCGGGGAGCATATCCAGATGGTCATTTGTGTTGAGTGCCCCCGGTTTTCACCATAGAACTTCAGCAGTCTGCCAATTTGGCGCAGTTTATGCCCGAGTTTATGGCGTACATACGGATGTGTGGTTCTGATTGGCTTTATTGAATCACATCATCATCACATCGGGCATTTGCTGGTCAAGCTGTGTAGAAACGCATGACCTAGTTCTTTTTACGCGATAATCAGACAGAGCAGACAAACACCGCTGTAGTAATTTGCTGAATGGTGTAGTAGTACAGCCTTAGGTCTATAGACTCTATACTACGGTATAGCCTGGCCCTGGGAATTCGTTCTGTTCACACTGTCTGTAATGTATGTTGAACTTGAGCGTACGTACATGCAAAGAACACTGACTTAGGGCCTACATTTTATCTTAAAATAAAATGTCATTTCAATATAATAGAAGGCCATGTACATGTGTAATGCGACGTAAATATCAACAACTTACCATGGTGGCATATCATCATGTTGATTAATCATGGCGTCCGAATTCTCAGTGCATACACCAAGGGCAAGGCACTTCTACGTACACGTAGACCTACTTATGTCGCGCTGTTTTACAAACTGCATACATTCAACTTATCATTTGCTATCAATATTTGTTCTGATTGCAGTTTTCATTCAAGCAGTTTGAAAACAGTAGCATATTTTGAATATTAAATTGTGCAATTTCATAAAACCGTAGCCTGATCGAATGTATGGACCAGCTCCAGCTCGTCGTTGTTCGTCGTCTAAACATAGCACTGAATACATCTAAATCTTATACTTATCTACGCTGAGCAAAAGCGATTTGTGTTTAGCTTGTTACCAATGGGATATAGTGCCTTTTGTTGCGTTGGGAAGAACGCGCCACCTCATTGGTCATACAAATCGCTCGCGATGTAGTATAAATCATGCGTATGTCGTCAATTATCATGACTTTATGTCGTCAAGTATCATGACAACACGTCATACAACTCGCAATTATCATGACAATTATCATGACAACACGTCATACAACTCGCAATTATATCGTCAAGTATCGTGACAACTCGACAACTCGAAATTATCATGTCAATTATCGTGACAACACGAAATTATCATGACTTTATGTCGTCAATTATCATGACAACTCGTCATACAACTCGCAATTATATCGTCAAGTATCGTGACAACTCGACAACTCGAAATTATCATGTCAATTATCGTGACAACACGAAATTATCATGACTTTATGTCGTCAATTATCATGACAACTCGTCATACAACTCGCAATTATATCGTCAAGTATCGTGACAACTCGACAACTCGAAATTATCATGTCAATTATCGTGACAACACAAAATTATCATGACTTTATGTCGTCAATTATCATGACAACTCGTCATACAACTCGCAATTATATCATCAAGTATCGTGACAACTCGACAACTCGAAATTATCATGTCAATTATCGTGACAACTCGCAATTATGTCGTCAATTATGTCATCATTTATCGTGACAACTCGCAATTATGTCGTCAATTATGTCGTCATTTATCGTGACAACTTGACAACTCGAAATTATCATGTCAATTATCGTGACAACTCGCAATTATGTCGTCAATTATGTCATCATTTATCGTGACAACTCGCAATTATGTCGTCAATTATGTCGTCATTTATCATGACAACTCGACAACTCGAAATTATCATGTCAATTATCGTGACAACTCGCAATTATGTCGTCAATTATGTCGTCATTTATCGTGACAACTCGACAACTCGAAATTATCATGTCAATTATCGTGACAACTCGCAATTATGTCGTCAATTATGTCATCATTTATCATGACAACTCGCAATTATGTCGTCAATTATGTCGTCATTTATCGTGACAACTTGACAAGTCGAAATTATCATGTCAATTATCGTGACAACTCGCAATTATGTCGTCAATTATGTCGTCATTTATCGTGACAACTTGACAAGTCGAAATTATCATGTCAATTATCGTGACAACTCGCAATTATGTCGTCAATTATGTCATCATTTATCATGACAACTCGCAATTATGTCGTCAATTATGTCGTCATTTATCGTGACAACTCGACAACTCGAAATTATCATGTCAATTATCGTGACAACTCGCAATTATGTCGTCAATTATGTCGTCATTTATCGTGACAACTTGACAAGTCGAAATTATCATGTCAATTATCGTGACAACTCGCAATTATGTCGTCAATTATGTCATCATTTATCATGACAACTCGCAATTATGTCGTCAATTATGTCGTCATTTATCGTGACAACTCGACAACTCGAAATTATCATGTCAATTATCGTGACAACTCGCAATTATGTCGTCAATTATGTCGTCATTTATCGTGACAACTTGACAACTCGAAATTATCATGTCAATTATCGTGACAACTCGCAATTATGTCGTCAATTATGTCATCATTTATCGTGACAACTCGCAATTATGTCGTCAATTATGTCGTCATTTATCGTGACAACTTGACAACTCGAAATTATCATGTCAATTATCGTGACAACTCGCAATTATGTCGTCAATTATGTCGTCATTTATCGTGACAACTTGACAACTCGAAATTATCATGTCAATTATCGTGACAACTCGCAATTATGTCGTCAATTATGTCATCATTTATCGTGACAACTCGCAATTATGTCGTCAATTATGTCGTCATTTATCATGACAACTCGACAACTCGAAATTATCATGTCAATTATCGTGACAACTCGCAATTATGTCGTCAATTATGTCATCATTTATCGTGACAACTCGCAATTATGTCGTCAATTATGTCGTCATTTATCATGACAACTCGACAACTCGAAATTATCATGTCAATTATCGTGACAACTCGCAATTATGTCGTCAATTATGTCGTCATTTATCGTGACAACTCGACAACTCGAAATTATCATGTCAATTATCGTGACAACTCGCAATTATGTCGTCAATTATGTCATCATTTATCATGACAACTCGCAATTATGTCGTCAATTATGTCGTCATTTATCGTGACAACTCGACAACTCGAAATTATCATGTCAATTATCGTGACAACTCGCAATTATGTCGTCAATTATGTCATCATTTATCGTGACAACTCGCAATTATGTCGTCAATTATGTCGTCATTTATCATGACAACTCGACAACTCGAAATTATCATGTCAATTATCGTGACAACTCGCAATTATGTCGTCAATTATGTCGTCATTTATCGTGACAACTCGACAACTCGAAATTATCATGTCAATTATCGTGACAACTCGCAATTATGTCGTCAATTATGTCATCATTTATCATGACAACTCGCAATTATGTCGTCAATTATGTCGTCATTTATCATGACAACTCGACAACTCGAAATTATCATGTCAATTATCGTGACAACTCGCAATTATGTCGTCAATTATGTCATCATTTATCGTGACAACTCGCAATTATGTCGTCAATTATGTCGTCATTTATCATGACAACTCGACAACTCGAAATTATCATGTCAATTATCGTGACAACTCGCAATTATGTCGTCAATTATGTCATCATTTATCGTGACAACTCGCAATTATGTCGTCAATTATGTCGTCATTTATCGTGACAACTTGACAACTCGAAATTATCATGTCAATTATCGTGACAACTCGCAATTATGTCGTCAATTATGTCATCATTTATCGTGACAACTCGCAATTATGTCGTCAATTATGTCGTCATTTATCATGACAACTCGACAACTCGAAATTCTCATGTCAATTATCGTGACAACTCGCAATTATGTCGTCAATTATGTCGTCAATTATGTCGTCATTTATCATGACAACTCGACAACTCGAAATTATCATGTCAATTATCGTGACAACTCGCAATTATGTCGTCAATTATGTCGTCATTTATCGTGACAACTCGACAACTCGAAATTATCATGTCAATTATCGTGACAACTCGCAATTATATCGTCAATTATGTCATCATTTATCGTGACAACTTGCAATTATGTGGTCAATTATGTCGTCATTTATGTCATCATCATGTCATCATGACAACATGACATGTCCCTTCAGTGCTTCCGTACTAAACAGTCTACATCCGCTTGCAAGGCTAGCTTATGGTGCGCTATGGTGCGTCAGTTTACATGAACCTTAACCCTATAGTCCCTACCCCTAATCCGAGCCCTTTACCCTAACACGTCCTACCCTAACTTTCGGACTATAGCGAACCGATAGCGAACCATTTTTATGTAGCGAACTGAAGTATAGTGATGTGGCGTATAGCCAGGGGGGCAGCTGCCCTCTGTAAGAAGTCTTCCCCCCCCTTGCCCAACCCCCTGGGATGCAGCTGCCCTAATATTTAAGATTTGTAGGCCTTTTTGTATCTTTAGCCTATTTTTGACCGTTCCCCCCTTAAAAGTTGTCTTGCCCCCCCCTTTGCCCACCCTCTGAAAAGTGCTGGCTACGCCACTGTGGTCAATGTTATAGAAACCTTTCCGAGTCAGCTGGCGATAGGCTGGGCGATAGGGGATGCCTAAAATGAAATGCTACATGGTACCCATGCAGTTACCTCACTTAACTTAACCTGAAATCCGTGTGAACAATGTGGTCGCTGTATAGCTTACGGGCAAGCGATTTGTTAATTCCGCCCAAAGCAAATGAAGACAAATCTCTCCTAAAGTAAATGATGTATTAAAAGCAGGATTATTTTGTAGAATAATCAATTATAATTCCAGTTCTAAGTGTGATAAAGAAAATGGTATGTTGTCTTAAGGGAATTTGACAAAAAGCGCCGGTATTTGCACTTGCCAATTCCAAATTAAGGTTCATCACTCAAAATTGCAGTTCATTGGATAATTTCATCATTCCAAGAACCATAACAGGATTGATTTGAATATGGTCAATTTAGAAATTATATATCCTTTGCTGCTTTATCCGTGCATACCAACCGTTGTCCAACTTTATTAATTTTAAAGGGGTATGTTCCCCCAGAATTTTGAGGTGGTGGGTCTTTAGGAGCTGATGGCTACCGGTAAGTAAACAAGTAAAATGGGGACTGGATGTTGGAGCAGCGAACAGTCAAAATCAAGGGTCTTTCTTGGCTTTCTGGTTGAAAATCGCCTGAAAAAACCAGACATATGAGGAATGATCAATTTTGGGGGCTTTTAGAGCTGAAATCATCAAAATCATTCGTCTTTTGGAGTTCTGTTTTGGTCAAATATAAAGGGGGTCTTTCGAAGATGCGAAATCCAAAAAAAAAAAAGGGGTCTTTCCGCGGAAATATACCCGTATGGTAATTTGTATTAAGTGCGCGTGTGTGTGTCCTGATCAACAGTCTCATCCCTCAATTTTCTTCATAAAAACTGAGATTTTAGTATCAGAAGAAAGCTCACACTTGTCACATTAACCCAGTAAAATTTAACGCCCGAGATATATTTTGTTACTGAGAATTTGGTATTAGTATGAAGCTCCTATTTTTCTTATTGCCTCATAAAATCTAACGCCCGATAATGTATAATGTATACTCTATCCGACGGGGCATTGTTATTCACGTTTTTGCTTCTCATATCAAAACGGATGAACCAATACCACTCAAAATTTGGAAATAGAGTGTTTATGGTAGGCCTCATTTTACGATAGAAAACAGAATATGAAAAAAATCTGATTACCCACCTTTACGAATTTGTAATTATACCATACCCTTGTTAAAATGTTCAGTACAAAATTAATTCTGATATTAGTGTGGTTCCATTTACAAGTCCATGAAGGTGTTTAATTAAAAAAAAACTTCAATGCAATTTAATCCACCCTATCTAAACACACTTAACATGCTTACAACTACACCATGCTACAGTAACATAAAAAGGTGTTATACAGGATTTAATAACCACAAATTTCCCTTCAGATATTTGCCATGGAAAGTACTGTTCGTATTGTATGTTCGACACAACACAGAAGGTCCTTAAGGCTGTTTTCTCACCACACACCATGATGCTATCACATCCTTATAGAAGATAAAATTTGTGCACATAATTGATATGGCAGTTTCACCCTATTTTATAAAAGTCGTGACTTTTTCCTCCAGCATCATAGGGGTAATTTCGGCTTTATATACCATAATATCTATTGGTCTGCGTATAGCTACTATTATATAGAATTTGATTTAGTAATCATTGCGTTTTGGCTATTTGATGGCCTAGATTTGACCCACTCAGCGCAGTGTCGACTGCAGACGACAAGTTTCAAATATTTTAAAAAATCCAAAAATTTAAAAGTTTTAAATTTTCATGACCATATTTGGAATCAGCATGAAAAATGCATAAAAATGAGTACAAACAAGCCTAGTATTGGTTCAGTGGTTCTTAAAATAGTTCTTGATTTTTATATCACAAATTTGTCTTTTTATGTTGAAGCCTATGGCTAGCACACAGAGTATTAACTCTATCTCGCCCGCGGAACTGAACTCATGAAGCAGATGCTGACGACAGGGCCATTTTCACAGTATTTCAAAAATGTGGTTTTTTAAAATCAATCTACGGTAAATAAAAAATAAGTTAAAACGTGAAAATGAATACAAACACGCCCGTAACCTGATTATTTTGACTCGGAGACGTGTGAGATTGATCTTAGCATTTAAAGGAATTTCGGATGAATGGCAGAATTAGCTCAATTTTTTGAATGATGACGTTTCACCGCAAATTTGCTTCGAACAGGATATTAGAAAGTAAACATATTATGCAGCCTACTGTAAAAGCAAAATTGGAGCTATATATAAGTATGTAATGACTGTTACCCAAACATTTTTATTCAGAACTCCTTTGTTTCAAAAATTCTACAATAAAAAAGGACATACACTCGTTCTTATCCAATAAATGCTGTTTAAAAATCAAACCTCATTAAAAAAATCATTTTCTGCAAGTATTGCATAACAATATGAACCGTATTGTCAGCTGCGGCAGCATTAATGATGTGTTTGCGCAGATAATTGGTTACGGAAGAGAACGTCAGGCAATAAACAGACCGCTGGTAGCCAGCAGCTAAATTATAACATAACATGAAAACACGCTGTAGGTTTTGTGTTCGCCAAGTAATTGCTACTGTGCTCGTAAGGTCCTTATACTCAAATTTCATTTACAGTTTATAATAAAAGGGGGTTCTTACGGGAAATATAGGTACTATGCTGCAGATTTGGGGTGGTATTTTTAAGCTCTTATACTTCAGAAATTTGCTTTTTCGAAATTGTCACCAAAAAGCTGAAAAACCATTTTTCATTTGACATTGGATTTTTTAACAAATTTTCGAAACATTTTTTTGCCAAATTTGGTTTATTTCAGGCCCATGCCTATACGTCCAATCCATAACCAAGAAGCCCGAGAGTTTGTTTCATCTATAATAACCGGCTATGTATTATTATCATAATACCTGTTTGACTATCTAATTATTCTAATACCAAAAATTTGCTTTCAAAATCAAATTTACGTAATAATATGTTCTTGATCATTCATTTACGTTTACATTAATTCATTAGTTTTTCTCATCAGAATGGTAATGCAGAAAAACATGATATTATTATAGCAAAGTGAGTTTTTTTCAGTCGCATCTACATTGTTATAACCAAGAAACAAAAGGTTCGCAGTAATTAATCAACTCGATGCAAACTGATCGCATTCTCACTGATAATATCACATACTATTTTGTATGTGGTTAAACATGTAAGAAAACTGAGAATGGGAAGTTGGAATAGGCCGATATAGGCCTAGTGTTGCTCAAACTTTTCAGTACTAAGGCGCGGCAAAGGTCACGGTGAAATGTTATGATGCAAAATTGAGTTAAGGTCAACCTCGGATCAGCGCTCCTGGAAAACAACTCTAAACTCTAACCCTATGTCTGGCCATACCCCTAAATCCTGGAGCATTAACCATAGCCCTTGTTCCTCAGGAGCGCTATGTGTTTACCAGGCCCGTAGTTAGGATTTATTGGGGGGGGGGTGCTGATTTTGAAAAAAAAAGAACGTTTTTTCTCCAAATTTTGACCTTTTTGGCCTGGGGTAGATATTTAGACATTTTTGGACCAAAAAGGCATACAAAACCTTTTTTTCGAATTTCTCGCTCGCTACGCTCGCAAATGGGACGTTTTGGGTCAAAAATGGGTACCCTTTGGGTCAAAAAACGGGATTTTTTGGCCCTTTTGCATTTGGGGGGAGGGCCCCCTGGCTACGGGCCTGGTGTTTACGATAACTCCGTTTTGTGATGACTCTCATGTAGGCGCGGTAATCGGTCCTCAAGTAGCTCAATTCGGCACCCAAGTCGAGGCGTTGACAACACTGAATGGGATTAATGAATTATTATCCAAATGATTTCTGCTTGCATGCACTTGAAAATGACTCAGACATTTGTCAGATATAATAGGGCCTATATTCCAGTTGAAATTCATACACCCCTTATGGAAGACATGACCTTAAACTCACACACAGGGGGTGTAGATTTCAAACGGAGTCACCCATTCAGGTAGAAATCCATATGCCCTGTGTGGAAGATATTGTCATGTCTTTCATAAGGGGTGTATGGATATCAACTGGTATGGCCCAATAGACCATCCTCCCAACAGCCGACCAACATAATGTATGTCATTAATGTCACAAATGATTCAAATTCATGTTATATTCTACTTCATTATTTCTTTAGATGATTTATAGCGTATTCAGCAGGTCGTAAATACGAAGCGTTAATAATGACATTAAAATCTGACTAGTCGAGTTCGAGCATGAATCATACCTCTTGTTAACACATATAACCGTGGCTTATTATTTGTATATATTATTATACAGCAGATGGTGTTGCCTCATCTTAAAATATCAATTTAGAATATTATTTGGTAATTGTTTATAATTAC
The DNA here is from genome assembly GCF_039555335.1 of Amphiura filiformis. Taxonomy (NCBI): domain Eukaryota; kingdom Metazoa; phylum Echinodermata; class Ophiuroidea; order Amphilepidida; family Amphiuridae; genus Amphiura; species Amphiura filiformis. The sequence goes on from NC_092631.1 coordinate 28,368,564, forward strand.
ACCAACTGGCTTGCCATCGTGACATTTACAAATGTTTATTTTTTCATTATATGTAAGTCAAATGCTGCAAAATGGAAGAACGACAGACCGAAAGCTATTTCATCAACACCCATATCAGTAGTAGATAGCTACTTCATCAACACCCATATCAGCAGTAGATAACTACTTCATCAACACCCATATCAGCAGTAGATAACTACTTCATCAACACCCATATAAGCAGTAGATAGCTATTTCATCAACACCGATATCAGCAGTAGATAACTACTTCATCAACACCCATATCAGCAGTAGATAACTACTTCATCAACACCCATATAAGCAGTAGATAGCTACTTCATCAACACCCATATCAGCAGTAGATATCTACTTCATCAACACCCATATCAGCAGTAGATAGCTACTTCATCAACAACCTTATCAGCAGTAGGTAACTACTTCATCAACACCCATATCAGCAGTAGATAGCTACTTCATCAACAACCTTATCAGCAGTAAGTAACTACTTCATCAACACCCATATCAACAATAGATAGCTACTTCATCAACATCCATATCAGCAGTAGATAGCTACTTCATCAACACCCATATCAGCGGTAGATAGCTACTTCATCAACACCCATATCAGCAGTAGGTAACTACTTCATCAACACCCATATCAGCGGTAGATAGCTACTTCATCAACACCCATATCAGCAGTAGGTAACTGCTTCATCAACACCCATATCAGCACTAGATAACTACTTCATCTATATCCGTATCAGCAGTAGATAGCTCCTTCATTCATTATCTGTATCAGCAGTAGATAGCTATTTCATCAACACCCATATCAGCAGTAGATAGCTACTTCATCAACACCCATATCAGCAGTAGGTAAATATTTAATCAACACCCATATCAGCAGTAGATAACTACTTCATTTATATCCGTATTAGCAGTAGATATACTTCATCAACCCTCATATCAGCAGTATAGGTAACTACTTCATCAACACCCATATCAGCGGTAGATAGCTACTTCATCAACACCCATATCAGCAGTAGATAGCTACTTCATCTATATCCGTATCAGCAGTAGATAACTACTTCATTTATATCCGTATCAGCAGTAGATAACTACTTCATCAACACCCATATCAGCAGTAGGTAACTACTTCATCAACACCCATATCAGCAGTAGATAACTACTTCATTTATATCCGTATCAGCAGTAGATAGTTACTTCATCAACACCCATATCAGCAGTAGATAGTTACTTCTTCAACACCCATATCAGCAGTAGATAGCTACTTCATCAACACCCATATCAGCAGTAGATAACTACTTCATCTATATCCTTTTCAGCAGTAGATAGCTACTTCAACAACACTCATATCAGCAGTAGATAACTACTCTATCAATACCTATATCAGCAGTAGATAGCTACTTCAACAACACCCATATCAGCAGTAGATAGCTACTTCATCAACATCCATATCAGCAGTAGATACGGTAGCTACTTCATCAAGACCCATATCAGCAGTAGATAACTACTTCATCAATACCTATATCAGCAGTAGATAGCTACTTCAACAACACTCATATCAGCAGTAGATAACTACTTCATCAATACCCATATCAGCAGTAGATAGCTACTTCATCAACATCCATATCAGCAGTAGATAACTACTTCATCAACATCCATATCAGCAGTAGATAGCTACTTCATCAACACCCATATCAGCAGTAGATAACTACTTCATCAATACCTATATCAGCAGTAGATAGATACTTCAACAACACTCATATCAGCAGTAGATAACTACTTCATCAATACCCATATCAGCAGTAGATAGCTACTTCATCAACACCCATATCAGCAGTAGATAATTACTTCATCAACATCCATATCAGCAGTAGATAACTACTTCATCAACATCCATATCAGCAGTAGATAGCTACTTCATCAACACCCATATCAGCAGTAGATAACTACTTCATCAATACCTTATCAGCAGTAGATAGCTACTTCATCAATACCTTATCAGCAGTAGATAGCTACTTCATCAACACCCATATCAGCAGTAGATAACTACTTCATCAATACCTTATCAGCAGTAGATAGCTACTTCATCAATACCTTATCAGCAGTAGATAGCTACTTCATCAACACCCATATCAGCAGTAGATAACTACTTCATCAATACCTATATCAGCAGTAGATAGATACTTCAACAACACTCATATCAGCAGTAGGTAACTGCTTCATCAACACCCATATCAGCACTAGATAACTACTTCATCTATATCCGTATCAGCAGTAGATAGCTCCTTCATTCATTATCTGTATCAGCAGTAGATAGCTATTTCATCAACACCCATATCAGCAGTAGATAGCTACTTCATCAACACCCATATCAGCAGTAGGTAAATATTTAATCAACACCCATATCAGCAGTAGATAACTACTTCATTTATATCCGTATTAGCAGTAGATATACTTCATCAACCCTCATATCAGCAGTATAGGTAACTACTTCATCAACACCCATATCAGCGGTAGATAGCTACTTCATCAACACCCATATCAGCAGTAGATAGCTACTTCATCTATATCCGTATCAGCAGTAGATAACTACTTCATTTATATCCGTATCAGCAGTAGATAACTACTTCATCAACACCCATATCAGCAGTAGGTAACTACTTCATCAACACCCATATCAGCAGTAGATAACTACTTCATTTATATCCGTATCAGCAGTAGATAGTTACTTCATCAACACCCATATCAGCAGTAGATAACTACTTCATCAACACCCATATCAGCAGTAGATAGTTACTTCTTCAACACCCATATCAGCAGTAGATAGCTACTTCATCAACACCCATATCAGCAGTAGATAACTACTTCATCTATATCCTTTTCAGCAGTAGATAGCTACTTCAACAACACTCATATCAGCAGTAGATAACTACTCTATCAATACCTATATCAGCAGTAGATAGCTACTTCAACAACACCCATATCAGCAGTAGATAGCTACTTCATCAACATCCATATCAGCAGTAGATACGGTAGCTACTTCATCAAGACCCATATCAGCAGTAGATAACTACTTCATCAATACCTATATCAGCAGTAGATAGCTACTTCAACAACACTCATATCAGCAGTAGATAACTACTTCATCAATACCCATATCAGCAGTAGATAGCTACTTCATCAACATCCATATCAGCAGTAGATAACTACTTCATCAACATCCATATCAGCAGTAGATAGCTACTTCATCAACACCCATATCAGCAGTAGATAACTACTTCATCAATACCTATATCAGCAGTAGATAGATACTTCAACAACACTCATATCAGCAGTAGATAACTACTTCATCAATACCCATATCAGCAGTAGATAGCTACTTCATCAACACCCATATCAGCAGTAGATAACTACTTCATCAACATCCATATCAGCAGTAGATAACTACTTCATCAACATCCATATCAGCAGTAGATAGCTACTTCATCAACACCCATATCAGCAGTAGATAACTACTTCATCAATACCTTATCAGCAGTAGATAGCTACTTCATCAATACCTTATCAGCAGTAGATATCTACTTCATCAACACCCATATCAGCAGTAGATAACTACTTCATCAATACCTTATCAGCAGTAGATAGCTACTTCATCAATACCTTATCAGCAGTAGATAGCTACTTCATCAACACCCATATCAGCAGTAGATAGCTACTTCATCCATATCCGTACAGCAGTAGATAGCTGCTTCATAAACATTCATATCATTCCAAAACAAGAAAACCGCCCGGATCAAGTTTTACTTGACTTGATCTCTTGACTGTATCTTTGCTGAAGTAGGTAGGCTTCGGTGTACATGGTGTATGCTACAAAACATATGTTGCACGCTTACGGCAAAATGCGTCATACAGACGAACGGTAAATAATAGGATTATAACTATGTTATTATTCAAATGTCATATTTTAATATGTTATTTGAAGCCAGATAAAGGCAAGTATTACCATATATGGTATGTGATTGTCATTTGGTGAATATTTTAAGAGGTAATAGGTCTTCCAACGAATATAAATGTAAATAATTAGCAGTATTTTGATAAATTGGTTTTTATACGAGTTTTTTCCCGCAAGTATGAAGCCTGTTACGAACCATTCCACTTTCTTACTTCTTAAAACAGATTTTTGAGAATCGTCTATTCTGTTTGGGTCTGTTTGCGATTGATCAATATGTATATTCTTTCTTTTTAATAAAACACAAACTATATTTTTTTAAATAAAGAAAATGTTTGGAAGCAAGTATAATAGATAAACATAAATTATAAATTAATAACGAATTTGAAGAAAAAAAACACTGAAAAACTGTGTCATGGGAAAAGACACAGCTTCATTTAGGTTATGCGTGAACAACAATTATTGTGGGTTTTTTTAATTTAAAAATTATTATTCTTTGTTATAATATCACGACATCTGCTCATTTTTAAATATTATAGGCCTATATCCCATTAATCAGTAGGCTATTGTTTGTATTATTTGAATCGCCTTTCTGGTCTGATGATTATTATTATTCTGTTATTTATTTATTAAATTGGGTTATATTCACACTATTTGACCGAGGTCGTACAAAACCCAATGGTGCAAGAAAGAACGAAACAGAAAAAGAGAACCAAAATGAATTATTCTTATTATGATTATTATTAATATTTTCATTAATATTAGATCATCATCATTATCATCATCATTATCATCATCATCATCATCATCATCATCATCATCATCATCATCATCATCCCCATCATCATCATCATCATCATCATCGTCATCGTCATCGTCATCGTCATCTTCATCATCATCATCATCGTCATCATCATCAACATCATCATCGTCTGACATCATCATCTAGGCTACATCATCATCATCACCATCACATTCATCATCGTCATCATCATCATCGTCGTCATCAGCACCATCATCATCGTCATCGTTGTCGTCATCAGCAGCAGCAACATCGTCGCTATAGTCATCGTTATCTTTACTATGGTTGTTGTTGTTATTGTTATTGTTGTTGTTGTTGTCGTTGTTGTTGTTGTTATTATTGTTGGTGTAGTTGTTCTTATTTTATTCTATTTTATTATGATACAAACTTTTTATGAAAATGTATTACTTTTCATTAAATTATCCACCAAAATATTCACTTTGAATGGAAAGCTTGTATTGGAGAATTCGGTTGTACAATAAATACACGATCTCACATTTTTATGACATGTTTCTTTGTTCATATAAATCTAGCTTGCGTGCAAACTTTGTCATATCATTTGCATTCATTCTTGCATAGGCTACTATTGTTATTCCTGGTTTCCGATTTAAAAAAAACCCGACGCTATAAACATGATAAATTGGCTATTCCCGTTAAAATCCACACACCCCTTATGGAAGACAGGGAGTGTGAATTGCATATGGGGTTATACGTTACCTGAATGGGTGACTCAGTTAATTTTAAAATCTATACCCCCTGTTTGGAAGATTTTAGGTCATGTCTTCCATATAGGGGGGTGATGGATTTCAATTGGAACAGCTCAATGTCAGGATTTTTAAATCCTACCACGCTTTGTCTTGTTTCCCTGTGTGTTGTTTCTAAGCTTGGAGTCAACAAACTATATAGTTCTTAGTCTGGAATTACCCCCATATGATTATTTTTATTGTTGGTAAAATGTTTTGTTTGGTGTTGTTTGCTCATGGAACCGAGACGTAAAGATAAGACCAGAATTATTCTTGCATGTAATACAGCCCAAAGTTACGGAGCCCCCGAAGTGACATGAAAAAAAAAGGTGTTTTTTTTCCTTTCATGTCACTTCGGGGGCTCCGTACAAACTGAACCGAACGGCTTGGTTTTGTCACATATTCACATATTAATTTATCAATGCATCTTTTTTGCTGAACTATGAGGGGTCCATCCTGTACCGAAGCCAGGACATAAAATAATACGAGTCTTACTCGCTTTTTGGTTCTGCACAAAATAGCTTGCAATATAGAAGCTGTATTCTGTTGTTCACTAAATGAGGCAGCCATTTGGATGCTTAAGGTTAGCAACTATTTTGAACTGTTGCGATTTGGTAGTTCACAACATCTTGCGAATGGTAGTGGGCTTTGGCAAAATTTACATTGATCATTTCATAGCAAGCGTGTATAGAATTTAAATATCACTGATATAGGTGTATTTTGTAGGTTCTTTGGTTCTTGAGTTATGTTGTAAAGAGTGCTGAAACAACAACACTTTTGTAAAACGTACATAACTCATTAACAACAATAAATCAAGCAAATTTTCAGAGTATATGATTTGTAGAGAGAACTTTGCAAAATTTCAAAGTATTATTTTTCAATAATATATTGATTTAGATAATAAATTTTTTTGGCTGCTTCGACCAACAGTACCTCGTCTATCCTTAAGGGTAGACTAGGTGTTGTTGGTCGAAGCAGCCAAACACAAAATCGATTTTCATTATCTAAATCAATATGTTATTAAAAAAATAACACTTTGATGTTTTGCAAAAGTTGAACGAAAACATATTATTTTTTGAGAGGTTTTTTTTTTACTTGGATGGTACAAGTAGGCTGTTATTGAAACTTTAACTTGTCGGTCGTTTGATTACTTTTTCAAGCTGATAATTTGCTAAGTTTGCCCAAAGACCTCGCTTAGACAGCTTTAAATAGCATTAGGACCTGAATACGATGCTCGTTTCTCTTTTGTCCAACAAACTGAATTATGATTCATTTGCATGAGAAGGCCTAGCGTTTCTATTCTTTGCTTTTTATCTTCATCTTTATTTTCGCTAACTTTTGCTATTATATCAACATGATTATATCCGGTTTATGTTCATCGCACCGACAATGATAATTCATGATGCTGAACGCTGAACATTGAACATGAATATCTATTATCTATGCCCATACGCTTTCTTGATATTAACTCATTCATCATGTTTTGTTTTGGTAAAATTAATTTGGAATGGTTGAGTGATTCAATTTACACTTCCTGAAAATCCGCATGGTGGAAAGCAGAGCCTCAGAATGTCTATAAAATGTGTTTAAAGGCACGCAACATTCATAATATTGTTTCATGCGAAAAAAAACCACATCACTCTTTCTTTAAATTGAAACACGCCAACAAAGTCATGAATGCATAAAAGAAATATGGCAAAAATATACATGTATGTTCTAATTACTGAAAGGGGGTGTGGCACGTGGACTCTGCCGACTTCTGGCTTTCTCTGTGCCTATTCAGAGGTTTTAACCTCGATATACTTTTAGTCACAAAAAAGCACCCACTTTGGTAAATATTTTGCCCATTTGAGTGGGAAATTGGCAACACCCACATAATTTTTGTACTTTGGGCGCATTAGTCTCTGATGAATAACACACCGTAGGCCTACATTTTCCCGTGAGCTGTACCCAAATTGCTCAAAATGCACCCGAAAATCGTGGTACATGATAAGCTATGATAGTATACCCGTTACGGGGGTACCACACCCCTGTGGCAAATTTGTGACTATTTTTGCATTTTACTCAAAAAATAATAACACACTGGTAACAAAAGTTATGTATATTATTGGGGCAAGGAATCAAATTACTACACTGAAATTTCAGTGACTCAAGACAAGCGGTTCAGTATATATGATAGGAAACGAGGTACATCCTAGCGGTACCTTATTTCTTATCATAAATAACAAACCGCTTGTCTTGGGTCACTGAAATTCCAGTGTAGTAATTGATTCCTTGCCCCTATAATATACATAACTTTTGTTACCACTGTATTATTAGTTTTTGAGAAAAATGCAAAAATAGACACACATTTATCGAGGGGTGTAGTACCCCCTTAAAGCACCATCAAAAGGGAGAATTTGGATTGGCACGATTGAATTACTAGTATTACATGCAACAAACTTGCAGGTGATTAAATTCTAAACCTCAATTATCTTATTATTTACCCTTGTTTTCACCAATTCCGAGACCAATATCGCAACATGCTATGCTACCGATTTTGGGCAACAATGGTGGTAACTACCTCGCCGAATGTATAAACGTTTAATGACAGTTCAAATTCAAAGGCCTCGCTTTGTTAACAAAATGTTAACATTTTGTTAAGTACTTTTCATTATTTGGAGTTATCTCTGGCACAGATCTTGTAAATACAAGATCAAACCAGATAACATCGTATTACATGTATACTGTAAACAACTACCTATAATTTTAATATAAATTTTTCGTGATTTTGTCGGCATTTGTTTCTGACGTTGCCATGTTCATTCACTTTTGCTTAATTGGCCATGGCTAATTACCATCTACCTGTTGAAAAAGATAAATACCGAAAAAGAACGGTCATCATGGTTATACACACGAAGCTGTGAACCTATCGTCCTGGGTTAATGTGGATTGGCATTGGCATTATATGACGCCACACCATGTACCACTATATATGTAGGCTCATGCGCCTGTCACACTACACCGAATAGGTCTTCCGTACAAGAAACGGATGGTATTTTAGTAAATCCGTTGTTGTTCGTCAATGATCGTTTTATGTTCTTTTTATGTCCCGCTATTATCCGCCAAATGCGTTTCGTGTTAGGTGATGTTCGTTAAGTCCGTCGGCAAGTTTTGTGTATGCACAAAACTTGAAACGGAGTGTACCGAATACACATGTTCGGTATTTATCCGATGTGTGTTCGTATGGTGCTGCATATTGCCGGAGTTTGTTTGCTCTCCTTTCGTTCATGTTCGTTCTTTGTTCGTTGCACTCGGCCCGTGTTCGTTGCAAATACGTTCCTGTGAGGCCTTCACCACCGGATAGCATATTTTTGCATTCGGTGATGTACGTTGACCCAGACCGTCTTAGTGTCACACTACACCGGATCGGTCTTCCGTATAAGAAACGGATGGTATTTTAGCAAATCCGTTAGTGTTCGTCAATGTTCGTTTTATGTTCTTCATATGTCCTGCTATTATCCGCCAAATGCGTTTCGTGTTAGGTGATGTTTGTTTAGTCCGTCGACAATACGTTTCAAGTTTTGTGCATGCACAAAACTTGAAACGGAGTGTGCTGAATACACATGTTCGGAAGTTGTCCGATGTGTGTTCGTACTGTTCTGTATATAGGCCCTACCCTGGGTTTGTTCGTTATTCTTTCGTTTATATACCGCAGGTGTTTGCAAGGTTTCGCAGGCGCTTGTGCCGGATGTAGGCCTATGGCGATGTGCATCGATCATGGGGGGGACTTTCTGAAGGGTGACGCAATATCATATTCCCCCAGTACTTTAGTGACTAACAAGTAGAAAAAAGGGGGAAAAGGAGAGAAAAAAGAAAAGAAAGTGAGAACAATTGAAGAGAGAAGAGAAGAGAAAAAGTTAAATTGCACGTAATTTAGTAGGCCTATGCATGTAAGTAGTATTGAGGGAGGGCACTTTCTGAAGGGTAGAGGACGCAATATCAAATTCCTACCAGTTTTAGTGATTGACAAGAAAGAAAAAAGAAGAGAAAACATGGAAAAGGTTAAATTGTACGTTATTGAGTAGGCCCAGGATAGTAGTAAGCCTAAGTATAGGCCTGTGATTATTATAGGCAGTGTTTAAATGTGGTTCCTTGGCCCAAAAGCCTGTGAAAATTACTGCCGGCCCGTCGATATGTAGGGCCCGTGACATTTTGTCACCAAAGTCAGTATTTAAGACGGACTTAGGTCTATTACTGACTTTAACATATCAATCCATGCATGCTAATACCTGAAATAACGAGTCTGAAAAAAAAAATTTGCAAATTCAGTTCGGGCCTTCTTTGTTTTTTGTTTAAGGCAATAATAGTGTAAAAATGATGCACCAAAAACAATTTTCCAAATTTTCCATTTTTAAAACTAAATTTTTACACAATAGGCCTAGGCCTAATAATGTAAATAGGCCCTACAGTCCCCATGCAAATGGCTTCAATTGGACCTTCATTTTGAAAAATGGACAAGTCTTCCTTTTTGCTTCTGCTATGGACATCCACGTGTTATTTTTAAAACAATTGTTTATATTATACAATAATGGTGAAAACTTTTCAATGGCTTCAATTAGGCTTTCGTTTCACCAATTTGCGGCTGTTTCAAACGAAAATAGTACCCAATAATAGTGCTAAAATTGATCCAAAAAATGACAAATGGCTTCAATTGGGCCTTCATTGTCCAAAAGTTTCTCACCTCTATTGCCCCCGGACGCTGGTTGCCCTGATATATCAGATTTGTAGCCCTTTTGTACTTATTAGCCAATATTTGACCATTTTCGTCAAAGTTTTCCCCCTTAAAAGTTGTCTTTCCCCACTTTGTTCACCCTCTGAAAAAGTGCTTGCTACGTCACTGCCTCTAAGGGGTCAAAAACCCTCTCAAACACCCTCTCCTCCCCACTTTTCTGATAGGGTGGACGTCCCTGTTGGTGCCACATGCGACGGATTCGCCGGTCATTTGTTGGACGTTGAACGATTGAATATAAAACGCCTGCAGGATTAATAGCGGCCACAACGCATAGAGAGACGAACGGGAATCGGACCCCCAAATCCGGTCATTTGTCGGACGTTGACCCCCCAAATCCGGTCATTTGTCGGACGTTGAACGATCGAATATAAGACGCCTGCAGGATTATTAGCGGCCACAACGCATAGAGAAACGAACGGGAATCGGACCCCAAATCCGGTCATTTGTCGGACGTTGAACGATCGGATATAAGACGCCTGCAGGATTATTAGCGGCCACAACGCATAGAGAGACGAACGGGAATCGGACCCAAAATCCCACCGAATCTTCTACCGGACTGGTGATTTTTCCACCGAATAAAATATTTTTGTATTCGGTGATGTACGTTGATCCAGTCCGTCGTAGTGTGACAGACCTATCACATGTAAAGTTATATAGCTGACGAAGTGAGAGCAATCGGACCTTTTGAAATTGCCAGCAGTTGCCCAAGTCAAATTGTTGACAAATTTTAGTCTGGCTTGAGCATTTTGTTTGAGCCTGGTCCCATCTGGACTCAAGTGAGTCTCCACACGGAGCGATCCCTTAAACAAACAAACAAACAAACAAACAAACAAACAAACAAACAAACAAACACACAAACAAACAACCAAACAAACAAACAAACGTATAGGGGAATGTAGGCCCTTTATTATGTAGGCCTAAATAGTGGTGTGGACCCACATGCAATCTGTGAAATTCCGACACAGCGACGGTGGCTCATCGGGTCAAAGAGCGTAACGAGTTATAATTATGTCAAAGCCGTGCAAATTCTCTGGTCTAGATTTAAGACAATCTAGATTAAATCTACATTAATATTGTCATGTGGATAGCTATATTTACACTAAACCACGTAACACGTTTCTTGTTTTTCTTATAGATTTCTGCTTGATGACGGCAGAAAGTACATAGGCGATTGTTTTTCTTAAATTGTTAATTGCAAAATAAAGCGGAATTAATTAAATAAATATCAAATTAATAGAAACAATAAGAAAATTTCGAGTCACTGATTTTTAAACAATAAACGGAAGTGATGGTCACAGTGGGTTACAAAGGAATCATTGAACGGGATTCATGCAATTTTTTGCATCGATAGAACAGTCATTTTATGTGCATGATTTCCACAGTGACTCCAAATTTTACCAACTATAGATGTGAATCATTTGGTCAAAATGCACACAATTACGAAATATCTTGAATATTATCAGTTTGTTGCAATTAGCTCTCTCCACAGGGTGTCGACAGACGACAAGATTCAATTTTTCTTTAGAAGTTCATAATTGTACATTTTCATGACCATATTTGGAATCAGCATGAAAAATGCCTTTAAATGAGAACAAACAAGCCTAGTATTGGTTCAGTGGTTCTTGAGATATCTCTTGTCAGCTATTCGTCAGAATGAAAACTTGCGTAAATTCGAAAATATTTTGAGTACGGATTCCTTCTTTTCTTGGGCACCGATATTATCATTAGTAGGCCAGCGCCAACCTACATTTAGCAACTCTGTTCAGAGTTGACAGAGTTGACACGGGGCAACTTAAGAGCTCTTTTCAGAGCCGATATGGGCGCCTTGTTCGAACGGCTCTTTTCAGAGCCACCGTTTCTCAATGGACTATCCCAGTTGAAACCCATACACCCCCATGGAAGACATGACCATAATCTCCCATACAGGGAGTGAAGATTTCAAATGGGGTTACCTCAATTGTGATTCCATTTGAAATACACACTCCCTGTGTGGTAGGACATGTCTCCCATAGGGGGGGGGGTATGGATTTAGAATGGCATATCCCAATCTTATAATTAGACAAGGGGCGGCCAACTATGATCATATGCATGCATAACTCCTGTAATAATTTTGTCCCGAAGAAGTCAGTAATCCTGGCGAAAGCGTAACAGTTTCATACTTATCCAACGCCGAATGGTAAATAAAAGCTGTACAATTGATACTTATACATGAGAAGCAGTCGTCAACAGGTCCATCTGCTGTTGATATTTTGTTCACCGTTTATTTTCCCGCCTTATTACTAAATATAGTTTCTAAATTGGAAGGACCTTGAGTTCAGAATTTTTTCTGCCAGGATAATATCGGACTTAGTTCATTGTACATGTACCTTTATATTCAACCATATTTACCAGCAATAAGTCCAATTATATCAAATATAGTCAATATGTATGACGACAAATTGTCTAAACTCGTTCAAGATATTCCATTCTTTAACACTTAAAATACTTCTACGAGTACAAAGTGTTTCAACTGGTCGGATATTATACTGAAATGTGTAGTTGTGGAAACAATAGATATAAAGGGGATACCCAGTATCAGTTTAATTAAGATATTATATCTATTAGTTTAATTGATATATCTTTTATGTGACTATTAGATGGCATTCCCAGGAGGGGACTATTCTTAGCTTTTGCAGAATGGAACCACTAGGCCCTACAGCTGCGTATTATTTCTGTATTCCCTATCTACCTTAGCTATACCTGACGAACGGACGAAGCTGACTGACGGTCACTCCTCTCTGCGCCAAACTCCAAGTGTTTCTAGAATGCTCATAAAATAAGAAATTTTTAATGCTAATTTATTGCACCTTCTAGGGAAGCTTGATTACCTTTTGGAAATAGCTGAGTGAGGGTTTTCAAGGAAATATTTTGTGTGTGTAAAAACTGAAGTATCCTATGTATAAAAGAATATATGAATATTAACTGTACATCATTTATAACGATTCATGATACCCAAGCGTGCTACAGTTTATGTGGTTTAGGAGGCAAAGATTTTAATTTTAATTTTATTTACACCAAAATATATATTTTCTAAATTAGTGAAAACGAAGACGGAAAATGTTGAAAATTCTATGTAAAAATTACATTAGGCCCCGCCAAAGATTATTGTTTCGTTTTTATGGTAATCTGATCTTTTATTTTCTGTTCTGTATTTGCTGTATCCATGATAGCGGCGCGGCATGGGTTCGAGCCCCACCTCTGCCGTACGTAATTTACTTTTGTTTTTTTAAATTTCATATTAGGGAAATGTGGCTGGGAGAATTTATATATGGCGTAGGAAGGAGTGACTGACGGTATGACCAAAGGCATAATATGTACAAACAAGAAAACAATATACTTGGGTTGCAAAAACACAGTTGATCTGCATCGGGTCGGACGGCACCAGGCCTGCATACACACAGCTATAGAATATCACGTACGATACCATTGACTTTGTTTATTGAAGTGCATGGTACTTTAAATAGACAAATTGTATGGCGTGTGTATGAATAAAAGAAGTATAATATGATATCTTAAAGGAAATACAAGTCATATGACGAGAATAATGGTTTATTGACAATATGATAACCTTGATTTTGGTCACGATATATTTTTTTTGTAGAAAAAGGTAATATTTCATATCGTAAACTTCATAGGCTAATGATAAATCCCGGTATGATAAATACATCAACTAACACAAAAAGTAGGTACTCAATTTTATCAGGCACTATTCTTTGTAAAATTGTAAGTGGTTAAATAAAACAAAAACACAAATGTGCTTTTTATTTAACAGGAATGAAATCAGTAAGTTAACTCCGGGGGAGGGTGGGGCCAGTGGTTCTTCGTAAAATTTTGTACCGGGGTGTGCCACGCAGACTTTCGGATGCTGACTTCTCTATACCTACATTTTGCTGTTTTTGTAACCCATACCAATTTTTCAAAAGCACCCACATTTGCCTAAATTGTGTGCTTTTAAAGATACTTTGTCCAAATGCGCCCAATTGGGCACATTGGTCGCCACTAAAAACCCTATCCATTGATATACCAAAATTGCTGAAAAGGTAACCCAAAACTGTGACACATCCCCGTACACATTCAACCAGGAAGAACCCCCGGGATGATAACCATCTCGTCAAGAGCAACTTTCATATGATTTGGACGGATTTTTCTAGCTCTTAATAATCTCAAATTAAAGAATATATCGTTGGTAACAAAATATATTTCAGATTTTTGTTTTATTGAATGCCTTTCGAGCAATGGCGGTTATACAACGGAGTATTTACTTTTTGTAGGTGTATATGCACGCAAGAAGTCAATTTAGTCAACCTTTACAAAATGTTATGAATCTATTGAATATTCTTGCATTTGTTTGAAAAGGATATGTAAATACCTCACGGATATAGAAGAGAACGCTCAGAGACAGAAAACAATTTCGTCTTGATAAGGGCAACATGTAAAGCATCAAGTACAATTGAAACACATTTCATCATGTTCATTCACAACAATATGTTGTTTGTGGGAGTATACACAAAGTACTCAATTGTCGAAATTTCTTATACAACTGGAATTTTAAAGGAGCATCATTCGCTTCTTATGAGCTATTCCTGTTAAAATCCATACACCCTCAATTGAAGACATGATCTTAATCGTCCACACAGGGGTTATAGATTTCAAGTGGAGTCACATATTCAGGTAACCCCATATGAAATTCACACTCCCTGTGTTGAAGATTAAGGTCACGTCTTCCAAAGAGGGTGTATGGATTTCAACTGGAATAACCCATTTTGGAGCAGACGACACTGAATGGGTGGTTCCGTTTGAAATTCACACTCCCTGTGTTGAAGATTAAGGCCACGTGTTCTAAAGAGGGTGTATGGATCTCAACCGGAATAGCCCAAATAGGTTGTTGCAGCACAAACAATCTACATTGTGCCTTTGGGTTAATACAACGTTCTTGAGTGCCTGCCGAATTTTGAACCACCTAATTTTGAACCCGCCCATCTCTACTTCTCGCCAAAATGAGACCCACCAAAATGCAGTTGGTTTCTCCGTATAAAAGTGCCAAAAATGGTAAAATCATTCACGACGAGCCATAATGGCATCGTTTCCAAGGATATGTTTCATTAGCATCCAACTATGGTAGCTCAAAAGTTAACCTCAAGTGGTAGAGTATGAGTTTTTGTACCCAAAACATTAAAAGGTCATTCTATTATGCACAAATCTATTAGGGTAAAGAACTGTGTTCTGGTGGTGAGGTTGTTTGTTGATTAATCGAGGGATCATCGCTATGATCAAAATGATTGAAAAATGCACCCGTAAGACAAGAGGCATGCCCGCACACATATACTAGAGGGACACCCCGGGGAAGATATAAAGATGCAATTCGGGGATGCAATAGGTATACGCATAAATGAAATGGGTAATTCATTTCTGAAATATCCTGAAATGAATGAATGAAAATGACACAGAGTTAGATTACTTCCAGACCCCAAGCTCTATGTCAACATATATTAATACTCTGTCCCCAGCAGCAGAAACAATCACATTGCTATGAATGATATTGATTGAGGGAAATACGTTTTGAGACTAATTTATCTTCGCTATTTTGATACTGTTTCCCCCTTTCAGTTGAACTAAAAGCTAGCACGCCATTGTGGTACACCCATATCATTTACAACTGCAAGTACAGTATGAAATTATTATACTTAGAATTTAAACTTATACTTAAAAGTAGTTTATCTAGATTTTAAAATAGTAACGTAATATTAAACTGTTTAAATTATTGGGTCAATAAAAATTCCCTTTAAAAGGGAAGGCCAGCCTCAATGCAGAAGAGGTCTTGTAAATAGTTTGGGTCACCGTGAAAGGCATTTTTAGGATCACGCTTACATCCATGTTACATGACAGTTCACCAAACCATCAATGGTGAGAACATGCACACTGAAACAGCAAAAAGCATTAACTCCTATAACTCCTGTCAACTCTTTAATTCATTACTCCAAATTGTTCTGTATTTTTGTCTTTACTGCTTTTTACCCATGCTTATTATTAAAATCAAGAAATTCACTGGAGTTGTTAGTTAATTTGCTATGCAAACTCAACTTACATGCACATTTTATATAAAACTTTAACCTAACAGCCTAATTGTATCAGGATGATCCATAAATGTTGTAAATTGCATACTTTCCAACAAGTACGGTATTTGTATCGCACTAGGATCCACAACATGTTCATCTATCAGGGCACAGTTCTTATCCCAATACATTTGCACATTCATTGAATCACCTCAGAAAATATGGGTACAAAAACTCATACTCTGCAACTTGAGTTCAAAGTTTGCACTCTGAGTGTTTAATTGAGGTTATTGAACTATGTCATTGGGATGAAGCCATTGTGGTCCATAGTGTCAGCACGCTGGCTACAGACTCCTTCATTAATCAACACGGCCACATGTTACCAAAGTTTTGGGGGTAATATAACGCATTCAACCATCGTATAGCCCCAAAATTATTCCAACATGACACCCTTGACACCAACACAGTTGACAACCAATTGCCTCAGAAGAAAGTCACTTTCTGGAGAGCTGGACTGACTAACTGATTCCCCATCTGGACCGACTGGGTCAAAATATGCCATTGGCTGTATGGTAAACTGGTCAATTGTTAACATTTGACAACAAAATGCCTCAGGGAAAGGCACTTTTTGGATAGCTGGACTGACCAACTGATTCCCCATCTGGACCGACTGTGTCATAATGCGCCATTGGTTGTATGGTAAACTGGTCAACTGTTAACATTTGACAACCAAATGCCTCAGGGAAAAGGCACTTTTTGGATAGCTGGACTGACCAACTGATTCCCCATCTGGACCGACTGGGTCATGCAATTGGTTGTATGGTAAATTGGTCAACTGTTAACATTTGACAACCAATTGCCCCAGGGGAAAGTCACTTCCTGGAGAGCTGGACTGACCAACTGATTCCCCATCTGGACCGACTGGGTCATAATGTGTCATTGGCTGTATGGTCAACTGGTCAACTAGAACTGTTAACATTTGACAACTACTTGCCCCAGGGGAAAGTCACTTTCTGGAGAGCTGGACTGACAAATTCCCCATCTGGACCGACTGGGTCATAATGTGTCATTGGCTGTATGGTAAACTGGTCAACTAGAACTGTTAACATTTGACAACTAATTGCCCCAGGGGAAAGTCACTTTCTGGAGAGCTGGCCTGACCAACTGATTCCCCATCTGGACCGACTGGGTCATAATGTGCCATTGGCTGTATGGTAAACTGGTCAACTGTTTTAACCTCTAAGTTCTAACCAATGTTTGATGATGTAAAATCGATAATATATTATACGTAGAATATCTGGTAGAAATACATGATCGATTTTACGTCATCAAACATTCGTTAGAACTTAAATATTACTGGAAATAGAATGGGAATAGCTTTTGAACGTAGATATGTTACATCGAATATTCTACACCCACTAAACAGTAGGGTCATTTTTAAATAGACTACCAATTTGATTGGAACAAAGTTTGTTTAGTTGTTTAAGAATTTACATATCTACGGTAGGTAAAAATCATTACAACTAATACGTGACATGTTTTTTTAATATTTTTCCAAATTCTAAAAACAAAAATCGTTGCAACATGTACATGCCCATATATGATAACCTAATGGATTCTGGTAATGGCATTTCAAAAATACATTGTCTGTTACACTGTGGCTTCTTTTAAAAAATATATATATTTCAACATTAACACTATTACAACACGCTATTACTAAATATTACATAACCTTTTAGTTCAGAAACGGTTTTACACAATGATATTTATTTTTGAGTGCGTAATTTCATGATCTGTACAAGTAGTTTTCATTATCATTTTGTAGCATAATTAATCTGTAGTTTTTGAAATCAGACAAATGCATCTGCAAATGAAATGTGACTTGATTGTAAACGAATTTCAGCAGTTACTATCATGAAATCATATCACGGCCTAGTGGGCTATTCCATTTAAAATCCGCACTCCCCCTGTGTAAGATTTTGGAAATATCTTCCACAGTGGGAGTATGAATTTCAAGTGGAATTAGCACATTCTATTTGAAACTCACCTTCCCTCTGTGGACGATTCAGGTTGAAGCTTTTTCAGAGGGTGTATGCAATTCAAATGGAGCTGCCTAATGTGTTCATTCTATTTGAAATTCATACCCCCCCCCCCCGTGGAAGATATTTCCAAGATCTTCCACAGGGGTGGTTTGGATTTTAAATGGAATAGCCCAATGCTCTGTATGCTTGGCATAGACTTCAAGTTTGAGATATTTTCTTAACATTTCAAGAGCTATCTCAAGAACCACTGAACAAATACTAGGCGTGTTTGTACTCATTTAATGCATTTCTGTAATGTTTGAATTTTTAAATTTTATTTGGTGAGGGTTAAAAAGAAAAGAGAGGCAGAAAGTACATGTATTTTAGAATTGACTACATTGTGCTCGATGTGCTATATCATAACCAAACTCCACTGGAATTCCAATCAAATTCAATACTTTTAGAGATTCCATATCCAACAATCTAACTCCCAACAATAGGGAGCGATGTTACTCTGACTGCAGTCTGAGGGCTAGTAGTAGCATACTCATACTCATATAGCTCATAACTCTCATTTAGCAATCGTAGCTCAAAATATGACCTCCAGTTGTGGAGTAGAGTCGGGAGTAGAGTTCTTTGGTTGTGACATCACCATCTATGTTTTATTTACTGTATACATTGCCCATACTTATTCACAGCTATGTAGAGCCAAGGTGGGGTAGTCACGTGACTTCCATTTGACCTGGGCACTCCCTTTTAAAGGTTTTTTTTTTTTTTATTTCAACCACTGAACTTAAGCTTACCCGCCCTGAAGATACATGTAGTAATCAGCACCGAACATTAATAAGGAACAAAACATTAACAAAATATCACCTACTTGAAGTTTTTTATGTTTAAATCATTCAGATAAAGCTCTGATTGCGTCTGAGAATGTGGGTCAGTTTATGACTTCAGAATCACATTCATGTTTCGTACCCAAATGTAGTCTCAGTTGACCAGCCGTCTATCAATAAGTATAGTTAACACATTCTACGTTCCCGGGAGATTAACATGAACTTGTAAAGCTTTCCAATACATTAAGTATGTCATGTATTTGATAAAACTATTAACGGGTATGTAACACAGCCTTTCAGGTGTTAAATGCGGAGATTTGGGAGCCATTTACTTCTGCTTTGGGGTGATGAATTTGTCATGTTTGTAGAGACGTGATCCGGGGAGGTGATCCGCAACATAATAGAGAGATTGCGATTTCCAAACGCCGTGATCGGACGCACGTCGATCTATTCAAAACCACTCTCTGTATCGAAGCGAGATCGCGTATTTAGCCAGTTTTGAAGATTTTGCCCGTGCGAAATTAATGTAGATACATCGTTGAAAATGCACAGAATTTGTCCATTTTCAAATATGTTAAAGACATGTTAATGAACATAAAACAGGAAAGTCTATCTATAGTATTATGATCCTTTTTGTTTGTAACAAATCATTATAAATAAAGCTGCAGCGATGTGTTAAAAATTGACTCCAGGTGGGAATTGGCCAAAACAAGATGGAAATAATGGATGAAACTAACTCTTCTATTATTAATAAGCTAACTAACTGCAATGGAGGAGTAGACCGGAGTTGAAAAATAGTTCTTTGGATATTTCTCTATTGTGAACACGATTACACCTGTTTAAGTTCATCCATATTTACAAGTCATTATCTGTCAAAACTAATGTTAATGGCTACAAATGTAGACATGAATAAAATGAAATCCCATCGGGCCCACTTACTAAGGATTTATTATGACATGCGAGTTTCGAATTTATTTGCTATCATAGAAATAGATTGACTTTTAACTTCAACAGCATTAATGTAACACAACTAATGAACTACCGTGCACATCATGACCGCCCATTCCACCCTGTTTAATACAATTACACTCTTCATGGTTATTGTACGGTACCCTGGTAATGGCAATGTGACAGAATAAACCTATATATTTGGATCATTTGCGACAATAAAGCTTCATACATCAAACATGTTTTCATGGGTCAATGCAGAGAAAATGCTGCAATGTATAAATAAAATGATCGACACCAATGATGTTGCACCTGTAGTTTAAGTAGCGACTCACAGCTCGGGATGATTGCAATGTTTTTAAGGAGCATACGAACCTATGAAGCACGTGAAAATAGTTAAAATGATGTGTAGTTTTCTAATGAATCCAATCCTTTTGCTCACATGAGTTGCTCATAATGATTCGCTTCAGTAAATGTATCGCAGTTTGCTTCATGATATTCGCTTCAGTAAATTGATCGTATCTTACCTCTGAATTGCAAGTCTGTGTGTGTCTGCTTGTACCCCTGTTACCCCCAGGCTTAAACACCTGTCCCACGCTAGTCCCAATTATCCTATACACTATCGTGAGAACATGAATCGATTTCAGAGTAATGGCCAATAAAGTGGTTCACTGTAGGTTGGATGTGAGCTTGTCAACAAACGGATATACCAAGAGCAAAATAAGAAGCCAACCAAACTTGATATTTGATTTCACAGTTGAGGGCACTCGGATTTGGAAAAGTAAAACAGGGCCAGGTGATTGAAAAATGTATGAAAGGTCATAGAACTATGCCTTCGGGAGATTCGGCAGACGATATTGAAACTTAATAAAGGAAACGAGCAAGATGTTCTTATGTGGTTCCAAATGTGTCACATTATTAAAATATAAACATACATTGTCTGTGTTTGTAACGTCTATATCATATGTGCTTCTATCTTAATAAAAATGACCTTGACAAATTTCTGGCTGAGTATTGTTATTATCGTGGCTTGAAAGATAAAAAATAATGTTCATTAGAATGTCCAATTGCATTTCTAGGGTCTGTCGTCCAATGAGCATACGAGACTCTATTGGTCCACAGACCCTAGAAATGCAATTGGACATTCTAATTGGCATTATTTTTATATTTCAAGCCAAGGTAATAGCAATAATCAGCCAGAAATTCTTCAAGGTCATTTTAATTAAGATAGAAGCACATATGATATCATAGACATATCAAACCCTGACATTGTCTGTTTATGTAATGTGCCACATTTGGGACCACGTTAAAACATCTTTCTTTTTTCTATTATAAAATTTCAATATTGTCTGCCGAATCTCCCGAAGGCAACGTTACGTGACCTCTCATGCATTTGTTAATCATCCTGGCCCTGTTTTATTTTCCAAATCCGAATGCCCTTAAACTGTGAAATCAAATATCAAGTTTGGTTGGCTTCTTATTTTGCTCTTGGTATATCCGTTTGTTGACAAGCTCACATCCAACCTACAGTGAACCACTTTATTGGCCATCACTCTGAAATCGATTCATGTTCTCACGATAGTGTATAGGATAATTTGGACTAGCGTGGGACAGGTGTTAAAGCCTGGGGGTAACAGGGGTACAAGCAAACCCCGGGAAGCAAACACACACAGACTTGCAATTCAGAGGTAAGATACGATCAATTTACTGAAGCGAATATCATGAAGCAAACTGCGATCATTTACTGAAGCGAATCATGTGAGCTAAAAGATTGGATTCATTAGAAAACTACACATCATTTGAACTATTTCACGTTCTTCGTATGCTCCTTAAAAACATTGCAATCATCCCGAGCTGTAAACGGTCGCTACTTAAACTACAGGTGCAACGTCATTGATGTGGTTCATCTTTTTATACATTGCAGCATTTTCTCTGCGTCGACCCATGAAAACATGTTTGATGTATGTAGCTTTATTGTCAAAAATGATCCAAATATATAAGTTTTTCTGTCACATTGCCATTATCAGGGTACCTTACAATAACCAGAAATATTGTAATCGTATTACAAGGGTGGAATGGGCGGTCATAATGTGCACGGTAGTTCCATTAGTTGTGTTACATTAATGCTGTTGAAGTTAAAAGTCAATCCATATCTATGATAGGAAATAAATTCGAAACTTGCATGTCACAATAAATCCTTAGTAAGTGGGCCCGATGGGATTTCATTTTATTCATGTCTATGTTTGCAGCCATTAACATTAGTTTGGACAGATAATGACTTATTATTTTGAACAAGATGAAATAAAAGGGCATGTGTAACACATTTGAGAGTGATTTTGAAAATGTTACGAAACCGTTTTGTGTTGCTGGTATGAACGTTAACATTACTATGTGAATTTAAAGTGTTATAAATTCGCCTCTGTGTGTGTGTCTTCTTGTTTAGTTTTTGCTTGCTTGCCAAAACTAACCAACAAGAACACACACACCCCAGCAGAGTAGCATTCATAATACTTTAAATTCTCATAGCAATGTAAAATTACATTCCCAGCAAATGTCTACATTTGTACCATTTCAAATGGCGCATTAAGTGCCAGAAAATTATTAATTGTCGAGGTATAAAACGTTGTCAAACATTTATGTCTTAGACAAAGTTTGCTCTAGACAAAAGATTTTTTTAATTGTTAGAATTTGTGTAAAGAAATATTTTACAATAATATTTTTAAAACATAAACATCTCTGATAAGAGATATTAACCTGAGATTTGATAACAATACTTTTAAATGTTTCAAACATTATTTTGTTTGTTGGGTAATAACACTCAATAAGAATAGAGGCCGTCAGCGTGACGTCATATGCCGCCATCTTGTGGGTACACGCTGTGATGGTCGTTCGATCTCCATGCGTGAGCAGCAAAATCACCGTGTTGATGCGCGATAACAGCTGCGTGGCAATCTGCGCCCTGCGCGTAGTGTCCGACGCATGAACACACAAATCATTTGTACCCACAAGATGACGATAGGCTGACGGCTTTTATTATGAGTTTTACAACACTCAAATAAGAATATTGAGAAAACATTTAAAAATCTACAAGAAATATTTGTCCCTGTTTTAGGTGCAAACGACCGTGAAGATTATATTTTTCATGACTATCCGAAATTGTATTTTTAATAAGTATGAGATGAACTGAGATGATACTGCAGATTGTAACATCTCCATCATGCCAACATCATGATGAGTCTGTTTTAATCCACGGAATTCATAGAACTAAATAGATAAACATTATGATAAAACTCCAATCCAATGATCTCAATTTTCATAATCTCATTAAATCTAGAAATACCTCAGTGCGCACTGGGTGTAAAATCTAATGATACTATGCTCCAATGCAAAAACTTACTGTGAATGGTTTAGCAAGAAAATGCCATGCCACCATGTTCATACAATCCATACAAGAAGAATATGCTTGGTTTACCTAAGTTAGCTCAGTATTCCTAATGTTTGGAATTGAGATCAGTGTTGCACAAAATTATCCGCCCAAATAGCGGAACAAATCACTGCAAAGTCGCCCAAATCTATCTCTTATCTATTGGTTTATATAGGATATGAAATGAACATGATTAATTCCCTGAGTAGCCTACACTTATGTGATATTTAGTCCGCACCAAACAGTCGTGCGATGCACTCTTTTCATGCTCATTCACCTGTGTAGAAACGGCCTTGAACACGCGAAATTGGGAAAGGTTCTAGCATATAACAAAGAGCAAGCCCTGATATCTAAGTTAAAAGCTACGGAGCGTAACCTGTCTCATTTGCATGACAAGGAACAACTTAAATAAGAGCCAACGCCCTTTTAAGCCATTTAGTTGATACCTGGTTTCTCATGACCGCAAATCGGGGGAGTCAATGTTGAAAACTCGCCAAATATTGAGACACAAAGTTGCAGGAAAAATCTAAAAAGTCGCCCAACTTTGGCTACCATATCGTGGTTTTGTGATAGAGGAATTTAATAGGTGAATAGAGTGTCAGTTGAATGACTCAAAAGTCGAGGGTTTGGGGGCAAAAAGGCCCTAATTGCAGTAGCTCCTCTATAGGCATTTGACCATTTCTGCATTTTATATTGTACACATATGACACATGGCAGCTATAGCAGATGGGACGTTCTTGCCCTTAACCCTGATGATATTCCAAACCACGTCATGTAAACTTAATACCAAGTATCTAATGGTTCATCCGCACATAATGGAATGATGGTAAACATTAATCAGGGCTGTAGCCGAAGCTGTTAAAATGTCGTACATTAAATGACCTTTCTATGGCGCGTAAATGGATTTCAAACTTTCAAATTGCCGCAAAATTTATGACTATTTCACACTTGCAATATTTTATTGACGTTTTCTTTCAAGATATATTAATATAATAGGCTAGGTTGATGTATACGACCTATAATTTCAACATCTCGAGGTATCTCATTTCAGAAATAGGGCCTAAGTGATGTTTTTGTCAATAAATCTGTTATACGAGTATTCGAACTGATAACCTACATGTAGGTATAGATGTGTCGAACATTAATGAGGTATTGAGACATTTTTACACCATTTGACCCGGTTCTTTTTCTAGTTCATTTAGATACACAATATACACGCTGATGGCGGTTGTTTGATGTCATCTTTTCCTGCTTTGTAAAAATTACATTAGGCCCCGCCAAAGATTATTGTTTCGTTTTTATGGTAATCTGATCTTTTATTTTCTGTTCTGTATTTGCTGTATCCATGATAGCGGCGCGGCATGGGTTCGAGCCCCACCTCTGCCGTACGTAATTTACTTTTGTTTTTTAAAATTTCATATTAGGGAAATGTGGCTGGGAGAATTTATGTATGGCGTAGGGTGGAGTGACTAACGGTATGACCAAAGGCATAATAATGTACAAACAAGAAAACAATATACTTGGGTTGCAAAAACACAGTTGATCTGCATCGGGTCGGACGGCACCAGGCCTGCATACACACAGCTATAGAATATCACGTACGATATACCATTGACTTTGTTTATTGAAGTGCATGGTACTTTAAATAGACAAATTGTATGGCGTGTGTATGAATAAAAGAAGTATAATATGCTATCTTAAAGGGAATACAAGTCATATGACGACAATAATGGTTTATTGACAATATGATAGCCTTGATTTTGGTCACGATATTTTTTGAAAAAGGGTAATATTCCTACATATCGTAAACTTCTTGTTATGATAAATTCCGGTGATAGGCTTACAACTAACACAAAAAGTAGGTACTCTATTTTATCAGGCACTATTCTTTGTAAATGGTTAAATAAAACAAAACCCCGAATGTGCATTTTATTTTAATAACAGGAATAATCAGTAAGTTAACTCTGGGGAGGGTGGTGGCCAGTGGTTCGTCGTAAAATTTTGTACGGGGATGTGCCACGCAGACTTTCGGATGCTGACTTTCTCCATACATCTACATTTTGCTGTTTTTGTAACCCATACCAATTTTTCACAACAAGCACAAAGCACCCAACCAAATTTGCCCAAATTGGGTGTTTTTAAAGATTACTTTGCCCAAAATGCGCCCAATTGGGCACATTGGTTGCCACTAAAAACCCTATCCATTGATATATCAAAATTGCTGAAAAGGTAACCCAAAACCGTGACACATCCCCGTA
The DNA here is from genome assembly GCF_039555335.1 of Amphiura filiformis. Taxonomy (NCBI): domain Eukaryota; kingdom Metazoa; phylum Echinodermata; class Ophiuroidea; order Amphilepidida; family Amphiuridae; genus Amphiura; species Amphiura filiformis. Next base: position 28,394,432 of record NC_092631.1, read on the forward strand.
CACATTCAACCAGGAAGAACCCCCGGGATGATAACCATCTCGTCAAGAGCAACTTTGATTTGGACGGCTTTTTCTAGCCCTTGATAATCTCAAATTAAAGAATATATCGTTGGTAACAAAATATATTTCAGATTTTTATTTTATTAAATGCCTTTCAAGCAATGGCGGCTTATACAACGGAGTATTTACTTTTTGTAGGTATATATATGCACGCAAGAAGTCAATTTAGTCAACCTTTACAAAATGTTATGAATCTATTGAATATTCTTGCATTTGTTTGAAAAAGAAATGTAAATACCTCACGGATATAGAAGAGAACGCTCCGAGACAGTAAACAATTTCGTCTTGATAAGGGCAACTTGTAAAGCATCAAGTACAATTGAAACACGTTTCATCATGTTCATTCACAACAATATGTTGTTTGTGGGAGTATACACAAAGTACTCAATTGTCGAAATTTCTTATCACGACTGGGTTCTTAAAGGAGCATCATTCGCTTCTTACGAAATGAGCTATTCCTGTTAAAATTCATACACCCCCAATTGAAGACATGATTTTTATTTTCTATATACAGGGTGTATAGATAGCAAATGGAGTCACATATTCAGGTAACCACATATGAAATTCACACTCCCTGTGTTGAAGATTAAGGTTACGTCTTCCAAAGAGGGTGTATGGATTTCAACTGGAATAACCCATTTTGGAGCAGACGACACTGAATGGGTGGTTCCGTTTGAAATTCACACTCCCTGTGTGGAAGATTAAGGCCACGTCTTCTAAAGAGGGTGTATGGATCTCAACCGGAATAGCCCAAATAGGTTGTTGCAGCACAAACAATCTACATTGTGCCTTTGGGTTAATACAACGTTCTTGAGTGCCTGCCGAATTTTGAACCACCGAATTTCGAGCCACCCATCTCAACTTCTCTTCAAAATGAGACCTATCAAAATGCATTTGGTTTCTCCGAATAAAAGTGCCAAAAATGGTAAAATCATTCACGACGAGCCATAATGGCATCGTTTCCAAGGATACAGGCTGAGTCAAAAAGAAGTAAACTCATCTTTGAGGGGCTGTAACTCGAGATCTTTAAGGAATCTGCTAAAAATGAAAACACCACTGGAAAGAGAAAATTCTACACGTCTAAATAAAAACAAGAATTGTTGCAATTACTCACAGCAAACTCAAGTTATACTCATTTGAATACAACCACCCATTTTTGTAGCTGCACACGGTTTCACTTCCCAAGTAGGGGTCTACCTATTATATTGATTGGTAAGGCGCGATATTCAAATGCAAATAAAGTTCTGTGGCAAGTGTGGTTTAGATCAATAATAAAGGGCTCTTTTCAATATGAATTTTACCTCATTGCACTACATTATAATAAAACGGGCCAAATGACAACATGGCACCACAATTTACCGCACGGGAGCGCACGTTTCTGTCGACGAAGTATCATGAAACTAAGAGTCCCACTGAAGTTCAGCATTTTTCGTCTCCAATTTCCTACAGCTAACCGGGTTTCATGTAAGGGAGCAGTATATAAGAATGTGAACAAGCTCAATATGCATGGGACACTATGGAACAGAGTCAACAGACAGCCGGGAGCTTCAGGCAGACCACGAACTGCTAGATCACAAGTGAACATTGCTAGAGTTAGACATGCGTTACAGCAAGACCAAAGATTCTTTACCCAACATTCCCCAATCAAGCTTCTGCTGGATCGTTCGTAAAGACTTGAATTGGTATCCATACAAACTATAGTACCGTCATGGACGTTGTTTAATATTAATTAAAAGCAAAAGTTGTCTTTTCAACAATAAATCCTGTTAGCACTTTGCTGATTCGTCGAAATTTAAATGGATGAAAATCAATCAGCCGTGTGCAGCTACAAAAATGTGTGGTTGTATTCAAACGAGTATAACTTTAGTTTGCTGTGAGCAATTGCAACAATTCCTGTTTTTATTTAGACGTGTTGAATTTGCTCTTTCCAGCGGTATTTTCATTTTTAGCAGATTCCTTGCAGATCTCGAGTTACAGCCCCTCAAACATGAGTTTACTTCTTTTTGACTCAGCCTGTATGTTTCATTAGCATCCAACTATGGTAGCTCAAAAGTTAACCTCAAGTGGTAGAGTATGAGTTTTTGTACCCAAAACATTAAAAGGTCATTCTATTATGCACACATCTATTAGGGTAAAGAACTGTGTTCTGGTGGTGAGGTTGTTTGTTGATTAATCGAGGGATCATCGCTATGATCAAAATGATTGAAAAATGCACCCGTAAGACAAGAGGCATGCCCGCACACATATACTAGAGGGACACCCGGGGAAGATATAAAGATGCAATTCGGGGATGCAATAGGTATACGCATAAATGAAATGGGTAATTCATTTCTGAAATATCCTGAATTGAATGAATGAAAATGACACAGAGTTAGATTACTTCCAGACCCCCAAGCTCTATGTCAACATATATTAATACTCTGTCCCCAGCAGCAGAAACAATCACATTGCTATGAATGATATTGATTGAGGGAAATACGTTTTGAGACTAATTTATCTTCGCTATTTTGATACTGTTTTCATCCTTTCAGTTGAACTAAAAGCTAGCACGCCGTTGTGGTACACCCGTATCATTTACAACTGTAAGTACAGAACGTTATCAACAGTATGAGATTATATATTATTATTATTTAGAATTTAAACTTATACTTAAAATAGTCTATCTGTATCGCACTAGGATCCACAACATGTTCATCTATCAGGTCATAATTCTTTAATCCCGATACATTTGTACATTCATTGAATCACCTCAGAAAATATGGGTACAAAAACTCATACTCTGCAACTTGAGTTCAAAATGTGCACTATGAGTGTTTAATTGAGGTTATTGAACTATGTCATTGGGATGAAGCCATTGTGGTCCATATAGTGTCAGCCATTTACTGTCAGCACGCTGGCTACAGACTCCTTCATTAATCAACACGGCCACATGTTACCAAAGTTTTGGGGGGTAATATAACGCATTCAACCATCGTATAGCCCCAAAATTATTCCAACATGACACCCTTGACACCAACACAGTTGACAACCAATTGCCTCAGACGAAAGTCACTTTCTGGAGAGCTGGACTGACTAACTGATTTCCCATCTGGACCGACTGGGTCAAAATGTGCCAATGTTGGCTGTATGGTAAACTGGTCAACTGTTAACATTTGACAACCAAATGCCTCAGGGAAAAGGCACTTTTTGGATAGCTGGACTGACCAACTGATTCCCCATCTGGACCGACTGTGTCATAATGCGCCATTGGTTGTATGGTAAACTGGTAAACTGGTCAACTGTTAACATTTGACAACCAAATGCCTCAGGGAAAAGGCACTTTTTGGATAGCTGGACTGACCAACTGATTCCCCATCTGGACCGACTGGGTCATGCAATTGGTTGTATGGTAAATTGGTCAACTGTTAACATTTGGCAACCAAATGCCTCAGGGAAAAGGCACTTTCTGGACAGCTGGACAGACCAACAGATTCCCAATCTGGACCGACTGGGTCACAATGTGCCATTGGTTGTATGGTAAATTGGTCAACTGATAACATTTGACAACCAATTGCCCCAGGGGAAAGTCACTTCCTGGAGAGCTGGACTGACCAACTGATTCCCCATCTGGACCGACTGGGTCATAATGTGTCATTGGCTGTATGGTAAACTGGTCAACTAGAACTGTTAACATTTGACAACCAATTGCCCCAGGGGAAAGTCACTTCCTGGAGAGCTGGACTGACCAAATGATTCCCCATCTGGACCGACTGGGTCATAATGTGTCATTGGCTGTATGGTAAACTGGTCAACTAGAACTGTTAACATTTGACAACTAATTGCCCCAGGGGAAAGTCATTCTCTGGAGAGCTGGACTGACTAATTCCCCATCTGGACCGACTGGGTCATAATGTGTCATTGGCTGTATGGTAAACTGGTCAACTAGAACTGTTAACATTTGACAACTAATTGCCCCAGGGGAAAGTCACTTTCTGGAGAGCTGGCCTGACCAACTGATTCCCCATCTGGACCGACTGGGTCATAATGTGCCATTGGCTGTATGGTAAACTGGTCAACTGTTTTAACCTCTAAGTTCTAACCAATGTTTGATGATGTAAAATCGATAATATATTATACGTAGAATATCTGGTAGAAATACATGATCGATTTTACGTCATCAAACATTCGTTAGAACTTAAATATTACTGGAAATAGAATGGGAATAGCTTTTGAACGTAGATATGTTACATCGAATATTCTACACCCACTAAACAGTAGGGTCATTTTTGAATAGACTACCAATTTGATTGGAACAAAGTTTGTTTAGTTGTTTAAGAATTTACATATCTACGGTAGGTAAAAATCATTACAACTAATACGTGACATGTTTTTTAAATATTTTTCCAAATTCTAAAAACAAAAATCGTTGCAACATGTACATGCCCATATATGATAACCTAATGGATTCTGGTAATGGCATTTCAAAAATACATTGTCTGTTACACTGTGGCTTCTTTTAAAAAATATATATATTTCAACATTAACACTATTACAACACGCTATTACTAAATATTACATAACCTTTTAGTTCAGAAACGGTTCTACGCAATGATATTTATTTTTGAGTGCGTAATTTCATGATCTGTACAAGTAGTTTTCATTATCATTTTGTAGCATAATTAATCTGTAGTTTTTGAAATCAGACAAATGCATCTGCAAATGAAATGTGACTTGATTGTAAAAATTTCAGCAGTTACTATCATGAAATCATATCACGGCCTTGTGGGCTATTCCATTTAAAATCCACACCCCCCTGTGGAAGATTTTGGAAATATCTTCCACAGAGGGAGTATGAATTTCAAGTGGAATTAGCACATTAACCAACTCTATTTGAAACTTACCTCCCTCTGTGGACGATTCAGGTTGAAGCTTTCTCAGAGGGCGTATGCAATTCAAATGGAGCGCCTAATGTGTTCATTCTATTTGAAATTCATACCCCCTGTGGAAGATATTTCCAAAATCTTCCACAGGGGTAATATGAATTTTAAATGGAATAATAATATCTATATGCCTGGCATAGACTTCAAGTTTGAGATATTTTCTTAACATTTCAAGAGCTATCTCAAGAACCACTGAATGAATACTAGGCTTGTTTGTACTCATTTTAATGTATTTTTCATGCTGATTCCAAATATGGTCATAACAATGTACATTTCTGTAATGTTTGAATTTTTAAATTTTATTTAGTGAGGGTTAAAAAGAAAAGAGAGACAGAAAGTACATGTATTTTAGAATTGACTACATTGTGCTCGATGTGCTATATCATAACCAAACTCCACTGGAATTCCAATCAAATTCAATACTTTTAGAGATTCCATATCCAACAATCTAACTCCCAACAATAGGGAGCGATGTTACTCTGACTGCAGTCTGAGGGCTAGTAGTAGCATACTCATACTCATATAGCTCATAACTCTCATTTAGCAATCGTAGCTCAAAATCTGACCTCCAGTTGTGGAGTAGAGTCGGGAGTAGAGTTCTTTGGTTGTGTTGTGACATCACCATCTATGTTTTATTTACTGTATACATTGCCCATACTTATTCACAGCTATGTAGAGCCAAGGTGGGGTAGTCACGTGACTTCCATTTGACCTGGGCACTCCCTTTTAAAGGTTTTTTTTATTAACTTCAACCATTGAAATTAAGCTTACCCGCCCTGAAGATACATGTAGTAATCAGCACCGAACATTAATAAGGAAAAAAACATTAACAAAATATCACCTACTTGAAATTTTTTTATGTTTAAATCATTCAGATAAAGCTCTGATTGCGTCTGAGAATGTGGGTCAGTTTATGACTTCAGAATCACATTCATGTTTCGTACCCAATTGTAGTCTCAGTTGACCAGCCGTCTATCAATAAGTATAGTTAACACATTCTACGTTCCCGGGAGATTAACATGAACTTGTAAAGCTTTCCAATACATTAAGTATGTCATGTATTTGATAAAACTATTAACGGGTATGTAACACAGCCTTTCAGGTGTTAAATGTGGCGATTTGGGAGCCATTTACTTCTGCTTTGGGGTGATGAATTTGTCATGTTTGTAGAGACGTGATCCGGGGAGGTGATCCGCAACATAATAGAGAGATTGCGATTTCAAAACGCCGTGATCGGACGCACGTCGATCTATTCAAAACCACTCTCCTGTATTGAAGCAAGGTCGCGTATTTAGCTAGTTGTGAAGATTTTGCAAGTGCTAAATCAACGTAGATACATCGTTGAAAATGCACAGAATTTGTCCATTTCCAAATATGTTAAGGGGGTACTACACCCCTAGCAAATTTTTGCTTATTTTTGCGTTTTTCTCAAAAATTATAGCGCATTGGTGACAAGTAAGATATGTATATTATAGGGGCAAGGACTACAACTACTGCACTGAAAATTCAGCAACCCAAGGCAAGTAGTTATTGATTTATTGATCAAATATTGGTTTTCCCTCATTTTTGACTGTAACTCCACAACTGTTGTCTGTGCTGAAATAAAATTTCCAGTGTAGCAGTTGTAGTCATTGCCCCTATAATATACATATCCTACTTGTCACCAATGCTCTATCATTTTTGAGAAAAATGCAAAAATAGGCACAAAATTGGGCAGGGGTGTAATACCCCCTTAAAAGACAGTCAAGGAACATAAAAAGGAAAGTCTAACTATTATTATGATCCTTTTTGTTTGTAACAAATCATTATAGTAAAGCTGCAGCGATGTGTTAAAAATGGACTAACTCTTCTATTATTATTAAGCTAACTAACTGCAATGGAGGAGTAGACTGGAGTAGAAAAAATCACATACCGTTAATTCTTGGAAAAATAGTTCGTCTTTGGATATTTCTCTATTGTGAACACGATTACACCTGTTTAAGTTCATTATTAACAAGACATTATCTGTCAAAACTAATGTTAATGGCTACAAATGTAGACATGAATAAAATGAAATCCCATCGGGCCCACTTACTAAGGATTTATTATGACATGCGAGTTTCGAATTTATTTCCTATCATAGATATAGATTGACTTTTAACTTCAACAGCATTAATGTAACACAACTAATGAACTACCGTGTACATCATGACCGCCCATTCCACCCTGTTTAATACGATTACACTCGTCCTGGTTATTGTAAGGTACCCTGGTAATGGCAATGTGACAGAAAAACGTATATATTTGGATCACTTTCGACAATTATAAAGATACATACATCAAACATGTTTTCATGGGTCGATGCAGAGAAATTGCTGCAATGTATAAATAAAATGATCGACACCAATGATGTTGCACCTGTAGTTTAAGTAGCGACTTCTACAGCTCGGGATGATTGCAATGTTTTTAAGGAGCATACGAACCTATGAAGCACGTGAAAATAGTTAAAATTATGTGTAGTTTTCTAATGAATCCAATCCTTTTGCTCACATGAGTTGCTCATGTGATTCGCTTCAGTAAATGTATCGCAGCTCGTTTCATGATATTTACTTCAGTAAATTGATCGCATCTTGCTTCTGAATTGCAAGTCTGTGTGTGCCTGATTGTACCCCTGTTACCCCCAGGCTTAAACACCTGTCCCACGCTAGTCCCAATTATCCTATACACTATCGTGAGAACATGAATCGATTTCAGAGTAATGGCCAATAAAGTGGTTCACTGTAGGTTGGATGTGAACTTGTCAACAAACGGATATACCAAGAGCAAAATCAGAAGCCAACCAAACTTGATATTTGATTTCATAGTTTAAGGGCACTCGGATTTGGAAAAGTATAACACGGCCAGGTGATTTACAAATGCATGAGAGGTTAACTTTGCCGTCGGAAGATTCGGCAGACATTATTGAAACTTTATAATGGGAAAAGAGAAAGATGATTTAAAATGGTCCCAAATGTGCCACATTACATAATCAGACACTGCCAGGGTTTGATATGTCTATGATATCATTATGTGCTTCCATCTTAATAAAAATGATTATTGCTTTTATCTTGACTTGAAAAATAAAAATAAAATGCTCATTAAAATGTCCAGTCACATTTTTGGGGTCTGTGATCCGATAGAGTCTCGTGTGCCCGCTACTAAGCAAAGTAGGGAGCATACGAGACTCTATTGGACCACAGACCCTAGAAATTGCATTGGACTTCTGATGAACATTTCATTTTTGTATTTCAATCCTCGATAATCATGATAATAGCAATAATCAGCCAGAAATTTGTCAAGGTCATTTTTATTAAGAGGGAAACACATATTATGATATAGACGTAACAAACACAGACATTGTATGTTTATATTTAATGTGACACATGTGGAACCACATTAGAACATCTTTCTCTTTTCCATTATAAGGTTTCAATGGCGTCTGCCGTATCTCCCGAAGGCATAGTTCTATGACCTTTCATACATTTGTAAATCACCTGTCCCTGTTTTACTTTTCCAAATCCGAGTGCCCTTAAACTGTGAAATCAAATATCAAGTTTGGTTGGCTTCTTATTTTGCTCTTGGTATATCCGTTTGTTGACAACCCAGCAAACACAAAACGTTTTCGACATCATTCGCAAAAGGTTATAAAAGGTTGTCAGAAAACGCCTGTCGGGTTATATAAAGGGTATATTAAGAGTATAAAACGTTTTCATAACCTTAAAAAACATTTTTGATAATCTACTGCTCAGCAAACAAAAATGTTTTACAGAAAACGTTTAAATGTCGGGTTATATAAAGGGTATAAAAACGTTTTAATAACATTCCAAAAACATTCTTGAAAACTTGATAGAAAACATTTTAAACAGAATGTTATTTTGGGGTTGAAAAAATATTTTGTGAAAAATGTTTGCCCACAATATTTTCAATAACATTTTAAAAACGTTTTCATGACCTTTATATAACCCGACATTTAAATGTTATTAAAAGGTTTTGAAAAAAACATTTTAAGAACATTTCTGTTTTTGCTGGGTTCAAATATCTTAACATAATGTAATTTAAGTATTGACACAATATTTGGCAAAAATGTTTGCAAAAATAGTTTACAATAACATTTTTGAAAACATTTAAAAATATTTTTTGTAGTGTGTTTTCATACAAAACGTTTTAAAACGTTATCATGACCTTTATATAACCCGACATTTTAATGTTATTAAAACGTTTTACCTAAACCAAAAGCCAAAATATAACTTATTTAAAACGTTTTTAAAACGTTTTTGTGTTTGCTGGGAAGTTCACATTCAACCTACAGTGAACCACTTTATTGGCCATTACTCTGAAATCGATTCATGTTCTCATGATAGTGTATAGGATAATTGGGACTAGCGTGGGACAGGTGTTAAAGCCTGGGGGTAACAGGGGTACAAGCAGTCACACACAGACTTGCAATTCAGAGGTAAGATACGATCAATTTACTGAAGCGAATATCATGAAGCAAGCTGCGATACATTTACCATGTTTACTGAAGCGAATCATATGAGCAAGTCATCTGAGCAAAAGGATTGGATTCATTAGAAAACTACACATCATTATAACTTTTTCACGTGCTTCGTAGGTTCGCATGCTCCTTAAAAACATTGCAATCATCCCGAGCTGTAACAGTCGCTACTTAAACTACAGGTGCAACGTCATTGATGTATTTTCTCTGCATCGACCCATGAAACCATGTTTGATGTATGTAACTTTATTGTCGCAAATGATCCAAATATATAGGTTTTTCTGTCACATTGCCATTACCAGGGTACCGTACAATAAACCATGAAGAGTGTAATCGTATTAAACCATAGATTAAACAGGGTGGAATGGGCGGTCATGATGTGTTCATTAATAGTTGTGTTACATTAATGTTGTTGAAGTTAAAAGTCAATCCATATCTATGATAGGAAATAAATTCGAAACTTGCATGTCACAATAAATCCTTAGTAAGTGGGCCCGATGGGATTTCATTTTATTCATGTCTACGTTTGCAGCCATTAACATTAGTTTGGACAGATAATGACTTATTATTTTGAACAAGATGAAATAAAAGGGCATGTGTAACACATTTGAGAGTGATTTTGAAAATGTTACGAAACCGTTTTGTGTTGCTGGTATGAACGTTAACATTACTATGTGAATTTAAAGTGTTATAAATTCGCCTCTGTGTGTGTCTTCTTGTTTAGTTTTTGCTTGCTTGCCAAAACTAACCAACAAGAACACACACACCCCAGCAGAGTAGCATTCATAATACTTTAAATTCTCATAGCAATGTAAAATTACATTCCCAGCAAATGTCTACATTTGTACCATTTCAAATGGCGCAATAAGTGCCAGAAAACTATTAATTGTCGAGTTATAAAACGTCAAAACATTTATGTCTTCGATAAAGTTTGGTCTGGACAAAAGATTTTTCTGGACAAAAGACATTTATGTCTTCGATAAAGTTTGGTCTGGACAAAAAAAGACCGTGAAGATTTTTAATTGTTAGAATGTGTGTAAAGAAAACATAAACATCTCTGATAAGAGATATTAACCTGAGATTTGATAACAATACTTTTAAATGTTTCAAACATTATTTTGTTTGTTGGATAATAACACTCAATCATAATTATGAGTTTTACAACACGCAAATAAGAATATTGAGAAAACATTAAAAAAATTTCTAGAAATATTTGCCCCTGTTTCAGGTGCAAACGACCGTGAAGATTATATATATTTTTCATGACTATCCGAAATTGTATTTTTTTTTATTAAGTATGAGATGAACTGAGATGAAACTGCAGATTGTAACATCTCCATCTTGCCAACATCATGATGAGTCTGTTTTAATCCACGGAATTCATAGAACTAAATAGATAAACATTATGATAAAACTCCAATCCAATGATCTCAATTTTCATAATCTCATTAAATCTAGAAATACCTCAGTGCGCACTGGGTGTAAAATCTAATGATACTATGCTCCAATGCAAAAACTTACTGTGAATGGTTTAGCAAGAAAATGCCATGCCACTATGTTCATACAACCTGTACAAGAAGAACATGTTTGGTTAACCTAAAGTTAGCTCAGTATTCCTCTATAATCATGATAATGTTTGGAATTGAGATCAGTGTTGCACAAAATTATCCGCCCAAATAGCGGAACAAATCACTGCAAAGTCGCCCAAATCGATCTCTTATCTATTGGTTTATATATATAGGATATGAAATGAACATGATTACATTCCCTGAGTAGCCTACACTTATGTGATATTTAGTCCGCACCAAACAGTCGTGCGATGCACTCTTTTCATGCTCATTCACCTGTGTAGAAACGGCCTTGAGCACGCGAAATTGGGAAAGGTTCTAGCATAATAAAGAGCAAGCCCTGATATCTAAGTTAAAAGCTACGGAGCGTAACCTGTCTCATTTGCATGACAAGGAACAACTTAAGAGCCAACGCTCTTTTGAGCAATTTAGTTGATACCTGGTTTCTCATGACCGAAAATCGGGGACCAAATATTTTGTCTATACAAAATGATCAAAAGTTGCGGGAAAGATCTAAAAATCCGCCCAATTTGGCCATTTTTCGCGGAGTTTAAAAGGCCCTTTCAGTGATCCCAGCGAAAGTGCAAAAAAATAAAAGTGAAGGATAAGTCATTAAAATTGTCAATATGTATATTTGAAATGAAAAAAAAATTGACAAAAAATCAGGAAAACAGCAGTATTGTCAAAGTTGAAGCCCCGTTCAAATACATGTAGCTGTCAGTATATACATTACAAATTTCATGTAAATGCCTTATTTTGTCTTAAATACACATCTTTCAGCTGAACCACTAGCAGGCTATGTTAGCACATCTATAACAATGACAAATGAACAAAAATCTGAATTTTGATGATTTTTAGGATTGTCCGGATGAGCAAATCACTGAATGGGCCTTTAATAGGTGAATATAGTGTCAGTTGAATGACTCAAAAATCGAGGGTTTGGGGGAAGAAGGCCCTATTTGAAATAGCTGCTCTATAGATATTTAACACTTTCTGCATTCTATATTGTACACATATGACACCTGGCAGCTATTACAGATGGGACGTTCTTGCCCTTAACCCTGACGATATTCAAAACCACGTCATGTAAACTTAATACCAAGTATCTAATGGTTCATCCGTACATAATGGAATGATGGTACACATTAATCAGAACTGTGTAGCCGAAGCTTTTAAAATGTCGTACATTAAATGACCTTTCTATGGCGCGTAAATGGATTTCAAACTTTCAAATTGCCGCAAAATTTATGACTATTTCACACTTGCAATATTTTATTGACGTTTTCTTTCAAGATATATTAATATAATAGGCTAGGTTGATGTATACGACCTATAATTTCAACATCTTGAGGTATCTCATTTCAGAAATAGGGCCTAAGTGATGTTTTTGTCAATAAATCTGTTACACAAGTATTCGAACTGATAACCTACATGTAGGTATAGATGTGTCGAACATTAATGAGCTATTGAGACATTTTTACACCATTTGACCCGGTTCTTTTTCTAGTTCATTTAGATACACAATATACACGCTGATGGCGGTTGTTTGATGTCATCTTTTCCTGCTTTTTTGTAGTAATTTTAATACTGTACATTTGTGTGAAAATTGAGGGCGCTATTTACTTATATTTTAAAGTTAAATTAGCCAAATAATATGAGTTATACCTTTTATTTCATGATAAAAAGTTTTTAAAAATTCCCTTGTCATTTGTTAGTATGTTTGCTGATGTTCTAAACTTTTAATATCATTTTACAAATGTCTACCCCTTGTAAAGATGTAAACAAAATTTTAGATAAATAGCGCCATTTTGGTCAACTTTTCTTTAAAATGAATCAGTTTTAAATGCCTTTAAAGAACCGTGTGCCACCAAAAACAAAACCTATTGTGACGCTTAAATTAGTAAAGAGCTGTTTAATCGTGAAGGAAACCAACTGAAATTTATTATCCGTTGATAAAACACGTTTACAAGTGTTCAAGTCAATTTATGCTATAATTAATATGGTGTTTATGAAATTCGTTTTTTTAATCATTGAAAAATATCCTCCAGTGCAAAGTAGCTTCTTGCATTTTTTATTATCATGGTCATGTAAATCATTCGATCGTGACAAGACACGAGAGGTTTTCCTTAGTACTCAGTATGAGCAGGGTTATACATATATGTGTAGGTATGAGTAAGCATCCAATTGAAACCATTTCATATATCGCGTGCGATGCCAAAATCGTTGGACAACCGTTTATCCGGTTAAACGGAGCTTTATCTGGTTAAACGGAGCTTTACTCGGTTAAACGGATCGACGATAAGTAATTTAAAACGTTAGGTCCAACTCCAATCGTATGTTATGCAATGCACATGAGCAGTGATCATTATGTAAATAGATGGGCGGGGCTCTGCACATAAGTTTCCCGTATACCCTGGAGTTGAGTGACACTTTTTATGAATTACGTAATACGTATTGAATAAGCCCCGTTGGCTTTGTAACTTCCGGTTTTCGCTGAGCAGTTTTGGATCACTTTAAACTCTGATCTATCGGGGAAATTGTTTTAATTATGATTAATACAATTATTATTGTAATAATGTTTTCATGGAAAATATCTTAAATAATTAATTTATGAAATAACCAGCTTTTTAAAAAAATATTTTTTATTTTGTAAAACATTTTGAATAATATTTTGTACGCCCAAGAAACAATTTTCCCGATAGGTCAGAGGGCAAAGTGTCCCAAAACTGCAATTATTATTATTTTAATTAATGCCGATTTGGCTTATTGACAGGACTGTAGGCCTATATACTAACACGGGCGCTAGAATATCAGACACTGTCTGCTCAATGTTACCCGGGTTCGAATCCCCGTAAAAACTGTAAGTAGGCCTATATTCGCACCTGTGATCTGAGGTTTATCTTCAGGTATACATTCTAAAATAAAAGAAGGTAATAATAATAGCCCAACTCGTGTGATAACATACACTTATGTCACATTGTTTCTTGCAAAAATTGCTTTTCACTTGTGTATAACTTGAACTCTTGATTAATGGATTCGACAAACACCGACAGTTTTTACGGTAATGCTTGCGGCTAAACCATTTATTACAATAATAATTTTAATACAATTATAAGATTTGTTTTTAATATGATCTAATACTATGACATGTGAATCTATATATAAAAATATAATGGGAATTAAATTTGTATATGTTCATATCCGGTGGCTTTTCTGATTAAGGTCAAAAGTGTACAAAGAATGTTATTCAATAGTCTGATCATGCTGTTCTGTCACTGTGAGGCAAAGTATAGTTTAGATACTTTGAAACCCGCAAAATCCAGAATAATATGCATCAATAAATGAAAAGAATTATACATGAATCAACACGATTCTTCGGCATTGTCATGCGATGATGCGACTGCAGACGACAAGTTTCAAAATTTCTTTAAAAAAATAAAAAATGTCAGAATTGTACATTTTTATGACCATATTTGGAATCAACATGAAAAATGTATTAAAATGAGTACAAACAAGCCTAGTATTGGTTTTATGGCTTTTGAGATAGCTCTTGATATTTTGAGGAAATATCTCAAAACTTGGACTTAATAATTATGTTGAAGCCTATTCCTTATAGCACCCACTGTAATAAGGGACCGTTCACAAACACTTGTTAGGGGGCCTGATGCAAAAAGTGGTTTTTTTTGCATCAGGACCCCCCTTACAAACAAGCCTAGTATTGGTTTTATGGCTTTTGAGATAGCTCTTGATATTTTGAGGAAATATCTCAAAACTTGGACTTAATAATTATGTTGAAGCCTATTCCTTATAGCACCCACTGTAATAGGGACCGTTCACAAACACTTGTTAGGGGGCCTGATGCAAAAGTGGTTTTTTTTTGCATCAGGCCCCCTTACAAGTGTTTGTGAACGGTCCCTAATGCGGTTAGTGGTGGCATTCGTTCTATCATTCTATCTTCTTACTCACCCTGTATAGAAACTAGCTTATTTTATTTGAAGGTCGTGTCATGTGTGTCGAATTAAGAAGAATTCACATTCAAGTTCAAGTTATGTTCAACCTTTGTTACCTTTTGCTCAAAAAACCACCAAAAATGTATATGCATTCATTCGATCGAGTTGGTTCTATTTATATAGCATTATTTACAGAGACACGCGTCCAGTAGTTATGCTGACTGTACGTGGGTAAAATATTAAAGACCCATAAGTGATCCCAGCGCAAGCGTAAAAAAATTACAATTATTTATGAATATTGCTTATTAAAAAGTGAAAGATAAGTCATCCAAATTGTTATTTTGTATTTTTGAAATGAAAAATTTGGCAAAAAACGAAGAAAACGGCAGTATTGACGAAGATGAAGCCCCATTCAAATACATGTAGCTAATTTATATAGCGTACCGTCAGTATATAAATTACATATTCATAATGCCTCATTTTGTCTTTTAACCCTAACCCAACTAGGACTCACTAAAGCTCACTATTAAAACGCTCTGCGTGCATGCATTCCACGGGACTTGATGACGCAATCAGACCAAGTCATATATACCCAGGGAATCGTTGGCCGGGCCAACGTCACCTGTGTAGCTACATGCTGGGGATCTTCCGCGTGGCATGCGAGGGGTCCCAGGTTCGAATCCCGGGGGTGCCAAGTGACTTTCTTCTTCATCTTCTCTCCTTTTCGTTCCTTCTTTCCCTTCCGATAGCACAAAAACCACGGGTAGGGTTAGGGTTAAGACAAAATATTAAAAAATACATAGCTTTCGGCTGGACCACTAGCAGGCTATGTTAGCATATCTATAATAATGTCAAAGGTACCAAAATCTGAATTTTGTAAAAAAGATCATCCGGATGAACAAATCACTGAATGGGCCTTTAAGGGACTGTCCAATAATTATTTGTCAAATTTAAAAATGGGTTGCCAAAAACTGCTTGTCCCCTTCTTGGCCTGCCAAAAAAACTTGCCCTCCTTGCAATATAATACGAGCGTAGCGAGCAGGAAATTTTGCATATTAGAACATTTCCGTACTGGTTTCTATAGCCTTTTTGCTGGACCATGAAATGGTACCAGCCTATAATAGTAAATGTTACTAGCTTACTAGTTACTATATATTAGAGCGTTCCAAAAAAGGTACCCCATGCATTCCAAAAAATCTCCTGACCTTCCAAAAATCTCTTGCCCTCTCCTTTCCATGACAATTTTCACCCCCACCCTTTTCGAGATGGCGATACCATCATTCCCCGGGAACATGCAGATCATTAAAAAATTGAATTGGTTTCCAGTTTTCAGCAATGAAAATACTCACTATGGACCACAATGGCCTCATTCCAAATTGCATAGTTCAATAACCTCAATTAAACAATCATAGTGCAACAATTTGACCTCGAGTTGCAGGGTATGAGTTTTTGTACCCAAATTTTTAGAGATCATTCAATGAATGAACAGATGTATTGGGGTTAAAGAACCGTGCCCTTGTAGATGGGCATGTTCTGGATCCCAGTGACTTCAATCTCCGTGCAGCAATTGAACCATTAACCTCCACATGTACTTCTAATCGCATCATTACACTTTTTATAGTGTTCAAATTCCACGTTCATCTGTATAATAAACGCTCATTAATACGTGTTCCTTCCAGATATGCCTTTCAAATGTCACAATGCATTTGTAAACACATGTAAAGTTTAAACTACTATTGTTCTGTGGTTTGCGGTTTTTAAAAATGAAATTCGAGCAACTTGAACATGTCAGATGAAAAAAGTATACTATAATAAGTCTGTAAAATGAGTCTGTGAATGAGTCTGCAATTAGCATTGAGCCTACAAACCCAACTTGCTTGATTGGCATAACCCGACATATCCTAAATATACTACCGACCCTGTATACTTAAAACAATATTTTGAAGGAGGAAAAGAAATCAAAAGTCATTTATTAAATGTGATGCTCTAAAAATGGAACGCAGTACTACCGTTTGAAGTTAAAAAGAAGTTACAAATAAAGAAAATGTCGTGTGAATAGATTCACCAGGTTTGTTTAGTAAATAACATTTCGGATTTTTGTTTGACAAAACCATTAAGTGAATATTTAAGTCACTACAATATTTCGTCCTACACATCGGAGGACTTCATCAGATGACTGATATGGTCAATCTAATCCACTTTCTCGGCAAACAAGTTTGAGTGGTTTCCGGGGTTCCTTAGTGTCTTTTGCAGACTTCAGAAGTGGATCGTGGACGTGACTTAAGAAGTATGTGCCCTCCTCTCTGTTTATAGGGTGTTGGTGCCCCGTCTCCTTATTATTCCCACTGCTTAATTCCCGAACTTCTCTAGACCTTTTGTCCTCTCTACAATATTTCGTCCTACACATCGGCCAAATCATCAGCGCCAATCCGGCTTGAAATGGGGGGAGGGGGAGGGGGGACAAGCGGCCAAAATGGTTAAAAAGTGGCAGAAAAGAAAGGTGTATAGGCGGACACGTCACCCTGTCCCACCGGGATTGACGCCCATGTCCCAAAGCCATTTCATCCCACCACCAGCATTCGTCGAAATGTAATTACCAATTCGTTTAATGGGTGAAGTGGTTATTGGTCAAAATGCCTATTGCAGATTGGACGCAGTGGAAATTGAAACAAGTTACAATCGAATCGGGAGAAATCGCTATGGACCAACTGGACCAAAATGGGAACTGGATCAAGTGTACGAAATGGGAATTAGACGAAATGGTTATGGACTAAGTGAATTGGCAACAGATGACAATACATGGACGAAGTGCATGGTTTTAGACAAAATGAGTTAATATTATATTCAATAAATGTTGGATATAAATTGGTTATAAATTGTTCCCATTTGAAGCAGGCTTAGCAACAAAATATCAAAATTGGTGGGTACCGCGACAGACCATTTTGATAGTCTGTGTATAGTCAAGATTTGAATTGAATTTCAGATAATTTTAAGGTGCTTTAACATGTATGTATAGGTCATCAACATTATCAACATTTGTATGTTTTAAAGTACCTTATGTGAAAACATATCAGTTTGTTTTTCAGTGAAATTCGATCACGACCTAATTTTTCGCATGAGAGGACTGTTATGTGGCGAGCGAAGAAAGAAACATGGATAATTTGAGGAATGTTGACATTCATGGAAATATTTTATTTATGGCTATACAAAAATTATTAGTTGAACTTAACATAGATCCTATAAGTATAAACTTAAAATATGAGCTATCCATGGAGGACAAGACTTTTAATCTACACTTCCACTGTGGAAGATTTTGGAAATATTTTCCACAGGGGGAGTATGAATTTCAAGTGGAATTAGCACAATAACCAACTCTATTTGAAACTCACCCTCCCCCATTTGTCCATCTGTGGAAGATTCAGGTTGAATCTTTCTCAGAGGGTGTATGCAGTTCAAATGGAGCTGCTTAACGTGTTCATTCTATTTGAAATTCATTCTCCCCTGTCGAAGATATTTCCAAAATCTTCCACAGGGGGAGTGTGGATATTAAATGGAATAGCTCATTAGGTACGTTACATGACATATCTAAATGATTGATATTGACACCAAACAAAAAACAATTTTACCAAACGCGTCAACAACTCAGTAAACAATGTTCGTTGTATCTGATCCAGAAATGCACTTACTTGTATACGTTTCAGCAAACACTGTTCAGGGGAAAGAAGAATTACGCATCGCACGCTAGCACATTTAAACATGAATTTACAAATGGAAATATGACATGCATAGGCAGATATACCAGAGAAAAAACTCCGGACATACCTGCCTGTGCGGGGACTTGAACCCCAGACCTTTCCAGTGTATGATGCGTAAGCCTCTTCCTCTGTTTGTTCAAACACTGTTGTCAACACTTGATGAGGAGTGACTGCATCTACTGACAACTGACGCTAGAGGGGAGGCTGAAGTCATTGGCACAGAGCAAGATAGATACAAACGCTGGATTAAGGAAACTGTATAGAAATAAGAAGAGGGGCGTACAACTATGAACAGAGATGAAGGACAGTATCAGCTATCTCACATTTTCGATGAATTCCTGCAACAGGGATAAAAAAATCCACAGAAGCAAAACCAACTGGCAACTCAAAAATTGGAATCCCTCTCGTGTGCAGTCATTCATCATTAAGTGTTGACAAAGGCAACAGTGTTTGCTGAAACGTGCACAAGTAAGTGCATTTCTGGATCAGATACAACGAACATGTGTACTGAGTTTATACATATAGTGGAACCATAACTTGTGCTAAATCCAACAAAAATAGTTCAAAATCAGAAATCCTCAATTTGAGAAGCTTTTTCCTGATATTTCTTTTATTGAAAAGCTAATCCTCTATTGGGGTGTGCACTTATTTGCTGAGTATAGTCCAATGAGCTAGATTCGTTAGATTATGTGTTCTTTGTCAGACAGCAAGCCATATACACCAGGCACAAAAAGAAACTTGTCAGTTCTAGTCATCCTTGCTGTTCAACAACATAATAATGAGTTGTTCATTTACACCAGACACAAAAAGAAACACGTCAGTTATAGTCATCCTTGCTGTTCAACAACCTGATAATCTTGGATTATTCTGAAATATAGGCCCTACATTTTGTTAAGTGGCCTTTGCTTTCTCATTTGACATTCGTGAAAATCGAACAAGAATTGACCAAGATATGCGCCTCCAAACCCCCAAATCAAAAGTTGCAATTTAACGATTCAATTGTGCCTGTTACATTGTGTGCTTTATTGATTGGCCCATGGTGCTTGTGTGCAATACAACGATGCGTTCACATTGAAAATCGTTGAAATTGCAACTTTTGATTTTAGGGTTTGACGAGTTTCTTTTTGTGCCTGGTTATTATGTTGTGATTATGATTATGTTGTGTAATAATGCAAGTCAACTTCTCAAGTGAATGCGCCAAACTGAAATGGTAATAATAGCAATTATTTAAGGCCGTGTAAAATTAATATTTTGGTTCTCGTCCCCTCCCTCCTCAATTTCTGGGATTTGTCAGATTTTTTTAATTATAGATTTTTCAATTTTTTTAGACTTTGGAATGATTTATGAAATCTTCATACATATAAATAAGTTTATTAGAGAACAAGCATCACTTCCAAGTCTTTTTGTGGTACTCTAGGGGGTTTATCCCTCAGAATATCACATTTAAAAAAAAAAAGGGTCTCATCGTTTCCTCGAGCACTGTTGGAGAAGACCGAAAACTGACAATGCTAATTTTACATTGGAAAAAAAAAACACAAAAAAACACCTCCCTCCCTCATCAATTCATGAAAATCCTCTGGACGAGAACCAAAACATTAATTTTATACGGCCTTATTTGAGAATTCATAACCGCCATATTGAAAACAAGAGTCTTTTCAACTGAGATTCCAGAAAGTGGTAAACCTACCTTATACCTTGTACGGGTATGTAGCCCTCTGGAAAACACATTAAGTTGGGAGCTGTACAAAGTTTGGTGGTATAGAGGTGAACATTGACTTGATTATATTTTAAGCCTACTTAATTGGGTTGTCCTTGAAAGTTTGCCTGGTCAACTGGATCCCCCTTTAAACAACAAACAATGAATGTTATTATTTCTGAAAAGAAAATGGTTTTGCTCTGCATGCTATAGCCATAGGCCCCTAGCCTTCAACATATCAAAGCCCAAGTTTTGAAATATTTTTTTCAAAATATCGAGAGCTATTTAAGAACCACTGAACTAATACAAGGCTTGTTTGTACTAATTTTTATGCATTATGATTCCAAATTTGGTCATAAATTAAAATGTCTGAAATTGTTTTGAATTTTTAAAACAAAATTTGACACGTTTCGTCTTTAGCAGACGACACTCGCGAAGAGTGAATTCAGAACCGCCATATTAAAAACAAGAGTCTTGTCAACTGAGATTCCAGAAAGTGGTAAACCTACATTACCGGGTATATCTTACGCGCATATACAAAATTCAATGTATATTGTTAAACAATAAAAATGGATTTTTATTTTTGAAAAGAAAATGGATCAAGGGCAATTCCCCGATTTATCAATCATTGTAAAGTGACTTCAGAAAAATTTAGAGATTTTTTTGTCCTCGACGGCCGCCAGATCTGCGAAAGTCCCGAATAATTGCCATGGACTACGAAAAGCAAAAGAAATACAACGCGAATGCTTGGGGATGTGCTTTTAAGGAATAAAAGATCGTGCTTGTAAGGGAGTCCCGGGCAATAAAATCGTGGTTATCGCTGGATGCGTGTAATCAGGGTAGACACGGCGTAATTTAGCCTGGTCAGTTTGCGTTATGTCACGGCTGAAGCCTCTGCGTACTGTTGTCCGGCTCTTTTGCGAAAAAGCTAAAGAAAATGAGTAAATGAACATTTTTATGACAGCAGTTTGACGTATTGTGAAAACTACAAGTACACCTATGTCTAGTATTGGCTTGTTGGGTCATGAGTTAAGCCACTGTTACTATTATATTAAGGAAAGTGGATTTCACATAGATTTGTACAGTGGACAGTGTGCGTATGTAAAAGGTTTTGCAGCCAGGACGCACCTCGCGCTTGTTATGGTTGACTGTCAGGTCTGATGGTAAGCGACAATTAAATTGGCATCACATTCATTATGCAAAACTTGTAATAGCTGTTACGTGTATTTTGGCCGGCTTAGGGCGATGGGTTAGAGAGTGATTAGAGTTTGGGTATACTGCTGTGGTAAAAAATGTCCCTTCAAAATCATCTTTATCGTCGTCCTCTTTTCCCTTATACACACATGACCCCTGTTCACTTACTTCTTAAAGCCAAGTACGATTTCCATCAAATTTAAATTTCGTTATTCTTTACCCAAAATGCTGAAATAATATTAGCAATAACTGTCAGGAAATGTTTCTGCCCATTTTAAGCCGAAAAATTAAACAGGGTAACGTAAAATCCCACTGGATATTATGGACGTTTAACGTAGAGTTCTATGGGGTTGACATTGTGTTAGAAAATCATTGCTCTGTTTACCTGACAAACGCAGCGAATTTGGCTGATTCCATTTAAAGGAGGATTTCGTGATCATAATATCCTCTTTTTTATGACATTTTTTTAGTAGATCCACGAGTAAAGCTTGTTCCCAAAATTTGAGTTGATTCTGATTTTGCGTTTGCGAGTTATGCATGAGTATGTGTATAACACTGCTTCATGGGCCACTTTTGTACTTTCGTTCTCACTGAAAGCCAAACTGGAGTCTAGGTGAGTAAAAGTAGAGTCCAGCCACTCTGCGACTCTATGTCTAAAATGACTCCATATTGGGAGTCATTTGACTCCCTTGAAGAGTCATACATTTCTTGACTTCGCTGAGGAGTCACTGTTGATGACTCTACACAGGAGTCATTTGACTCCCAATATAATGATACACATAGATGTACATCAAATAACGATACACATAGATGTACATCAAGATAAAAACGATTTGCATTGTAAAAAAATAATAAATGATAAATAAAAAGGCCCTCCACTTCCACTTTTTATTTAAAAAAAAAAAAAAAAAATCAAATTATAGACCTACCGGAATATAGGAGACTTTACTCTGAGTTTCACGCCATTGGCGATTGTCAGACGACACGATGGAGAAAATTTGGCTTGACCACCATCCCCTTGGAATGGGAGAATATACATTCCATGTTGTCAAGAGCCAAGCAATTACAGAGTCTGACTCCCTTAAGGAGTCATAAATTTCTTGACTCCGTCGACGACTCTGAATGTTATAGAGTCAATTGACCCCACATGTAGAGTCAACTGACTCTCATGTGATAATCAGGTGACTCCTTTGGAGAGTCACTGCTAGTTTACTCCACTTATAGAGTCACTTGACTCCATTCTGGCTATCAGTGCTGGTATACCAGAACGAAATTCAAATTTTACGATATTTTTGCTAAACGAATTAATCTGCAAGAAATTTTTGGTACATAAATATTATGTAGCCAGAGGTTTCCAGTGGTATAAACATTTCAACTTTTTTTTGAAAAAAGTGGGGGAATGAGGCTGTGGATTACGAAATGCCCTCTAAAGTTGGGACATGTGTAAACACAACAAATATGCCAAAACTCAGGTTTGACAAACAAATTTCAAATGGAATTTGTAATAACAAACTCTAATTGAAACTCATGCACCCTCCCTCTGTGGAAGATTAAGGCATAAGGTTGAATCTTTCTCAGAGGGTGTATGAAATTCATATGGAGCTGCCTAATGTGCCATTCCATTTGATGGTATTTATGAAATTTTTCCACAGAGGGAGTGTGGATTTTAAATGGAATACCCTATTGCTTTCACGCATGCGCTTCAGTAGCACATCTATAAGCTTGTTCCAAAAATATGCAAAAATCAGAATATTGATGAATTTTAGGATATTCAGGTCAGTGGTTTGACTAGTATTAAACTTGGGTTGACCATAGTATTAAATGGACACATTAATTAATTAATGGGTGGGCATAATTCCTGCAGTTGAGTACAACCCTAAATGCGCTGAAGGTGGCTTCTGTGACTCTGCTGACTCGCACCAAATTGCGCAAACTAGATTGATGGGCCAGCGTCAATGGTCATCTCCGTCACACGTCATTTTCATCAAACTGTTATCTCAACCAGAATATCTGTCTTATACGTAAACCAATTTGGCGATTAGTAAGTTGATGCCGGTGAAGATTTTAATATAGCTTACTTGATGATTAGGATTTTTGTTTGAGGAAGAAAATCCAATCATATTTGGATTTTTATAATTTCGTTGAATACTGATTGTTAAAGATGATAACCGTAAGCTAAAACATGCAGGTCTTCTTTTTTTTGTTGAAGTGAAAGCTCTACTCGGGTTGCTTATAGGAAATCTTTAAATCATTTTAATCATGTTTATAAGATATATACAAGCTTTTAAAGTCTAGTCGGAGTCAATATTATCATAACGTCATTCATTACCAAAATTAGTTTCTAATATAATTTTCTAACCATGCTACCAATACCAATATATAGCAAGTGGAAGTTATATAGATTTGAATAAAATGCAGGCAAATGACAAATGGTGATCCGATGGCAAAAATGCGAACGTCATTTCGAAAAGTAGAGACATAATTATATTCTTTTTTAGTTACCTAACCATTTTTACGAGTCAAACGAACTCCAAAATAATTATATGACGGTCATAAAATTAAAACGAATTTTTGACAATACTCAGAGAATAAAGCAGATAAATGATGAATAATTATTGAAAATATATTAATTATACCCTGACCTATACCCTAGTTTACTGCCTGTGAAATTTTGTTGTTTCGGGTCGTTTTCCTCGTCTTATTTAGTGTTTTGTTGTTGTCTATAGTTGTTCTAGTTGACTGGTTTCGATTGGACCTACACCTGCGACTGGCTTTTCCAGTTAATATCCATACACCCTCTATGGAAGACATGACCAGGATGACCTTAATCTCCCACACAGGGAGTGTGAATTTCAAATGGAGTCACCCATTCAGGTATACTCCATTTGAAATTCACACTCCTTGTATGGAAGAGTACGGTTATATGTCTTTCATACTTTCCATAAATTTGATTCAAATTGTCCAAATATTATAACATTTTTTGATCATGATTTAGCATAAAATGAATATCAACAATGTATCAACATGCACAGTTTTGCGAGGGTGGTATAGGCCTGTATACCATTGCTTTCATGCATATCAAGTAGGCCTCATATTCTACATGTTCTACATACCATTATGACATAATTAGCGTAGCGGAAAGACAACATGAGATATAAAATGAGATAAAGCAACTTACTGTAACGCATCGTATGCGTATGTTGCTAATTAGTAGACATGCATTGTTAACCAATATAGAGATAACTTTTGTAGGCTCTCGTCATAATGTATTTTTATTTTTTTTAATTTTGATTTGTTCGGGTTGTGAAAACTCTGAATAACCAAAGAAAGCCCCTATTAGGCCTATATCCATCGGGTTCCATTTGACACCGGGACGGGTTGGGAACAGTCAGGGGTTGACACCCTAGGCCCTACTCTTTTCGAAACTCTCGGCCCCTCCAGAGGACGGAGCCCTTTCATGATTCATTTACCCAATTCTAAATAAATCATGCGGAGAGTAGAGTCTGAATTTAATCTACAGATGTTGCCAATTAAATTGTTTGGCGTATTCAATACTGAGAGCTGTCTTCACTCATATAGGCTTAAAATTTGTTAGGCATCTGTTTAAAAAGTGCAAAATGACATTTCGATATTTTCAATATTAGGGCTACCGGCTATCCATGCTTTATTATGACACATAGCTTTGTGCACTGTTCAACGTGTAGGCATGTAGGCCTAACAAAAAAAAAACACCCCGCAGTATCATATCAAACAAAAACCAACCAATCCTCTATCGCGTGTATTAAAAATTATGCTACAATGTGTAATGTTTCCTGCATTGCTTTGCTCATTGCATGTAATCTAGTACCACAAAGCTGTGTCCTATATCTATCTATAACTATTTTGCCCCAATCTTGAGAATGATGTAGTTTTACCACATATTGCATTACCATTATACAAAATTGTAACTTTCCAACATGGCACTAAACATCATTAAACTATAATTCAAGACCCAATTAAAAAAACTAGTTTGTGTATGCGTCCTGTCAACCAGACCAAAAATGCCGTACTGCGCAGGTCAGCAACCAATCACGCCGCGCCTTTGTCCTGACGTCAGACGCAAATTAGTCTTTTTAATTCGGTCTTGAATTATACTTTGGGGTTTCCACTAACTGGGCTGTTCCATTTGAAATCCATACACCTCCTATGGAACACATGACTTTACTCCTTTCGTTGTCTCTGTTAATCTGACAATATGTGTATGTCACTCTGTCTCTCCCTGTCCCAGTCTCGCACTCTCTCGGATAAAGTCGTTTTACCACTACCTGGAGTACCACTGCCAGTTATTCAATTCTTCTCTGACTCTTTCAATGTCGCATGAAATATAAAAATTTGACTTTTATTGTCAGTTAGTACTAAGATTAAGATTTAGCTATGTTTCATTTGGCAAAAGAGGATAATATTTTTTAATTAAAAACAAATAGTGCTGTATTTTTCTGGAATCTGGAGTAAATTATACATTCGTAGATTAAGAGGTCAAATAAAATAAAGAGGTCAAAAATAACCAAACTTCTGGATTTAATCGCCATAAAAATGTAAATTTATTACGAAGCGCAAACTTCAAAAGGATATGATCAGAATGATAATGTATTTTAGAAATAAAGTCACTGTATTATACTTTTAAAAAAGATCAAAATGGAGATAGTTCAACAATATTTGTAATATTGATCGCTGCTTTCAATGGAAGGTTTTTCTTCTTCACTATTTTACATTTAGCGCGTAGATCATTATAGTAAATTAGAAATGTCATTTCCAATGACATTAAAGAAAAATATTTGTTCAACAAGGGTGGTGCGAAATTCTTGTCTTCTGCGATGAATGAAAATATTGAAAATGATTGATTATTTATTATTGTACTATTTAAACTGGGATAATACTTGTTGGTTGATTTTATCGTATACTTCGCGTGGGCACGTGGTAGCAGAGTCACGATTACCAGCGGCATCCTTTAGATAAAACAGACAATTTGACGTTACTTCCGTCAAAATGCACCAAAATTTGGCTGCGTAGGCTAAAGTTACCAATACCAAGATAATAATGACCTTTATTATCATGATGAGAGTGCAAACGCCTACTACAAGTTCAATCATAACCACGCATGCGTGACATTCTATGACAGTCTAAAATAGACAAACTGACGTCGAGTTGCTAATTAACTATTACCCACAATGCAACAGCTATACTTTGGTAACTTTCGCCAGATTTTCGTGCAAATGCACCCATTGGCATAACACTAGAAATATGATATCGAAATGAATTATGGGAAATGGTGCTTAACCAAATAGCGAATAATTATCAATTCCTTGAGGCAAGTAATTACTCTATACAATGTAATACTAAAGATCAAAAAGTTACAATAAGAAAAACATTTTATCATTGATTCATGTGTTATTTTGGCACGTTTCGCGTGTTTACGATCATAGAGTTAATCTCGTTAAGCTTATACCGACACCATAGGAACCTAATAATATTGATGTTTTTATCTATTTATTTATTTATTGCGAAATTCAATGTTTACACCTAACACCACTAACAGTTTACATCACAAACCACATGTATTCGTACGACTCGTTGTTTTTAAAATCTATATGGTATAACTCGTATTCCACATTAAATTTAATTAATTAATTAGAATAATTAATTAATTAATTATTATTAATTAATTAAAAATTATTTCCCTACCGGGGGTGACACTCCTCATAAGACCCTGGGTCAGCATTCATATTTGGGTCCTTTTTATATCTCAAAAGGAGTGAAATGAAAGAGAGAAAAGTCCCCCTCCCCCTCCCCTCGGCTGAAGCTGCATGATCCAGCTATGGTGCGGTAACCGCTCTAGTTTGGAATAAACCACTGAATAAAATAAAGGTGTCGGGAATTGGGACAAATGGGTCTGAGTAATCGGTAAGCACCAATAAACCTACTTTCGACAATTCTGGTATATTTAAACCCAACATTCCAATTCATAATCCTGATGCTTTGCCCATAGGCTTCGACATAATATTGTCTCAAAACATCAAGAGCTATCCGGCAAAAACCACTGAACCAATATTAGGCTTGTTTGTACTCATTTTAATGCATTTTGCATGCTGATTCCAAATATGGTCATGAAAATGTACAATTCCGCGCGGAAAGAGTTAATGAAATAACCAACAGGTTGTCTTCAATTTCGGAAAAAGGCATTGATCTTATTTTACTCGTATGTCATACTTAGTATTTAAATAATTGGCACATAAACGAGGATGTCATTGCAATTGCAACGATTAATTGCAAACACATAGATTTTAACAAAACGGAATTTTACTCAGCAGTGTATAACGACGATTGGTGTGATCAATGGAATGTTAAATTTATTGAATCGACGTATGAGAACTATGCAAGTTCTGTCAATTAAATAATGATAGTGATCCCAATTGAATTTGAAGTGATGTAATTTGTTTTTAGTTATGAGCTACATCATTCTGACAGTTTTCAATTACCAAAATATTTTGCCCCAATACAAATCGGCCCATCAAACTTAGCACGGGATACACATACCTTGCAAAAATGCGTGTGAGTCCAAACATTGAGTCTGCGATCATAGCTGTCATAACTATTTCCATTCACTTATATTAAAATTATATAATATTTTGTCAACCGGTAGCCTTTTCAATAATATGCATTTATTGTGGATTTATTATTATATAGAATCTACTTGTCTGTTATGTGTTCATAGATCTCATACCCTTCAAGCCATTTAACCTATCTTCATTTTTATCGTCTACAATTTACTACCGGTATCCAATCTTCATTTTTATCGTATCCAATTTACTCCGCAACTTCTCAATATTTGTTATAACGTAGTTTTACCAGTTTCTGGAATACTAAGCATCGTCCCGGGATTGTATTCTTCTTAAAGGACAGGAAATCTCAATGTGTCCACCTTCCTGTCTGTCTGTCTGTCTGTCAGTGTGTATGTGTGTCTGTGTGGGTGCCCATATGGGTGTGTGGGTGTGTGTCGGGGTGTCGGGGTGTGTGTGTGTGTGTGTGGGGGGGGGGTGTCTGTCTGTCTGTATGGGGGGTGGGGGGGTTTGTGTCTGTGTGTCCGTTTGTCTGTCCCTCATTCTGTCTATCTTCCACTATCTATTTTCCTTTATGCATTTTTAATTTCTATAAGCTGGCGAAAAGGTAATATAAATATTTTACATTTATTTTGCAACTTTGCAGGGATTCTTTTGAAAGAGACACCAATACAAAATTATTGTGTGGTGGTAAACACAAATTTCATTTAACCCCATGAGAGCTACCTGCCGATTTGTCTAAATGAATATTGTGTCCAATTTTGAGCCAATCAAGCAGGGTTTCAATAAGATCATCTGCAAATGCAAGTTTGACCATATAGTTTAAAGCCTATAGTCATAATTGGCAATTGAAATGAGATTTTCAAGTTACCAACCAATCAGACATGTACATTTTACTGTTCAAATATGCTTTCCTTGTGTCTTCTTTTGCATGATTTATCTATATTAAGGTTATTAATTATTTTAAACTGTTGTGATTTGGTAGTTCACAGCATCTTACGAATGGTAGTGAGCTTTGGCAAAAACTGCATTGCTCAATTCATAGCGAGCGTGTAGAAGAATTACAATATCACAGATATACTTTTATAGGTGCTGCGGTTCTTGAGTTACGTTGTAAAGAGGGCTGAAACAACAACACTTTTGTAAAACGTACATAACTCATTAACAACAATAAATTAAGCAAGTTTGCAAAGTATACGATTTGTAGAATGAACTTTTGCAAAACATCAAGGTGTTAATTTTCAATAATATATTGATCTAGATAATAGGTTGCTTCGACCAACAATACCTCGTCTACCCTTAAGCAAATATTGATTAAAAGACCTTAAACAACCTATAATATTCCATTTATGCGCATATTAAATCCAAAACAACCATTGATTAAGCAGTTGTATTTCTTAAACAATCCTTAGATAAAATAGAACATATAAATCATTATCTGTTTAGAGTTATTAAGCAAATATTGATTAAAAGACCTTAAACAACCTATAATATTCCATTTATGCGCATATTAAATCCATTACAACCATTGATTAAGCAGTTGTATTTCTTAAACAATCCTTAGATAAAATAGAATATATAAATCATTATCTGTTTAGAGTTATTAAGCAAATATTGATTAAAAGACCTTAAACAACCTATAATATTCCATTTATGCGCATATTAAATCCAATACAACCATTGATTAAGCAGTTGTATTTCTTAAACAATCCTTAGATAAAATAGAACATATAAATCATTATCTGTTTAGAGTTATTAAGCAAATATTGATTAAAAGACCTTAAACTTGAAGCTGGTTAAAGTGCTATATGCATTTATTGGTTAAAAGTTTTAACCAACTATTGATTTGAGCCTTAAACAACAAGAAAATTAAGGGCCCTTAACCAATATTTCGACGAGAGGACCACGTAACTAACACGAGTTTAAGATTGATTAAGATTGTTTAAAACTTTTTTAATTGGCGAAATAAGAGTGCATGCTGTTAGATGACTAGTAGTGTCCAGGGTTTAACTGCTAATTATTACGACTGCAATGGGTGTGCTCAAGAAGTCGGTGCAATGGCCACAAAATGCAATTGAAATGTCTCATTTAACATCTCAATTACGCTTTTATTGTTTGGATTTGTTTTGAGATAATGCCTAGCTTTGATGATTCAAAACGTAATTATTTTTCAAATTTTAAGCCAAGTTTGATCGATTAATATCCAATATTAAATTGGTTGGATTTTGGAAAGCATAATTTATAGTAGGCCTGTAAATGACCACGAATAATGGGACGTATTATAGGTTAGTAGGTATATCTGCAACACACTTAAAATGACCACGAATAATGGGAATAGATATTAGGACATTAGTAGATATATCTGCACCACACTTACAAGATTAACAAAAGACAGGTGCTGAAAATATAAATAAAATGCCGCTATATTCACTTAAAATTACCACCATTAACACGATTAAGGAAATAAATCACAGTTTTATACTTAAAATCAGTTGTCCAGATAATTACCTAATTATAGGATCATTATTGGGAAAGTATTTAACAAAACGTCAATTTACAGGACGTTTAAATGAAGGTTTAGTTTGGTTTATATGGTTTACATGATAAGAACCGCACGTGCAACTACTGATACATTTTCAAACGTGAGAAAAAGAAGTGTCGTGTAGTGTTCCGCTAAGGTAGGTAACTATTATTTTAATGTTATTCATTGCAATGAATAACGTTTAGTGTTCCGTGAAACCTCAAATAGGAAATGATAATAGTTGACATAGTATAGGTGAAAATATCCATGAAATTGAAGCGTTCCACGCACCGTAATGTTATTTACTCTATAAGCATGGAAATAATATGTATATAGTTTTGGGTTTCAATAAAATCCATGTCTTGTTATTTTTGGGTTATGTTCATGAACATAAAATTTTAAATATCATTATGATTATTTATAATGAAAACCCCTCATTGAAATTACCCGGTTTATTCTCTCTAGATGAAATGTTTGGAAAGCGACGTAACACAAATGTTGTGCATATTCTGGTATCTGATCATAGGTTCATGTATTTTTTGTTTAAGGGGGTACTACACCCCTGTGGTAAATTTGTGACTATTTTTGTATTTTTCTCAAAAACTAAAAACACATTGGTAACAAAAGTTATGTACATTATTGGGGCAAGGAATCCAATTACTACACTGAAATTTCAGTGACTCAAGACAAGCGGTTCAGTATATATGATAGGAAACGAGGTACATCCTAGCGGTACCTCATTTCTTATCATAAATAACGAACCGCTGTTCTTGGTCACTGAAATTCCAGTGTAGTAACTGGATTCCTTGCCCTATAATATACATAACTTTTGTTACCAGTGTGTTATTAGTTTTGAGAAAAGTGCAAAAATAGTCACAAATTTATCGAAGCGTGTAGTACCCCCTTAAAGTAATATAACATGAAACAATTAAGCATTATTGTTGTGCACATTCCGGTATCTGATCACATTTTTATGTATTTTGTATTCGTATAGAAAAGGCGCCCATATTCTAGTGTTAATTGATCCGAATCTAATCCATGTCTACACCGACCCAAACCTAACTTTTGCGCAATTGTGTTGCCTAAATTTATATATCGATGCATGGCGTAACGAACATTTTCATGATATTTATTCTCCTCGCATTAATAATCATGTTTCTTCTGTAGTAATACTTGTCGTATTAAAGCCATAATGTACAATGTCATATCTTTACTGAAAATGCTGAAATAATGTTAATAACTGTCAAGAAATGTTTCTGTCCATTTTAAGTCAAAATAACAAGGTTAACTGAAAGAAATACTACGGAATGTTTGTTGAAGAAAAGTCGATACTCGCTTGCGAATGAAAAAAGCAAACAAAACAAAACAAAACAAAACAAAACAAAACAAAACAAAACAAACCAAGACAAAAAAGCAGTGATGGGCGCTACGTACAGGCAAAACACCTATAGACGTTGATCCAGCCTCAGCATACTTTACAGTGTCGCTGACCACTGACTACGGCCCACATCATTCCATAAAACATTTAACAACAACGCAGGGACATTGCAGCACACCCTAGACATTCAACAATTGACCTTCACAACCAGAATCAGCTCCCCGAGTTTCGAATATTAGTTGCAATAAATAATTAACAGTAAGTACCTTGACAAGGGGAATTTCAAGGGGGGGGGGGGGAAAAAGGTTTTTAACATGACAAAATAAAAGGGGGGTCCAGTTAAGCCTTTTTTTTTAAAGCTCAGAGATATGTACACTTTCTCTAACATGTAAACTGGTACGGTATATGTATGTAAAGCAACTGCGATTGTATTTCGTATGTGCCCCGAACCGACATTTTATTCTCCAACACCAAGAAAGCTGGCTACGCCCCTGATACATCCGCGCAATAAGTTTTGAGACATGATTTGAAAGCAATTTATTTGTATTCTATGGTGTCATGAACTTGTGGACAATTTAGGCCTATATACTAGGCCTATATAGACATAATGCCTAAGAGTGACACTGATAAATGATAAGTGTAGTGCAGATCTGATTTAAAAAAAATTGTAATAAGGTTGAAACTGCATTTGTAAATAAGTTTATTATACCTTCATTATGTGTGCGGGTCGGGGTGTTTGGAGGGGGGTAAAAAGTTTTGACATACCGAAATCAAAATTTTCCAGCCCCCTACCAAAACGTTCCCTAACTCAAATTTTCCACGATGCAACTACACAGTATTAGAAAGAAAACGTTAAAAGCCTATAACTGCCTATAATACTCACCAGACACAAACAGAAATCAGTTCCTTATCTTTATATGTGTATTTATTATTAAGGGATACCAAAATATGTTTTGCCTGCATTATTATTTTTTGCCTCAGAAATCTTTAAGGGCTGGTATTTTATTGAGCTTTAAAAGCTTTTTAGATGTTATGATGCTAAACAATCACGGTCAAAATTGACTGCAACTTCTTCAGGGTGTTTATATTGCCTTTTCTGTTTCCTAATCCATGATAACAATGAAGGTAAATTCTTTGTATATACAAATACATGTCAGTCAGCGTATATGCGTATCATTTCAGATGTATATGTATTATAAACATTCATATCCTACGTCAACTGGTGCACTCCACAGAATAGCAACAATTTCTTTGTTATTGTTATAAAAATACCGATAATTTGCACTTAAATAAAATGAACATCATATGTGAATTCACATAGGCTTTTTAGCCTGGCTTGAGTATTATGTTTGAGTCTGGTCCCATCAGGACCCAAGTGTGTCTCCACAAACAAACAAGCAAGCAAGCAAACAAACAAACAAACAAACAAACAAATGTTTGGCAGTCCCACTGGATGAACTGGCCCAGTTTCTATGAATACACTGCAAATACAAAATTACTCAATGTTGAGTAACAAGGAAACAAAATCAGCAACGAAATCAGAGTGAATGATTACATTCAACTCAAATTGAGTAAACATTTATTTGACTCATTTTGTTGCTCTGTTCCCCTTTCACTCAACATTGAGTAATTTCGTCTACTTTTTATTTAGAGTATAGCCACGAGCTCGCGGCACGCGATGAAACTTGTGTCACTTATTACGGACTAACAGGAATGACAAACCTTAATTATTGCATTCGCTGAACCCAAGAGACAATGAAGATACAGATTCAGATATTGCTAATTCATTTGTTACACTCCTATCCGCTATATTTTGGCTTTTAAGATAAGTTACCATTAACATTGTGATATGCGCCTTTATTCCATATATTCACAACCACGAACTGCACGGTTTTTCCCAGCAAAATATTTACTTGTTAGGCTAATACTATTAGTAATAGTGACCGTAAAATGTAGTTTTACATAATAAGCCTATGCAATACTACATATTTGGCAGAAGTATGTGCTTTTGCACAATTATGCACAACCACATATTGGAAAAGTATGTAATTTAGCATACAAAATATCATGCTTTGCAAAAGTATGTGGTTTTGCACGCAGCACCGGGCTCTTTATCTATACACCGTGGTCAGTTTCATCCGAAACCATGTTGTAAGTCAAGTCATATAGAAACTGTCTGTCATCTATAAATACTATTCGTGTTATAACATATGTTTGTATGTTGTCAGCATATTTTGTGGGTAGTAATGACTGCAATATTTACCGGTGTTTACCCTCGCTAGGTAACATTCAAGGGCATGGTCAAAGTACTAATGACATTGACCGTCGACACCAAAGTACACAACAAACATTCAGTCTGCAATAAACGCGGCGGGCCAAATTAGACATGGGCTATCGGTTTCGTACTTCCTTCTGGTATGGTATAATAGGGATTTAGGGCCCACACCATAAATACGATAGTACATTAATACCCTATGTACGTTTACTGTGCTAAGGGTAGACTATAGGTATTGTTGGTCGAAGCAGCCAAAATAAAATCGATTTTCATTATCTAAATCAATATTATTAATAAAAAATAACACTGAAGATGATGTCTTGCAAAACTTCATTCTACAAATACTTTGAAAACTTGCTCGATTTATTGTTATGAATGAGTTAGGTAGGCCTACGTTTTACAATAGTGTTGTTGTTTTAACGTCAACAAGACCCCGGCACAAGACCTACAAAAGTATATCTGTGACACTCGCTATGAAATGATCAATGCAATTTTTTTGCCAAGCACACTACTATTCGCAAGATGCTGTGAACTACGGACAACTTCCATTTGAGAGAAAAAAGCACATAATTTATTTCATCCAATTCACACACTTATGGACTGTGTTACTGTTTATGTCATGAAATGTCTTTGAGCATGGAAATTTGGCCAGTCTCGTTTGCCTATAAATATAAGCAATGGGTCAATCTCTTTAACCAAAGCAGCAGACCCAATTATACCAGACTTTAATCTGTTTATTTAAAAATATTAAAAGAATATTTATAGTTTTCATTTTCGTGATATATTAGTATAGTATTAATGGCATTGACCGGGCCAAGTTTGATAATGACAGTGAGATTTACGACACATTACAACAAGTTAACATGGGCAAGAGGACAAACTATAATTAGCTGATACCCCAATGCTTAATTTACATATAGCCAATCATAGTGCACTGCTGTGTCACTAGTAATGAATAAACAACAGTTGTTGGTTGAGCTATCACGCATTGACCTGATGTGACCCCATGCGAGTAATCAATTTCGTATGTAAATGAGATAGAGAGGATCGCACAGCGCATGCACATCTATCAGACTGCTGTGGCAACGCACAAGCAAATGAGGAGAAACTACAATCATTATTTGGGAGGGTGACGTAATTTGTGATGCCCTCGTCCAGGCCCGCATGTTATTGCAAAACGCAAATAAATGGAATATTTTTTCTTCTTTAATATCTGTTCGTAAATTGTAAAGGCCTACGGAAAAGAAAACCAATAAACAGCATTTCCAAAATACAAAAACTAGGCCTATAAAACCCCGGTATAAAACATCAAGTCCGGCCATTAACATTGTATCGTGTATTACAGTAAATGAATATTTTATTTAGTTTATATTCACAGATTTTATTTCAACGTAATATTTCCCAAATTTTAAAACCTAATTTTGGAATAGGGGGGGCCTACTGATAATAATTCATTAGTCCTAAAGTAAGTCACGATGCACGGAAAAAGAGAATAAAAACCAGGAACAAATTGCTTTAAACTATCAGTGAATATTATAGTACCATTAAAAATTGCACGAAAAGCGATATAAAAGAAACCCCAATTGAAAATGCGTTCACCCAGATCCCATTGTGTATATAATGACGTCATGCCATTCATAACGTAACTATCACGCCCTGCACGGTGGGTCATTAGCATGTTATTTGATGGAATGTTTGAGATCGAAAGATGCCTATGAATATTGGACAGGTACCTATGGTAAAAATATGTCGAATGCCTTGATATTTGGCTCGAATGTGCTTTAGGGTCGACAGGAACTATTGGGCGTGTTACTATGACTTTGGAGTACATGAGTGACACATAAATCGACTCTGGCCGCTGAGGTCTTGCTTCATCGATGGGTAGTTCTCATAGCATGTGTTTTCAATGGAACTTGACCGGAACAGAGGGTGGCGAGTTCTAAAAGTTATAGGTTTCGAAGCAATGGGTACATGCATATTTTTTTCACAAAAGAATACATGTTTGGTATTGATGGTTAGAGGAAATATTGAATTTACATAGGAAACAGTTACTTTATCAAAAAGTTGTTTCTGTTGGGAACAGGAGATTCTCAAAAACGGGGTACATGCATTTAGCCCATACCAAGCTATGCATGAAATACGGCGTGTTATTGACAATGTGTTTTGCATTGAAGGATGTCCATTTACTTGTTGTAATGATTGCCACACTTTAGCACGCGTAATGCAATCACCATATACTATGACCATCTGGATAGATAATTATCATGGGTTTAACATAACGATACTTTATTAATTAATGACAACTGATGATGATTATGAAATCCTAGAAGATGACTTGACGCTCCTCTGTCTCATATATTAATATTCTTAAAATTGACGCCATAATTTGTTCTAGTCTATGTATTTCACATACAAAAAAGTTGCAAAAGCTGTAATTTTGATTAAAGTATAACTTTGTCATCGTAGAGGGACGAGGCGTGCTCGTGTTTAAATATATCCGTTTTAATTTACAACCACAACAACTGGAAAATCCTATATAATATTTATAAAGAGAATTGTGAAATTATAACCATTTTTATATACAAGAGAGCAAAATTAAACTTCTACGCTACTCAAATTTGGTACACTCATCGGAGCGCTTTCACTGGGTCAACCGACGTCTTCAGAGGATGTTATTGCTGACAATCCGTTATCATGGTTATAAGCTGCTATAGGAGAAAATTATAACATCCTCCGAAGACGCCAGTTGACCCGGTGAAAGGGCTCCGGTGAGTGTACCAAATATGAGTAGCGCAGAATTTTAATTTTGCTTTCTACGTTTACCGCTTCGTATATGAATATACTCGTACATTTATAATTTCCATTTAATTCGAATATTTGAAATTTTCAACAACAACAAAGCTATAACTTTATACATAGGAATAAAGTTGTACATGTTTGTGCTTAATATTGTAAAGAAGATATTTTCCGTTGATAGCCTACAATTTTATTTTCGTGTTTTAGCAGCTAAACATGTGATGTTTAGGAATTTGACATGCACGTGAAGTTTGAAATATTCAGTGTGTACCCAGCAATACAAAATGTTTTACAGAAAACGTTTAAATATCGGGTTATAGGTATATATAAACGTTTTAATAATATTCCAAAAACATTTGTGAAAACTTGATGCAAAACATTCTAAACAGAATGTTATTTTGGGGCCCAAAATATTTGCAATAACGTTTTATATAACCCGACATTTTAAAAAAATGTAAGAACATTTCTGTGTTTGCTGGGTATCCTGCTTCGTTGTCAATAACTGTCTCTGTCTGATATCATCGATTTGTTTTTCGATATGTAGTAAAAATACCAGAGTAGAGCCAGAACTACAAACATGACAAACAGTATCCAATTCTGGAACCGCCATACCTTTTAATGAAACAAGATCTAAATAAGTGTGATGCGACGTACATACCATGACCATTTAATATCTATCGGATACCACAACCTTACTATGTTACGTGCATAGTGATGTAAAATTATCACTTGTGGGATAGACCAAATCAATTAATATCTTTAGATATTGGATGTGTATGTAGAGAAAATGGTGTTCTTCTACTTGCATAAATAGCAGGATCCAGTTTTAGCCATTTTCAGTGCCGTAGCCATCAGGGAAGGCCAAAGGCGAAGTTGCTCCCTCCCCCGTGAGAAGCCTTCCCATTACGATTTTAGGCCCTTTTTGTACTTTTTAGCCCATTTAAAGTCAATTTTTGTCAAATGTTGCGCATTTAAGGTTGCTTCCATCCCCTTTGACACCTCCTAATATCAAAGTATGGGATATCCTTTATAGAGCCCATACCATGCATTCCTCTTGTGTGTCAGCCTTATTTGTCTCAATTAATATTTGAGCACAAGTACCGCTTCCCTCCGACCTACCTTACTGAAAATATTAATATTATGGAATTTTTAAGGGTTACCGTGTTGTATGGGCATAAGGAATCGAACAAGACACCTGCGGGTTAGGGTAAATATTTGGGATACAGTTTGCCTGTAAGCATAACGATATTTTATTACTATTTTTATTTATTACATTCGGTAATTTGCGAGGATTTGTCATATTAGGAAGACCTCACCTGTAATAGCTGCCAGTGCCAGGTGTCATGTGTACAATATAGAATGCAAAAACTGTCAAATGTCTATAGAGCAGCTATTGCAGATAGGGACTTCATGCATTAACACCTCAATATCAAGGGTCTTGTGCAATTATTTGTAATAGCTGCCAGGAGTCAGATGTACAATATACAATGCTGAAATTGTCAAATAGTATATGTGGGAGTAAATATGGACGACAAACTGGCAACTTGTACTGTGCAAATACTACAGCTGCTTCTGTCAATAATAATATCGTTGCAACTTCCGCTAATGATCAAATGTGATTACACTAGAGGTCATTAAAATGTCAAAAGTGAAATTAATACAGGGGCGGAAGCGCGTACGCTTCTCGCCCAAAAAGCCTTTCCAAGTATGTATGCTGATGCATTCTATATCTGCTTGTAAAGCCATTGTTGTGACGTTTCTAAGTATTATATTTCAAGAACATTCCCTGCAGACCTAAGTTGTAGCTCAATACTTTAAATATTTATCAATGCGCATCATAATACCTAAACATAAGCAAAGGCATGCACACGAACCACAAACTTCATCAAAAACAACCATGCGTTTCGAATATTAAACTTTCAAACCTTGCAATATCAGATGTGCGTGTTTTAGAATTTAAAGTGAAGATCCTGTTGCAATAGGCTGCACGGTGGTCAGTTCATTGGTGCGAAAAACTTAATTCAATGTTATTGTTATCAGTATCAATATCATCCCAATGTCATGGGAAAACTATACCTACAGATGCTTTGCTCCATAATGCCCGAGCCGCTTCTTTCTGATGTTGAAAAAAGAGAAGCACGATGAATTCACTGAACGTATTTTGTTGCAATTTAAATGTTACTAATGAAAATAACAGTTGCATCACTAGAGTAATTTAGTGTATTGTTTTAAGCTTTGCACGTATGTAATATACCAGTCTCATGACAATGAATAGATACCTTTTATTCTTGACAGAAAGGAGAAAGCGAGAGAGTGGGAAAGAGTAGAGGAGAGGGAGAGAGTGGGAAACGAGAGGAGGAGTGAAGGAGAGATGAAAGAAGAGAGAAGAGGAAAAATGGGGAGAAGAGGAGAGGAGAGGAGGGGAGTACAGGGGAGAGCAGAGCAGAGAAAAGCAGAGCTGAGCAAGGGAGAACAGAGCAGAGCAGAGCATGCAGATGAGAACAGAAGAGAGGAGGAGAGGAGATGAGAGCAG
Source organism: Amphiura filiformis (assembly GCF_039555335.1). Lineage (NCBI taxonomy): Eukaryota > Metazoa > Echinodermata > Ophiuroidea > Amphilepidida > Amphiuridae > Amphiura > Amphiura filiformis. The sequence goes on from NC_092631.1 coordinate 28,434,186, forward strand.
AAGAAAGCAGAGCAGAGGAGAGGACAAAAGAGGAGAGCAGATGACACTAAGGAGAAGGGGGAGAGGAGAAGAGACAGAGATAGGGGAGAGAAAAGGAGAGAAGAGGAGAGGAAGGGGAGAAGGAGAGCAGAGGAGAGGTGAGATCAGTGCGTGTAATATCAATGCGTGTAACGAGAATCATGATAAGGGCAGGACAAAGTGGTCTTACCACTTCTTGCAATACCATTGACAAATGACTATAAAAGACAATAATAATCATCAATACGCACTTTGCGTGTTACATATTATATATGAAAGTACATATCATCACGATATCCTCCCCCGTCTTCAGTGATGTTGTATACTAGTATAAGACCAATCAGAAATATTTTATGTTCAATTAGTGCATTGTGTCTTTACGGAACTTGGTATTGAGGGTTGAGACGATTAACCCTTCATGATGTAAAAAGTAGCGTTACTTACTTAAAATTTAAAGTGTTTAATGGGCATTAACATGTGTCTTTGGGCTGTGACTTCGAAAATCTAAGACAAAAAGCTTCGTTTCACTCATTACCATAATTACAAAGAATTCAGGTTTTACTTTGTTACTACCATACCATTCACAGACATTCCACCTTAACTCTCACCAAGCGGGTGTCGCTTGCAGACGACATGTTTTAATTTTTTTTAAATGCAAAAATGTCAGAATTGTAAATTTTCATGACCATATTTGGAATCAGCATGAAAAATCCATCAAAATGAGTACAAACAAGCCTAGTATGATGATTTTTGAGACAGCTCTTGATATTTTGAGAAAATGTCTCAAAACTTGGACTTCGTATAATGTTGAAGCCTATCGCTAGCACACAGTGTATTAACTAACTTGTATCTTCATCTTCATTTCTTACCCTACAGTTACCCGTCAACACCCGTAGCATTTCCTGTATAGACCTGGGACAATTAACCGTGTTAAGTAGTACTCGTGTCAAGGGGATATCGTATCTGAATTAAGAGAAATTTCCAAACAATGGGGCAATTAGGTATCAATGTAAAACAGTGAGCGAAACATATAGGCATCAACATAAAAAGTCCATGTTTTGTGATATTTTCTCAAAATGACTGAAACCACGAGCCAATAGTCATACATTTTTCATGCCGATTCCAAATATGTTCATGAACATTTACAATTATTACAATATTAACTTGTGTAGCAACATAAATAGGTAGATTACATTGGGGGCAACAACATGTATTCTCTTTCTTCACATGCAGTTCACACAAAATAATTGTCTATTAATATTGTTGATCCAACTTTCGCCAAGGCCCGCCGTGTTTCCGATGTACGCATTCCCATATAGTGTCGTCTTTGTGCGTGCATGACCTTTATACGTTATCTGATCATTTTAACATGAACTTACTGTATACGCATACTTACACCTTTAAAAAATATCAACATTACCTTTCTTTTGCAAAACAGTTAAAAGAGTAATTTTCACTTTGGACCATCCTAAAGATCATGACCTCAAGCAAGTGTCTTGTCGTCGCCCGACATATCGGAGGCTGTATAAACTTTGTACACGTGCGTGTGATGTTTGTACAGTTTGGAAAGTTGATCTGCAGATTGCATTTTTGAGTAACCCCACTTCGTGAACATACATGTATATTTTAAATGCAATATACTTGTGTTCATTCTTTCAAGTTAAAAGTTGCTTAAATGCATGTTGCCTATTCGTAGAAAACTTCTTGTACAACAAACTGACAATAGCAATGAAGGCCAATTGCGGCATTGTAAGTGGTGGGCGGGTGTGTGTCCCGGGTGTGTGTATGTTAGGGGTGGGCGGGTGTGAGGTTGGCTGTTTGTCATAATAATAGATCCAACGTCCTAATCTCACTTAACCGTATAAATTGAAGGTTTGCTATATACTACTCTCTCTGCGTCTGTCAACAAGTATAATTACAAATCAATCGTAACAGCTTTAAAACTTGAGCACGTGACGCGACGCAGTGCGTAACTTAGTGGTGCTCGGTGGTGATGCAATGGAAGAATCGCAATCGGGTCCTCATGAATGCCCATGAATAGGCAAGAAAGACAGATTAATAGAAATCACGGAGACACTGCAAAATTTACGTGGATGTAATATTTTGTGAACAAGCTAAACAATGTTAGCCTAGCTGTGAACTGTTTCCAGGCTATACAATAGCCATGTACCTTCTTTCAAAACAAAAACATCAACATTCTTGAAATTAATATGTTGGGAAATGTGTATGTACAAGATCTAGAGATAAAAACCTAACCTAGTTTTTACTATGGACATATACACCAACTTAACACATATTAATATGTGTTGGCGTTTAAGTACATTTACATGCAAAGGATTCATGTGGCGTGTATAATATGGTGACAGAGTTGAATATGTTGGACTTAAAATGAGACTAAAAGCTTTGAATGGGCAACTTGGCTGGTTCCGATTCACTGCGAGAGTTCAGTCGAGTACCATGTACACAACTGTAGCATGATCAAGCTAAATGAGTTATAAGTCGCACAATATCAACGTATTCCAATTATTGAAAACATAGCCGGTTGAAAATCCACCCCCCCCCCCTAGAAGACATCACCTTATGTTGCACACAGGGAGTGATTTCAGGGAAGTGCCACTGAATGGGTGATGACTCCATTTGCAGTCTACACTTCCTGTGTTTTAGATTAAGTCATGTCTGGAATTTAAATAGAATAGCCCATTGTTTTGTTATTTTACCCTTTGAGAACTAAGCCCCTTCTTACAGCATTTCTGATTAGTTAATTCCGCGATATATTCATCTGAGTAACCAATAAAACACAGCTTCTAAAAATTCTCTTCCTCTTCAGCATCATGGGGTTTATAAGCCTCTTCAGTCCTACCACCACCAGTATTACCATGTTGCTGATTGGCTCAATATATAATAGTCTTCTCGTAACCAATCAGCGGGTAGTTCTCATAGGGTATGTACTGAACCTCTTCAGCCCTACAATATTCTTACCATGTTGCTGATTGGCTCAATAAATCACAATAGTCTTCTTGTAACCCAATCAGCAGGTAGTTCTCATAGAGTTAAACCTCTTCAACCCTACCACCATTCTTACCATGATGCTGATTGGCTCAATAAATCATAATAGTCTTCTTGTAACCAATCAGCAGGTAGTATCTATGGCGTTAAATGTTACTGTCCACATAAATAGGTCCCTATGCTAAACATTTATACTAGTTTTCGAAGTATGATAATATACATATTGCAGAAACGACATCAAAAAACAAAAAAGATCAGTTTTATCGTATTTCAAAACCAATTCCAGCGACAAGTTACTTATTTTACCTAAGTAGCTTGAAGCTCTGCAAGAACTTCGTTCAAGTTGCAATTCCAATTCTGAATACTCTAAATATTTATATATATCAACGTATCTCTAATATATCACAATCCAGCGCCGTATAAATTAAAAACACTAACAGCAACACACAGTTACCAACTGTCACAATACGAAGATAAATATTATACAGAACCCCTACTTAACCCTATAGTTGTTGATATTTAGTTCTCAAAAATATCCTTACCATAATTTATGGTTCAAATGACTAAAAATGCGAAAAATATGCTTGCATTATTCCAATAAAGGGTTTGACCCAAGTTCAGTTCAGTCAAGCGTGGAAATTACCGATATGAATAAAGCCTTTGACACCGTCGACAGTTCCAGCACCATGGTTTCATGGTATGAGAAATTACTGATTTCTACATTTGCCAAAGTAAATCATGCATTGCGCCTTTTATGGTTGTTTACAAAAGGAAGCGAATAAGATGGGACCCATTTATCATTGCAATGTCAATGCCGAACTGATAGTTTATTTACACGAATGCCATTGGGTTCAGAGTGGAATGAAATAATTTGATTTTTAAAATGGTGGACGATGAAAAGATTAGGTAAAATTGTCAGGCTATTGTATGGGTCAATCGTGTTGTGTTGTTGACGTCTAAAATGACCATTTTGGTGAGGATTTATATTGAAAGGAAATGGTTGGCTTGGTATTTACAGGTGTATCGATCATATATAATTATGGAAGTAGAATATAGATACTTACTATATCAGTCCTAGATGCGTATTTATTGTTTGCAACCATAAAATGACGGGCTGCTGCAATAAGCTAACCCTAACCCTAACTATAACCCTAGTCATAACCCTAACTATAACCCTTATCCTAACCCAAACCCCAAACCCAAACCCAAACCCTAACCCTAACCCTAACCCTAACCCTAACCCTAACCCTAACCCTAACCCTAACCCTAACCTTTACCCTAATCCTAATCCTAACACAAACCCTAATCTTTACCCTAACCCAAACTTAACCCTAACCCTAACCGTTACCCTAACCCTATCCTTTACCCTAACCTTAACTTTTACCCTAACCCTAACCTTTACCCTAAACTCTAACTCTAAAGAGTTAGGTGTATTGCGGCCCATTTATGGTTGTTAAAAGAAATTTAGCGTCCCGGATATCAGGCTGCATGTTGGTGTTGCTATATTAGATTTCCATTTAGAGAAGAAGTCATTAATATTAATTTATTGAACAGGTGAAAAAGAGAATATATTATAAGTAATTACAGAACTATAGACATTGCTAATTGCATTATGATGCAAAGGTTGGGTTTTCTGGAAATAGTGCCCTGTCTGTGTGATTATTTAAAAAAACATTTGACAAAGTGACAATGAATTTGAAAATACAAGTGCATGTGGGTGCTAGACCAATAAAAGGAAAGCAAGCTTTTCACAAGTTCGAGAAAATTGAAGTATCGTTGACGACAAGATTGTTATTTTTACGTATAAACAAAGACAGCGACGTAGCAACCTTAAGGCAGGCGGATCGGATCATGGGAGCAATACCTGACAGTGTTTGCACTATAAATATTGAGACAAATAAAGCTGACATACAAGAGGAATGGCATGGGTTCTATATTAAGAGACAACAACAAGGCTTGCATGATAGGATATCATTTTTACCCCATTTGCATGATTTTTCTCGGGAGGGGTAAAAGCCAAAAACGTTCATGTGATATATTATTGGCCTTAATTCAAGAACCATAAGCCGTATATTTATTGGCTTCCTTGACTAATTTCCTATAAGATAAATGTATTAATATTAAGAAGTACACTGCTGTTTTTTAATGGCTAAAACTGGAAAAATATGGTTCCTGCTCTCCCACTCACCGTAAACATGTAAAGCACAATGATTGGGCTATTCCAGAAAATAGATGCACACCCCCTATAGAGGAGTTCGGATATCCAGACTTTTTGTCCAGTCGTGATTGTTGGAAATCCAGACTTTTTAAGTGTCTAAAGGTGAAACAATCCAGCAGAAAAATAGTTCAAAGTAAGAAATCCTGAATTTGAGAGCTCATTTTAGACATTTCCGTGATTTTTCCTTCATTTAATTGGATTTCCAAGCTTTTTCAAGGGACATTGACAACTGGAATTCCAGTTGTTTTCAGAAAGCAGACTTGGAAATCCAGACATTTCTTTGATTAAAAACTTACTCCTCTATAGGGGGTGTGCACTTATTTTCTGGAATAGCCCATTACAAACGTCGCGTCACCAGAAAGGCGATATTCCGGAATTGATTCTCAAATACAATTGCAGGGACAAGTATTGCAATGAACTATTCCAGTTGAAATCCTTACACCCGCTATTGAAGACATAACCATAACCTCCCACATAGGGGGTGTAGATTTCAAATGGACTTATCAATTCAGGTAATCTCATTTAAAATTTTCACTCCCTGTGTCGGAAGATTAAAGTCATGCCTTCCATAGGGGATGTATGGATTTCAACTGGAACAGCCCGATGATCATGACGATTGAAATGCGGTCATAGTCGTAATACATACTATGTTGTTTTGATACATGTATATCTGACGAAAGGTGTCTCAATCATGTATGATGATTATCTCGGTATCGTGGACACAGTTTGGGTTGATTATAATGTTTTCCGACTATAGAAGTTGCTTCTCATACTCGTATCTACGAATGATTTTTTCAAATACATCTGATTTCAGAAATATACTGATACTCGCTACTTCTTGTGATTAAACAAATGATATCCTGCTTTTAGTTGATAAAACATAGCCCTATCATAAGTAACTTCTAATTGTAATATTTAATAAATAGGCCTATTTCTATATATATATATATGACAAAAACATGCAATTTTGTTTTTTTAACATTGCTGTCACAAATCCCAATAACATGAATTTGGTTTGTTTGTTTGTGTATTAGTATACATGCACAAAATTATGCGCAGGTCGTGGATTTTTGAGTGTTTTTTTGTTTCTTAAATTTTGCTACAATTCTTGAGTATTTATTAAACTTGTTAAAATTCATGGTACCCATATTCAAAACCATTGCATTAACAAGAATCGATCAAAAGCTGCATTTTTTTCAAATATAAAAGTAGACTTCAGACCTTTTTCATATCAGTTTTCATATTTGTACCATTGTTGACCATGACCAACAAAAGCACGTGTACACAATGTAAGCTTGAAGTTTGACATAATGTAAACAGGGCGGTTAGTTATTATAAGTTGACACAATTTCAATTCAAGTTCAAATCCATCGCTCCTAGACAGATTTAGAGGCTAAAAGCCCATCATTGTTACCGATTGGTGTACTTAACTTAAAAACCCTCACAACGCGGGTGTCGACTGCAGACTACATATTTCAAATGATTAAAAAACAAATCAGAATGGTACATTGTTATGACCATATAAGTCCATATTTGGAATCAACGTGAAAAATGCATTACAATGAATACAAACAAGCCTAGCATTGGTTTAGTGGTTCTTGAGATAGTTCTTGACATTGTGAGAAAAAATCTCAAAACTTATGTTGAAACTATAGCATGCAAAGCATTAGAACTTCCAAGAGCTTTTGAAAGATTTCATTCTTCGATTGCAGTTCTTATCATAATATTTTGATATAAGTTATAATGCAAATTATAGCTACCGTAAGGTTTTCCGTAGGCGTGATAACAAAATACAACTGCAGTTAGCCTTACAATCAAAAGTTACAAAGCTCGTATACACCAGTAGAATTGGGGCGGCACAAGGCAAATTATGCCAGGACAAACTTGGCATAATTTCTGATAAGAAATAAAGTATAAAAAAAAACACTACCACAATATTGACCCAGTTTTCTTATTAGTCAATGTTAGCAAAAGATAAGAAACGTAAACCATTAATATTGTTACCATTTTTGTTTGTTATGTTAAATGAAAAGGTGAAATTTGACCAATTTTACCATCATATTATTACTTTCCCAGTAATTGCAATATTTTATCGTACTTCTGAACATTGACAGCGTACCCTGGGACAGCGTATCCCTCAAAAAAGCAATTTGATCTTAAGTGATCATTATTTAGGTATCCGTAAATCCCAAAACTATAATAGTCCTAACATAAGGAATATTTGTAGTAACTAACCCCTATAACGAATAATTATGCTAGTATTAGCTTAATCACTGCGTTTTGAGATAAAGAGGGGCAACTCTTAATTCTTAGCATTGCTTAATGCCCGGGCATAAGGAATTCCATGCAAATCCGCATTGCTTAATGCCCGGGCATAAGGAATTCCATGCAAATCCGCATTGCTTAATGCCCGGGCATAAGGAATTCCATGCAAATTCGCATTGCTTAAGGCCCGGGCATAAGGAATTCCATGCAAATCCGCATTGCTTAATGCCCGGGCATAAGGAATTCCATGCAAATCCGCATTGCTTAATGCCCGGGCATAAGGAATTCCATGCAAATCCGCATTGCTTAATGCCCGGGCATAAGGAATTCCATGCAAATCCGCATTGCTTAATGCCCGGGCATAAGGAATTCCATGCAAATCCGCATTGCTTAATGCCCGGGCATAAGGAATTCCATGCAAATCCAAATTCTGCTAATCCAGTTGAAAGCCACACAACCCTGTGCATGATTTTGGAAATATTTTCCGTAGGGGGAGTATGGATGTCAAATGGAATGAACATGTTAGCAGCTCCATTTGAAACCCACCCTCCCTCAATGGAAGATTCAGGTTGAACCTTTCTCAGAGGTGTATGAAATTCAAATGGAGCTGCCTAATGTGTTCATTCCATTTGAAATTTGTACTCCCCTTGAGGAAGATATTTCCAAAATCTCTCAGTGGGGGAATGTGAATTTTAAATGGAATAGCGCGATGTGATCTCAAAGACAAACGTAACCTGTTAGTTTTCTTCATATTTTGTTAACATTTCTGAACAAAAAATGGTTTAATAAGATTTCACTGATTTATCAACAATTTTTAAGCGACCTCGGAAAATGTTACAGATTTTTGTTGGTTCTCGACGGATTGGTAAAAGTCCAAATATTCTGGTAAAGCCAAACACTCCAATTATATTATCATGGCCAATGATCCATGTAATTAAAAGTACTACCATTAAATGTTCAAGCTACTTCTTTATGGATCCAACCATAAACAGGATAACTGGTAGGTACTTGTCTATCAAAAGTATTCAAAATTATGGAATAGAATATAATAGAACACAACTAGCAAAATTCGGCACGGAATATTAGCCTATGAACAAAATGCTACGGAATTGCATAGCGTAATTATATATTACAGAAAGTCGTTTGCCCAAGACACATGCACCTTATAAATAAACCACTTAGCACAATTCAGTGAGAACCCTAGTCAGCCTACAAAATCAAATGTTAAAAAATAAATGTTGGTATTTATACAGCGGCTTTCACATGTGCAAATGTACCAAAGCGCTTTACATTTACTCCGATGTCGTTATATGTCAGCTGCCATACAATGCCCAAGGTATGCTCATACCTTTGGGCGAGGATTCGAACTCGACAACTCGTACTATCAAGCACACGCACCAGAATCTATATATAGCACCTTACCAACAGCGACCACCGATTGAGCTAACTAAACAGGGGTTCGTTTCACTAAACTTAAACTTAAGGAAGCTTCGTAAGTCTCAATAACATGGAATCTTAATAACATGTTGAAACATGGTAAGTCTCAAAATCAATCGTAACTTACAACGCGACGCATTGTAAAATCCATTTCACTAAAATGACTTACGATCGGCACCTTTCGTAAGTACTACAGGGGCCGGCCCCAAAGTTACGTAACTTCCTAACTTACGAACGGTTACATTGAGCTTATGACCGATGGGCAATGCAATTACTACGTACCATAATGATTAAAGGAAGGTGACCTGATATATTTAGAAAAGCAAATTCTTTAAAACTTACATATTTAACATAAAATGTCATCTCTTTCAAGCATTCATGCAAAAAGAACATGGTCTACTTTATATCGACATTTAGAAGTTGGTGACGTAGTGGATGGACGACGTAAACAAATATCTAAAGAAGATGGATGAAAAGCAACATAATACCTGTATGTTGTGTGCATTAGATTTGGCGTATGTAGTCTATATAGAAAATAACATTTACTTATATTTGACAGGCAGGCATCTGACGTTCCCGGGCTGACGTTACCTGTTTGTAATTCTGATACGTTCATGATGTTAATATACAGGGTGTCTCTGAAAGAACTGTACCTGAAACTGTCATTTTTGTATATTTTAATGTTCGAACCAAACAGAACTAAATAGCTATAGAATAAATCAGGTACCTTATATCACATATTTTTCCAATGTTGACTTTAATATTGAACAGCTCTGTTCTTGAATTATAACCATTTGAAAATCACACCTCATTGTTTAATCCATTAATCCATTAAACATACTCGTACTCGTAATATGAACAACAATCGTGACACAAGACAACGACTCATTGGTCCTCCAGATGCAGATCATTGATATTTGAATCCGTGGAATATACGAATTTTACGGAAGTACTTGATTTTCAAGAACAAATTCAAAAAGAATATGAAAGCTGTCTTTATACTGCAGCAAAATTGAAGTATTCGGGTATTAAAGTAAAATTAGTTAAAGTTTCCGACGGCCCAGTTCTTTCAGGGACACACTGTACAAGGTTTATGTCGGTTAAACTTGAGCTACGTCAGATAAAGAGTGAATGTTTCATGTTAAGGCATCATCTCTACTTCCCTAAGAGTGATTCCTTTAAGCCACCTTTACAAAAGACATTCCCAAATTATCGGTTGTGTATCTTCCCCTTGATTGTATCTGACAGGGTGTTTTAGTAGTTGTTGACGGGTATAAGACACTGTTAACATGGGTATGTTACTACGAGCGTGTCACTTAGGGAAGACACACACTTAGGACCCCATTATCAGCTCCTCATGAACAGATTCTGGCATGTTAGCCAAGTAAGCGCTAACAAGGTTTAGTCAATGTTAACTAGGTTAAGTGAGTATTTACTAAGTTTTGTGAGTATTAATCAAGTTAAGAAAGTGTTACCATGATCGTAGATACCCATATTATACCTTATTGTATACTTGTTAACGCGTACAGTGTTTCTCCAAAGCGATTCTGACATCTTACGGACCTGTTGACAACATGGCTTTCCAAACTTGAACTGGGGAGCGGTAGGCAAAGTATGCCAACATTTCTGTGAGCCTAGAAATGAACACTACGAGGATTCGAACTCGTACTGACAAGCACACACGCACTAGAATCTATAGCACCTTATACCAACAGCGGCCACCAATTGGCCTGACTGAACAGGGATCCATTTCACTAAACCTTGGGAAGCTTCGTAAGTCTCAAAATCAATCGTAACCTACGACGCGACGCATCGCAAAATCCATTTCACTAAATTGACTTACGATCGGCGCCTTTCGTAAGTACAACAGGAGCCCCTCGCAAAGTTACGTAACTTTGTAACTTACGAACTGTTACTTGAGTTACGAAAGGTTAAGTGAAATACACCGAGCTTATGACCGATGAGCAATGCAATTGAATACATGAATACAAAAGCCACCTAAGTCCATGCGAAGTTATTTTGAGAGAAAAACCCGTGTATCATTTTAATTCCTTCAGTTAGATTTACCTGGTCAAGTAAGTTTTACGTGCAAATGAGTGGATTAACCTGTATTAGGTATGACGATTAGCTTTTCAGGGACTTCGTGGGGTTCATTTTAAATTTTGGACTTAGGTGGTTTTTTGAATCATATACAAAGACAACAATGTTAGAATGAGATTACCACTAGTAAGATAATACAAAATAAAGCACACAGGTATGTATAAGGTTGATAAGCATTCTGCCATGTAATATAAACCACACACTTTCCTTTATTAAACCCATTTTTGTTCAAAAGTCATTCTCTAGCAATGAATGTGTTACAAGTGGACTTTTATACATACTGGATTTCAATCAATGTGTTACATGACTCAAATCATGGAATTGGGTGATTCTTTCATACATGCTTTTTTCACATGCCCAATAGACACAGAGGATGAATTTGAGTTGTTCTTTCATGCATATGACAGGCCTATGTATAGCAACAATTTCCCATGCTTAACTCAATTTGGCCAAAGTATGGACTTAGGTGGCTTTTGTATTCATATATTCAATTACTACGTACCATAATAATTTAGCTATAAATATATGTCTATCAAAAATCAAATTAATATGGAATATATAAAGTAACTAGAACACAGCAAAGAACCAGCACGAAATATTAAACGACCGCTGAGACGTTGGCCTAAGAACAAATTTAGAACTTCCGAATTGTTGACATTTGCTCCTGTGCTTGTGGGAATCACTTATACCTGATCAACTAGCTTGACTTCATGTACGGGATGTACTTTCAGAAACTATCATATGCAGTAGTATCATTAACAATACCTTATTACCTTGCACGAGGGTATGATACCTATTTTCGAGTATGATGTCTACCGCGTATACCGTAGTCTGTTAGGTCTTCGAAATGTTCATATCCCATTTTAAGAACGATGTAGCACAGACTAGACATGTTTGTACTTATTTGAGTGCATTTTCATACTTATTTTAGAAATTGTTCTTGACATCTTGATTTTTTTTTCAAAAGTTGAAATTTTGAAATGTCGTCTGGTCTCGATCGTCTGCTCAACGTGTCGAGATAGGGTTAAGAATTGCTTGTTTCTAGTAATGACGGTTAAGGTTGCTATTTAGCGTGATATAACCGCGATGACATTGGCCTAGCGGCGACATGTGGGAATTGATATCAAACTATATTAATACTTCTGTCGTTAAACCAGGAGCGATTTGATTATAACTTATATGCATACACCTTTCCTAGTATTTTTGATGAACTGTCTACATCAGTGATCACAAAATGTATCGCTTCATCACAAGCGATTACAGTATAAATACAGTTTTACAGGGAGAAGAATCGACAGAACAAATGCGCAATGGGTGTGCAAACTCATGTCGGCATCCAGGGAGGCCCGTCTATACCTGCCCCGGTGAATTGGGTGGATCTGTTACAACATAATCATCGTGTTGTTATTTTATTCTGGGCTGTACATAAACCTGACCATGGTAATGCATAAACTGTTCTATTACTGTGTTCCATATTTTGTATTTGCTACAACATGAACTTCCTCACATTATGTAGCCTATATAATATGAATTTGATTTCAAACTGAAAATGAAGAGGTCTTTCACATTGCGACCCATAAGAATTCTCGGCTGCCGTAGAAAAATATACATCGTGAATTTGCAAAAGCAATATTTTATAGCAGTCCAGTTTAATATAGCATTTGCCTCCGGTGAATTGGTGTGTAGTAAGGTGTGTTCGAGTCTCGGTGCAGTTCCTGTTAATTGTTCTCGTGGAATAATTTAGCTAACATGAAATTACTCCAGACAAGGAATTGCCTGTTGTCTTAGTTATATTGTACGAGAACTCGGCCGGGGATCTGATCATGGCTGCGATGGTTGTGGTACACATAGGGTGTGCGCTTCTTACCTGGAAGTCCCTAATGTTGCTAAATTGTATGTCTAATAATAATATATGGCAACATGGGTTAGAATAGTCCGGGAAGTGTGTCGAGGCTCGTTGGTTTATCGCACTTGTTAGCGCACTTTAAATCACTGCACTTTTTTCTTTCTCAAACACATCAAGGGTATCTACAATATTAAGTAATAGGTACAGCAATGGGCACCAAACATGCACCCATTACCATGATTATAGCTACATTCTATATAATTAAAAATATCTTTTTATGAACTAAAACTTGGTCACACATGGGTGTGAAGTTATAATAACAATATACATGTACTTTTCTTGATAAATTACACATTCCTATTCAACGGTAACTTACAACATGGACTGTACAGTCTGTAATTCTACAATCAAGTATAAAAGGTACACCAATGGGTATCTAAACATTATTTCATGTATTTATGGCGTATTTTTAGTATATTTTTATGAACAAGTAACCCAAGCCGATACTCCAGCAAGTCGCCATCTCCGCGCGTGGATTGAACCCGGGACCTCTTACCCTATAGTATCACTGCGCCACGCTTATCTCCGATATAGACGAAACATACTACGACTGCAGACGATAAGTTCCAAATTTTCTTTAAAAATTCAATAATGTCATTGCCATGACATTATTTGTAATCAGCATGAAAAATGCATTAAAATGAGTACAAACAAGCCCAGTATTGGTTCAGTGGTAGTGATACCGCTTGATATTTTGAGAAAATAGCTCAAAACCTACTGTAATTTAGTACCAAAGTAATATTGAAATATTTTGTTTATCATTGACTTTTATATAATAAATATTTTTACCGTTGATAGCCATATATTTCAAGCCATCACTTTAAACTATCGATGAAATACTGCGCGTTTAATTTACATTACGCTGTTCATAATTCGTTTTCTTTATGATGCTTTTTGTTGGTAATCTTTCTGCTCGTTATTTAATAATATCGATATCAAGTGATGCTCTAAGGACCAATGTTAGCCAAGTAACAACATGTTGCCCTCAAACACTCGTCAATAATCATATTACATTGCTTAATGTTCTGCATGCTAGCCATAGGCTTCAACATAAAAAGTCCAAGTTTTAAATATTTCCCAAAAATATCAAGAGTTGTCTTAAGAAGCACTGAACCAATACTAGGCTTGTTTGTACTCATTTTAAATCATTTTTCATGCTGATTCCAAATATGGTCTTATTTACAATTCTAAAATTTTTGAATTTTTAAAAAATATTTGAAAATTGTCGTCTGCAGTCGACACTCGCGTGGAGAGAGTTTTAAATTGATCACGTAAGACTACTTTAAGTTAATGTAATAGGATCCCACTAAAGGTGAATGCGTATATAAAGCAATGTAGAGGCCATTATCAGTATCCAAATTACTAAGAATAATACTTTGTATATATTGTTATCATTATTGATGTAAGCTATAGGAGCTAACAGCCTTGTCAGAATCACTCCTGAAGGAGTAGGGATAAATGGGGTACTAAGTGGGTATCTTCGTTAACATGGTTAAGTGATATGAGTATCTTAATACTTACTTTATAATCTAGTGATGAACACTTGCTAAACCTAGTCAGCTAGTGAAGAAATACTAAGTCAAGCTAGCTCAATCGATAAGGCGTTCGACTATGGTGCGAGAAGTTGCGGGTTCGAACCCTGGTGGTGGCTATAAGTACGCTCTCGTGGAAAAAGTGGGTTATCTTGAAATTCCCCTGGACAAGGAACTTACTGCTAATTGTCTCGTTGTAACCCGTACGAAACTCGGGGAGCTGATCCGGGTTGCGATGGTCATTTGTGGAATGTAGGGTATGCGCTCTTGAAGCTGCAAAGTCGCTGTGTTGTTGTTAAATGGTTTGTGGAAATTATGATGTTGGCCGTATTGGTCAGCGACAATCTGTAAAGTGTGCTGAGGCTTGTGGATCAACGTCTAGGCGTTGTGCCTGTGCGTAGCGCACTATAAATCACTGCGCCTTTTTTAAGTGGGTGTCTCCGTTAACATGGTTAAGTAATATGAGTGTCTTAATACTTACTCTATAATCCTAGTTATGAACACTTGGTAAACCTAGTCAGCTGGTGCAGATGTATAGCCACACTGCCGGACAATCTAGCTAATGTTGCTAAACCTGGTAAAGGCTTCTTAAACTTATACCACTCACTAAAATGTGACACAATGGCGGACAAAAGTGTTGGGACACTTTGGATGTTGTGATTGACGCTCATTGATCATGTTGATACCCCGATGAATGTTAATGTTGAATGCTCACAGGTTGCTCACGCATAGTACTTAACATTGATTGTTGGAGCTTGCCGGGATGGAGAGGGTTGGGGGGTTGAAAAGATATTATTAGGCTTGAGACCAAAGACAATCGGCATTTCACTCCGTCTCATTGCGAAAATAATGAGGAATAAAAAATGTCCCAAATATCTTTTGTCTTGGATTGTAGTACATGACATACATGGCTAACGTGCATGTCAGATGCAGAATCGCTTTCTGGAATCACTGTACGCGTTACAAGTAGACAATGAGGTACAATATGGGTATCTACGATCATGGTAACAGTTTCTTAACTTGATTAATACTCACAAAACTTAGTAAATACTCACTTAACCTAGTTAACATTGACTAAACCTTGTTAGCACTTACTTGGCTAACATGTCAGAATCTGTTCATGAGGAGCTGATAATGGGGTCCTAAGTGTGTGTCTTCCCTAAGTGACACGCTCGTAGTAACATACCCATGTTAATGCTCTGCGTGCTAGCCAGTGCGCTTCAACAATCAACGGAAAGAAGTTTTGAAATATTTTCTCAAAGTATTAAGGGCTATCTTAAAAACTACTGGACCAATACTAGGCTTGTTTGTACTCATTTTAATGCATTTTTCATGCTTATTCCAAATATGGTCATGACAATTTACATTACTGAAATTTTGGAATTTTTATTTTTTTTAAAAACTTGTCGTCTGCAGGCACCCACGTGAAGAGAGTTAACAGTGTCTTATACCATGTATACTAAAACAGCCTGTCCGATACAATCAAAGGGACGATGCACAACCGATAATTTGGAAATGTCTTTTGTAAAGGTGGCTTAAAGGAATCACTCTTAGGGAAGTAGAGATGTTGCCTTAACATGTAAAACATTCACTCTTTATCTGACGTAGCTCAAGTTTAATCGACATAAACCTTGTACAGTGTGTCCCTGAAAGAATTGGACCGTCGGAACCTTCAACTAATTTTAACGCCCGATAGCTCCCGATTGCCCGAATACTTTGCAAATTTGCTACAGTAAGACAGCTTTCACATTCTTTTTGAATTTGTTCTTGAAAATAAAGAACTTCCGTAAAATTCGTATATTCCACTAATTCAAATATCAATTAATGATCTGTATCTGGAGATAAAATGAGGCGTCCGTCTTTTGTCACGATTGTTGTTCATATGACTATGTGGAATGGATTAAACAATGAGGTGTGATTTTCAAATGGTTATAGGCCTAATTCAAGAACAGAGCTGTCAATTAATGTCAAAATTGGAAAAGTACAGTTTGTCCACTCTGAAGTACTACAAAGTGACAACATCGTATACATCGCGTTAACAGTGCGTAGTGATGCGTCTCTGTTGCAGGTATGCTTGCCTTAAAAGTCGGCACAATGTGTGCGTCTGCGTCTGTACTTTGTGCTTCAGAGTAGACTGACTGTATGTGATATAGCTGTTTTATTTTATAGCTATATAGGTCTGTTTGGTTCGGACATTAAAGTATACAAAAATGACAGTTTCAGGTGCAGTTCTTTCAGGGACACCCTGTATAACTTCATGAAAATGTTACAAATAGGTAACGTCAGCCCGGGAACGTCGGATGCCTGCCTGTCAAATCTAAGTAAATGTTATTTTCTATCTGGGCTACATACGCCAAATCTAATGCACACAACATACACGTATTATGTTGCTTTGCATCCATCTTCTTTAGATATTTGTTTACGTCGTCCATCCACTATACGTCACCAACGTCTAAATGTCGATATAGTAGACCAAACATTACTTCAGTATGTTCAATCAAGCTTCAAGATAATGATTCCATATTCCAAAAACTCCGTTTCGCGAATTTCGGAATATTGATTGATCTTTCAGAAGACAAAACGGAACCTTATTAATCACTAAAAATATAATACAATTTGTGGCAAACAAGCAGGAAGGAGGATCTACAAAGACGACAAAAAACAAAAACAAAAACACACACACAAAAAAAACCACACCACCACACCAAACAACAACAAACAAACAAAACAAAAAACAATATAATACTATACTACTAATAATTATTATATTATTTTTAAATACAATAGAATAAAGTTAGAATTACAAAAACAAATAAGTTCGGGAAAAGAACATTACGGCTAAATTCTGAGTAATGGACCTTCGTAATAATGGACCTTTAGAACCAGTTTCTTCAAGCATGGCTAGTGGTCAGGCTTCCTATGCCATCAAGCTTAAGACCAATTAGTCCTATATAGAGGGTATGCAATACGACGTCACTCATGACAGAGTCATCCTCATTTAAATATAATTCTGTCCTCCATAAGGTGCCACGGGCAAATCGCATGATAATACATTAAAACAGGTGATAGGTATGAATGGATGTGGAATCGATCTACAGACCTGTCCCTCTGTCATCTTAAGCTATTTTAGAACTGTCCTCCAACATGGCTGCCATCTCAATTGTTATACCGTTCCGGTTGGTTTATTGCATACACTCTATACCAGTACTTTTAATAATTTCACACCTTACATCACATAGATGAATTAATAAAATGGATCTACATAGGTAGCCCGCTGGCTTAGGAAGCCTGACCACTATAGCCACGGTTCGAGAAATCGGACCTAGTACCTGAATCTTTCACTAAATAAAAAAGTGCAAATTATTTGATCAACTTCACTTGCGTGCAAAATTTCGTCTATCGTCTGTTGAAGATAACGTTATTGGCTGTTGATGTGTCGTCTGCTAAACATGGGTGACATTTTACTATTAAAACCATGCCCAAGTAGTTACACTTGTTTGCTAGAAAGACGCTCTTAAGTTGAATTTACACTCAGTCGCTTTGCGATGAATAATTGATTTTTAACCAATCAGGTAACGTGAGTTTTCCTGCTTTAGTTACTGATTGGTTAAAAATCAGTCGCTCAGCGAGCGAACGTACATATCAGGTTTTAGATAATCAGGATACCAATGGTAGCAGAGAAGATGAACAAATCTTTCTCATCTTCTCTGTACTAAGGATGTGTCTTCAGTAATTGAGACTCGTGTTGATTATTTGCCGACTCTGGTGTAAATAGTGTTTATCAAGTAACTATATGCTGAAGACGGAGCCTTTGCTGATTATCTACTATGCATACTATGCAATTGACAGCTATTAACATCAATTGGGAGTGACGTGTATTTGTAGAAGGAATCCTTTAGCTTCGCCGTCTTCCCGCAATTTTGCGAAGGTGACGATTTTCTCGCTATTTGCAAATTTTCTATACTTTCTAATATTTTCTACTTTATAGGATCCACAACAAGCTCATCTATCAGCATGATTATTCTTTAACCCCAATACATTTGTACATTCATTGAATAACCTTTGAAAATTTGAGTACAATAACTCATATACTCTGCAACTTGAGGTCAAATTTGTCACTATGATTTTTCACTATGATTAATTGAGGTTATTGAACTACGCCACTAGTATGAGGCTATTGTGGTCCATAGTGTTCCTTGTGATGAAAGTTAAGGCATATAGGGCCTATGAGGCTATTCCAGTTTAAATCTACCAGTGGCGTAGATTTCTTTTTGACATTGGGGGGGGGGGGGGGAATTGGAAAAAATTCTGAAAGTATAGTAAATGCAGCATCTTTTGGCGACATAATAAGCTTATTGTACAAATGCGCGCGAAGCGCGCGAAAAATTTTGCTATTTTGAAGCTAAACTGATGAAATATGGTGTAAAAGTGGAATAAATGCGCGCGAAGCGCGCGAAAATTTGCACTTTGGGGGCTAAAATGGGCAAATATGAGGTTAATTTGGTCAGAAACCCATTATTAGGCGTCAACATTGGGGGGATGATTGTATGGACCACCCCCTGACAAAATATTGGGGGGGATAAATCCCCCCCATCCCCCCCGGGATCTACGCGTATGAAATCCACACATCCCCGTGGAAGACATGTAATTAATCATCCACACAGGGAGTATGAATTTCAAATGGGGATACCTGAATGGATGTCTCCATTTGAAGTTTACATCCCCTGTGTGGGAATTAAGGTCATGTCTTAAGGGGTTGCATAGGCCTATATTTCAACTGGAATAGGCCATATAATTCCTAGACTTAGAAGATCATAATCATGTCCTGCAAGCAAGTGAATTTTCCCAATTCATCTTCACAGAGAACTGTCAGGAGATGGCTGCTTTGGTGATCTACCAGGCATCAACCGAGCCCTCCACATTTTTTGTAGTGCTTTGAACTCTTTAAGCTTACATGTTAAACAGAGAATTGAACCTGAGCTATTGAACCTAAATTATGCCATTTACCTGACTAATTATACGTACCGCTGATTAATTTTAGTACCACTTTGAACGATACAGATTACTAAACATGCTAACAATATAATCTGGGAACTTACAAACATTGAAACGCGAGGATCTGATTAATATTTTAGTATTTTAAAAAATGTCATGCATATGATTTATGGTTCAGTTACGAGATGAAGTAAGTATACTCTCATAATTATATTTTGCAAAGGTACTAAAATTACTAGTATCCAAAGTAAAACATTTTGCATGAATTTTAAGGGCTGGGGTATGAACGTTTAGACAGTATTTTTTGGAACATGGTGACATAACGAATTACATTCTGAAAACGAAGAATGTCCTTCTGATATCAAATAATTTTGATTTTTGAAATTCGCCATATAGGCCTACACATTTTATGGCAAATGATTACAAATTGATATTTTTGATATTTAACAGTCCACGAAGTAAACTTTCAAAATTATGACTTTTCGTATTGAAGATATGGATTTTTCCCCAAACATAAAAAAAGTCTTTTTGGGGGAAAAATGTGTATCTTCAATATGAAAGGTCAAAATTGTTAATTGATCATCGGCTTTTCATCCCAGCTACATACACTTTAAGTACATATCATTAGATTCATAAAGTTAACTTCGAGGACTGTTATATCAATAATGAAAAAAATATCAAATTTTAATAATTTGTCATAAAATTTGTATCATATATCGAATTTCAAAAAAACCCTAAGAATTAGAATTCAATTCGATATGTTTGATGTACTCTCATGCCCCACAAAAATACTGTCGAAACGTTCATACCAGAGCCCTTAAAGTAAAAAAAACCCTAATAGATACCGTGTAACGCTGAAAAGGGTTAATTGTAAGTTAATCTTTTTGTCGTATTCAAAAGAAAACCCATGTCAATATTTGAACATGTTCAATGTATCATTAGAGTTGTAATAAAGTAGGTTACCGATACAGTTACTAAAAGTGCAGCTGATGCAACATTGTCAATAACCTTGACTCCAAACATACGAAAGAAAATTTTTGTTACAATATTAATTTTGCCAATAGTTTGAAAGGCAATAGCGAGCTCGAATTTCATCAAAATGTGTATTGTAATTAACAGAACTAAGCTAAATAAATAAGAACTTCGACATTTAAAGTATGGGTAGTGAGCTTTAGCAAAAATTGCATTGATCATTTCATAGCGAGTGTGTAGAAGAATTTAAATATCACAGATATAGTTTTGTAGGTTCTGTGGTTCTTTAGTTATGTTGTAAAGAGGGCTGAAACAACAACACTTTTGTAAAACGTTCATTAATCAAGCATATTTTCAAAGTATATGATTTGCAGAAGGAACTTTTACAAAACATCGAAGTGTTATTTTTCAATAATAGCCTATATTGATTAAGATAATGAAGAACAATACCTTGTCTACCCTTAAAAAACACTCACGGTGCCATTTTCACAAATTTACTGGTTTCTACTAAAGTACCGTATTAAATGTTGGTAATCTTTTATTTACCGGTATTTCCAGATATGTCATAATTATACTTATTTTAATGAAATTCCTGTGTAGTATCTCGGTCATTGTCGGGGCATACTGTCAGAAGCGTCAGCTCAGACAATACACATTTTTGCGGTTTTATGCAATGATGTGTCAAAATATTAATTATAAACACGTCAGTATGGTCAGGAGATAATTTTCATTATAAAATCGGACATTTTGAGCCTCATGATCGGCAGCTCAAAGGTGACACCTTTAAATATGCAACAATTAAAACAACAGGATGATTTTGCACCGTGTGCCGGCAATTGTGAATATTTAATTATGGAAAATCCATGACACATTTAGAAGAGACGTTTTTAATTAAAATTTGGGACTTTGGAGCCCTGTACAAAGCTATCGAATCCCATTTTTTTTGTATTGATAATATAATTAAGGAGGTTTGGGTCATTGTTTTGTCTTATGACGCACCTGCACAAACATGTAGGGCTTAAAATTGAAAATTGAGATCAGACTTAACTCTCTCCACACGGGTGTCGACTGCTGACGACAAGTTTCACATTTTCGTTAAAAATTCAACAACTTCAGAATTGTATATTGTGATGACCGTATTTGGAATCAGCATGAAAAATGCATTAAAATGAGCACAAGCAAGCCTAGTATTGGTTCAGTGGTTCTTGAGAGAGTTCATGATATTTTGAGAAAATATTTCAAATTTGGACTTTTTATGTTGAAGCCTATGGCTAGCACACAGAGCATTGAAATTTGAGATCAGGCTTAAGAGCAGATGTGCTGATGATAATAAAGAGTGGATTAAATTCTTCATTCTTGAGTTGTGTCAACGCCTTGGGAACTCCGGTATATGATCAATAAATTTTACAAACTCAAAACATCATTTCTGTCTATGCTATCTACTGAAGATAGCAATGTCACATGCTATCTACTGAAGATAGCAATGTCACATGCTATCTAATGAAGATAGCAATGTCACATGCTATCTACTGAAGATAGCAATGTCACATGCTATCTACTGAAGATAGCAATGTCACATGCTATCTACTGAAGATAGCAATGTCACATGCTATCTAATGAAGATAGCAATGTCACATGCTATCTAATGAAGATAGCAATGTCACATGCTATCTACTGAAGATAGCAATGTCACATGCTATCTACTGAAGATAGCAATGTCACATGCTACCTACTGAAGATAGCAATGTCATAAGCTGCGTCTTGCATGATACAAAGCTGCAAGTTTAACAGAAATATAACTATCTTTATGACAAACATACCATTTACCTGTAACTCAAAATTACTTGAACAACGAAAGAACATAATTATACGACAACAAGATAATTATTTTTCAAATATGCCCTTTTATTGACACCTTGAAGTAACATGATTTAAAAAACGTGATTATATCTTCAAAGGAACAGACAAAATGCTGAAAACAATATTACCTTTATTACATCATTAGATACGTTAACCGCTGATAATGACACAGTTACGACATATCAAACCCGGTTTATCGCTGATAATGACACAGTTAAAACATATCAAACCCGGTTTATCGCTGATAATGACACAGTTAGGACATATCAAACCCGGTTTATCGCTGATAATGACACAGTTAGGACAATCAAACCCGGTCTATATAATAGGACGAGTAATAAAAGGATGTTAATTACACATATTATAGCCTTTATTACTCTCAAACGCAATTCGACCCTTCCCCAAATCCCGAAACGCGGTATATGGGAACAATCCAAAAGTTCACGTCCTATAAACGAAAGTACTTTTGTTTGGAGACTGACATATACTCCCTACCTCGCTGTAATGTATAATTGTGTAATAATTATTGAATATTTCAAATTCAAAAGATCAATGATGTAATAATCAGCTGGTAAGACATGACTTTAATCTCCCACGCAGGGGGTGTAGATTTCAAATTGAGTCACCCATTCAGGTAGCCCCATTTGAAATTCACACTCCCTGTGTGAAACATTAAGGTATTGTATAGGGGGTGTATGTATTTCCCGGGATGTATTTCAACTCAACTGGAATGGCCAAATTGGATAGGCAGAATTCATGAAGCGGCGCCCTTAACACCTTCAGGGCGCCGTGCAGTAGAAATAATTGGTTGCTCACCAAAGCGGTCAAAAGACAAGTTTCACCATTATAGTTGAATACGTAACAAAAACTAATATTATTATTAATGCTTGATTGTTCTTAATGATGAAATCAATAAACGGCTGTATACGTTTGTACAAAGGGTTGGGCGTACATTGATAATCCGGTCAGGCAAATTGTTTTTCTTGTAAATGATAGCCTTAAACAAATGGTCAGTTTTTTCCCGCAGGCGATCTGATAGTACATGTGCCTTTTTAACATTGAACCACCATGGCCACCCTCAGCAAAAATTACCGTGCGATTTTTGTTGTTTTTGATCGAGACAGACACAAAATTACAGGTTCTGCAGGTTGTAAAAGGAATATCAGATACAGTAACATTTGATATTATTACATTATTTTAATCAAAAAATTATATGAAAAATTTAACAATAGGATTAATTGTATTTTACAATGATACGTGAACTTATTCACTGTAAATGCTAATGTTGCAAGAAATAAAATCGAAATGACCAACGAAAATTAAAACTCGTATTGTTTATTATTTTGAACAGGTTTCATGATTCATTAGGATCCACAACATGCTCATCTATCAGGGCACATTTCTTTAACCCCAATACAGTTGATCATTCATTGAACATGTTGAATGACCTTTGAAAATATGGGTACACAAACTCATACTCCGCAACTTGAGGTTAAATTTTGCTTTATGATTGTTTAATCGAGGTAATTGAACTATGGCATTGGGATGAGGCCATTGTGGTCCATTAGTGATTTGTCAAAATGAAACGTAGCATCTAAAAATGTACACAGATTATGTAAAATGTACACGCCTTTTTATATAGGGCCTATAGTAAATGCTTTCATACTTTGACATCAATCGTATACGATGAATCATTATCCATAGGAGCTAATGCACATAAACGTTGAAAAAAACACTAACATCGCATCTGGCCGGATTCGAACCGGCGACCTTCGTAATATATATTAGCACAAACGCTCTAGCCAACGGAGCAACAGAAGCACGCTGGAGAAGAGGGTGATCGAAATCTATACGGATTAGGTTCGAATGGTGTTCGAACTACATATTTATATTATCTTTCACTGGGAATGCATGTGTCGAACATCATTCATTCGAATCTAATACCTATCGATTTCAATCGACCAAATTCAGCGCACCTCTGTTGTTCCGTTGGTTAGAGCTTCGTGCTCATATTAGGAAGGACTCCGGTTCGAATCCGGCAAGATACACTGATTAAAAAAAAAAAACCCTTTATGTGCGCTGGCACATGAATTTGTTCATCCTATCAACCCATAACTAATTATACCATACCGTAAAAACTCGATAGTTAGCATATGTGCTTACTATCAAGCGCTTTTCAAACATGCAAACATTAAGAGCCCCATCCACAAAGGTGTAAAGGGTTTTGAGCAAATCATCGATACACATTATACGAACCAGTAAACCTGCAAATGTGTGTCTCAACCCCATTAGCTCAGTCAGTTGGTAAAGCGCCGGACTTTGGTACAATTTCACGTTTTCAAAAGCGCTCGATAAGTAAGCACATTTAATGCTATCTACAAATGATCGAATTTTTACGGTAATGAATTAATCGTATACTTTTACTAATATTTTATGTAAATTAAAAGATAATATATTATGGCACTTTTACCTATCATCTTAGTTGTAGCATTTCTTACAACAAGGCGACTGCTTATATCTTATAATCTATTTAAAATACTCAGACAAGAAGATGTAGTCAGCATAATTGGATTATAGTTTTACCTAATAATATTTTACCATAATTATTAAGTTATTCTTCCATATATTACCTTGGTAAGAATCATTCCCATCTCGATAACTATTAAATCGAGGATTTGTGTAAGATGGTCCTTTCTGCAATAGCTCCCCTTTAGATATTTGACAATTTCTGCATTCTATATTACACACCTATGACACCTGGCAGCTATTGCAGATAGTGCATTCTTTGCACTAAACCCGTGAAATCATAATGTCCTCTTAAGTAGTATACTTTAGCATTTAGTATACAAAATATAAAATATAGATATGAAATAAACTGTCTCACGGCGTACATTAGTACTGTGTATTTAGTGCTATGCATTAAAACATTATTTTACCGTAATCAACTCAACTTCCACTCGAATTAATTTTATATGAGCAGAAACAATAATGGATTTCTAGCGAAAATGTGCTATTCCAGTTAAAACCCATACCCCATTGATGAAAGGCATGTCCTTAATGGTCCACACAGGGAGTGTAGATTTTAAATGGAATTCCCCATTCAGGTAACTCAATTTGTAATACAGACTCCCTGTTTTGGAGATTAATGTCGCGTCTTTTGTAGGGTGTGTGTGTATTTCAACCGTAACAGCCTAAATAGATAAAGTACTCTCTCGCTGTACGATATAATAGCCGGTTGGGTATAGTAAAAAACAACCAAAAAAGCATAAAAGAGCGCTGATTTTTTGTTTAGTAAGGAATTCTACAATAATTTTTACATTTTTACAGGGTCATGCACGCACATGTTCATCTCCGAGTACCCCACTTTTTCCACACGTTTTAAAAAAAAAAAAAGCTATCGTTTTTATTATCATATCATATAGATTACGTGTGTTGTTCACTGTTGCATGTACCATATTTTGTGTATTCAAAATGTATCTGCCAGCATTGGATTTACTTTGCATAGCAAGTTTTAGCGGCACTTGAACATTATTTTATGTTCTCTTGATATAAGTATATGTTTACATTGTAAAAATTACTATACAAGCTGAAATTTGTGTAGCAGGTTATCCAAAATGGGGAACATTTTGCTCCGTTACACCAGATAAATCCAACGCTGATATCTGCATATATCTTTGAGTACAGATATATTTCTACATTTTCTGCAGCGGGATTTTTAGACGGAAATCCAGGGATCATAGAATTCCCTATTCTGAATATACTGCCTTTGAACATTGTACTTGGATCAAAATCTAAACCTCTCTCCTAGAACTACATATATCTCGATACAGTCGACTATACATCAACTGAATACTGTAATAATCAGTTTATGTATGTCAATCGTTCCCTTAATGTTA
This sequence comes from Amphiura filiformis, assembly GCF_039555335.1. NCBI lineage: Eukaryota > Metazoa > Echinodermata > Ophiuroidea > Amphilepidida > Amphiuridae > Amphiura > Amphiura filiformis. Next base: position 28,460,391 of record NC_092631.1, read on the forward strand.
ACTTGTTTCCTCAACAAAATCCATGGTATTTTATCTATAATTTTAATCATTTTTACACCGATTAGGTAGTAATTTATCCCATCCATCATTGTCATCATCTACATGGTCTGTGGTCACAGTACACCTAAGTGCATTCACAAACCACTATACATTGAAGTACATTAAGATTAATGGACATTTGATGTTCACTTTTATGGTTGAATTTCCCAGTAATAATTAGATTGATTTGAAATTAGCAGCGTAATTACTAATATTAGGTCGCACGGAACAGGTCCCATTATATACCAGCAACGATAGTATAGCAGATGCAGATTGACTTGCAAGCCATTGCTTAGACCACAGACATTGGAACACCGTAGACCAAAATATTAGTATGAAGCATGTATGAAGCCAATTCGGCATTACAGTTACAATGCATTGTGGGACAGTTTTGGTACAGTCGAACTCTGACCTCTGACCTGTTGAACTCTAACCTATCGGGAAAATTGCTTTAATTATTAATAATCCATTTATTATTGTAATAGCGTTGTTATTAAAAATAGTTCAAATTATTAATTTGTGAGATTACAATATATTACTTTTTTTTAAATATTATAGTAAAACATTTTCAACACTATTTTGTAAGCTCAAAAAAGCAATTTCCCTGCAACAGCTGTGCTACAATTTGCCAAAATTGGCCTACAATTATGTAGGCCTATTAAGAATATATAAATGCAATTAAAAATAAAAGTATTGCAGATTTGTCTATTATTTCATGTTTATAAATTCAGATAAAAAATGAAATAAATAAAAAAACAGAACATGTCCAATAACAATTACATAACATTCGCTTTTGTTAGGTTTTTATAGATATTTTGATATATTTGAGATACAATGATGTGACTGCGAAATCAGGTAAAGGTGTCATTTCTTTTTCCACCATTGTGTTACATTACAAGCAAACTATTATATCAGTCTAAAAGCAGTGCGTAACCTGAAAGTAGCTTTTGGTTAAGGGAATTTATTGGATTTTATGATGTTTTGAGACAAAATTCCTTTCAACGTTGCAAACAGATTTAAGCTTTATTAGCTTCCTTAAAACTGTCTGAACGGCTTTTTTTGGCCCCAAATGCTCAATTTTTGACAGTAAAAAATCCTATACCAGCACAACCAGATCGCATGTTGTGCTATTCCAGTTGAAATCAATACACCCCCTATGGAAGACATGATCTAAATATCCTACACAGGGAGTGTGAAATTCAAATGGTATATACCTAAATGGGTTCCATTTGAAATCTTCACCCCGATGTACATGATATACGAGATTAAAATAATGTCTTCCATGGGGTATATGGATTTCAACTGGAATGGCTAAATGGAGATGGTTCTGCATGGAAACAACAGGTGAGAAGAACACACGCGAGAAATTCTGATAACATGACAAGTTTTGAAATTTCGCTCTATTGGCGTGATCACTATAGGCACTCCAACAAGTTCTATTTTGCATTTAGAGAAAAGAAATTCAGATCCCTAACGTACAAGTTTGTGAACCTTTCCTCTATTGGAGTGATCAGTGACTGCAGGCACTCCACAAAAGAGTGGAATTTCTAGTGAGAAGAAAGTCAGACCCTTACGTACAAATTTGTCACTTGCATCCAATTTTCAAAACTAGTTTTGAGACTTTCCGATAGAAAAAAAAGTGCTAGTAAATGCCCCTGGAGTCTGGGAATTAATAGGTTTGGACACGAATGAACTTGTGTGTATGTTTTTTTTAATTATTTTATATTATCATGATTATGTAAAACGACACAACAATGTTGAAAACAATCTTTCATTTGTTCATCGTTCATTTTCTTAGTCAAATTCGTAACATAAAAACGTGATATGTTTAAAATGAAATCTCTTTACACATACTTTAAGTTACAAGTGAAGTGTACACCATACTTAAACCCATGAGAACTACCTGCCGATTGGCCAAAAAGAAGTTTTCATTATCAATTGGACCAATCAGCAACATTGTTAGAATAATTTCACCACGCCAAAAAAATGGGGTGAATTATTTGCAAAGCTCCATTCTGATTGGTGATTAAAGCGAAAATATCATGTAATTGACCAATCAGAGGCAAGGTATTAAGTTAGATCGGCAGGTATTAAGTATTATCATGATCATGAACAGTAACAAAGATAAACACCTTTTCTTAAATATATGTTTAATATAGCGTATGTTACTATGTATAAAATTATGAACGGTTCATTCAATCTGCATAGGAAATGCACGTCTACATTGTACAAAATAATACAACTGTAACTTATCATATGGGTGGGTACCTGCAACCTTCACAATATGCTCATACATCAAGGCACAATTCATTAACCCCAATACATTTGCACATTCATTGAATGACCTTTGAAAAGTTAGGTACAAAAATTCATACTCTGCAACTTGAGGTCAAATTTTGCATTATTATTGTTTGATAGCGGTTATTGAACTATGCCATTGGGATGAGGCCATCGTGGTCCATAGTGCTTTGTAGGTTAGTGCAATAAGAAAGCCCTACCTGTAGCTGTTCTGTCGACACAATTTCTGCATTCTATATTGTACACATCTAAGGGAGCGGTCATTATTTAGGTCGGAGGAATAGGTGATTTAGGAGGGGGGAGACGACATTTTTGTGAATAATAGGGGGATCCGAATTATTATTTTTTGCCAGGAAAGCGGAAAGAATGTAAAATTTTAATCATGTTAATGGAGAAATTAAGGGGAGAATGCAGAATTTCTGAATGGAAGCAAAGGCCGGGAGGGGGCATTTTTTTGTCAAAAATTGAAATCCCCCATTCCCCCTGGCGTAAATAATGACCGGTCCCTAAAACTATAACACCTGACAGCTATAATGCAGATAGGGTCTTAGTTTATGCACTATAACCTCTCTTTGTATTCTTTACGGGTCGTCATAAAATCAAGATTGAAATATATTTACTTTACATATCACCATTAGAATACACTTTGTACAGCATTTGAAGGGTTAGTGAAGGAAGGCCGCATCTGTCATATCTGCCGGGTGCCATTTTGTTGTAGATGTGTACAATATAGAATGCAGATTATTGTCAAATGTCTATAGGGCAGTTATTACAGATAGGACCTTCATGCACCACCTCGGCCTAATTCTAATATTGAATACAGTTGGTCAAAATCCGCAGAAAATAAATTATAATTTCTTAGCTTATGTACTTTATAAAATATTTCCAATATTTACAAAATACTTCAGAGTGTCCAAATCAACTAGAATAACAAGGATATTTTCTTAACACCGGTATTTTAAAAGATCTTGTGAAAAGGCTACGTGCTATGCTTTTATTTATTTATTTATTTATTTATTTATTTATTTATTTAGTTCAAGAACAAATGCTGACACTTATAACATAACTTTAAGCCTGTAAAAAGCCCTTTCGCGCATATTAATCATAGCCCTTTCGCGCACAAAAGTTTAGGGCTGCTCGCTAGGATATTTTCACATGCGCGTTGGTTTTAAAAACACTTTTTTTTTTACTTAAAGCATCGTCACAAACACGTTTTAAATGGCACTATTGTTTGTATAGTTTGTTCATCACTTCCCTGAAACCGAAACATAGCCTGAACGGTATACTATACGGTGCCACACGGGTGTTAAACGTTGATATCAGGAAACTTGTGCACCCGCGTTTACAACAGTACTGCAAATGACGCAGAGATTGTCTTTTTAAAGACATAACTTACATACGCAATCACGCAATTACATACGCAATCATCGGCGACTGCGGTGCGTGTAATTCGTGAATTACCGTAAAAACTCGATAGTTAGCATATGTGCTTACCATCGAGAGCTTTTGAAATCATTATATTGTACCAAAGTCCGGCGCTTTACCAACTGAGCTAATGGGGTTGAGACACGCATTTATTTGCAGGTTTATTTGTTCGTATATAACTATGTGTATCGATGATTTGCTCATAACCCTTTAGACTTTTGTGGAGGGGCTCTTCATGTTTGCATGTTTTAAAAGCGCTCGATAGTAAGCACACATGCTCACTATCGAGTTTTTACGGTATAATAGTAGTATCCGGATTGCATGCCAATTTTGCATTATTTACCGTTGTTAGGCGAATAGACGCACGTGTTATCGAAATTGACATCAACTGACATTAACGTTTTGATAAATCAAATTTTGTAATCTTTTAGCAAATAATATAAATTTACACATACACTTATTACAGGATAAGCAAGGTAAATATGTATTTGGACACTCTATACCATCATTATTTACCATAATATTTGATATCGCCAATGTGAAGTCTTTACACTGTTAATACTATAGGACACTATTCCAGTCAATTTATGGTTTGTTTCAAACAGTCAGCCAGATGCAATTTTTAAATCATTATGAGAAAATACACTTAAATGTATTACATTACATTGTTTTGATGTTAAAGTGTAGGTAAACAAGGTAAACTCTATAAATTTATGTCAAAATTAAACAGACATCTTTCAGAAATAACAAAACAATTAAAACTGAATAGTTCAAAGGCTTCACATATGGTTTATATACTTTATATTATTTATTGCACATAAGTTTCATAAAAATAAATTTGCTACGAGCTGTCGGTTTACAAAGGCAAAGTTCGCTATATATTTATACAATTACTATTGAACTACATTAGATATTACGTCTTACCGCGAACTTATTCCCTGGGATGAGAGTACACCAGGTGGTAGCGTCTATTTAATAAAATAAAAGTACGGTACCAATAAATAGCTTGACATGTACTACATTCCCAAACAACAAAATGTTTAACAATTAAATTTCATATAAACCTAAATATTTTTATTCGTTTTATTGCATGTAAAAACAGGTCAATAACAGATAATACAGAATATGGTCTCTAAATAACTTCCTGAAAGGGCATGTACTTTTAACATGATTATGTGAAAAAAAACAACATGATTAATGGGGTTAACTCATATTATATTGAATGCTTACGAACTTGGCCGTGGTATATAATAGAGTACTGGGGTTATCCGTTTTTGAACGCACTTTCAAATTAGGTCAATGGTATAGAACATTGAGGTTTACCTTAATTTATGGCACATATAGCTTTGGATTCTACAGTCCATGATTTAATGAGCCGAAAGAAGAATACGACAATGTCTACAGATACCCAATACCATTTAATATTAAACTACATACACTACATGTAGGATCCACAACATGCTCATCTACCAAGGCAAAGTTCTTTAACCCCAATACATTTGCACATTCATCGAATGACCTTAGGAAATTTGGGTACAAAAACTCATACCCTGAAACTTGAGGTCAAATTTTGAACTATGATTGTTTAATTGAGGTTATTGAACTATGTCATTGGGATGAGGCCATTGTGGTCCATAGTGCTACATATCAGTATTGAAAGATAATATCAGAATATATTATCATATGAGGGATTACCAACTCTCCATAATCCTTTTCACAGTTCTTGTAATAGATTAATTGCACACGGTCACTGAATCTTAGTCACAATGGGCTATTCCATTTAAAATCCACACTACCCCTGTGGAAGATTTAGCTAAAGTCTTCCACAGAGGGAGTATAAGTTTTGAATAGAATAGGTAAATGGGTAACTTCCATTTGAAATACTCACTCCAGTTGTGGAAGATATAGGTAAAGCCATTATGCAGGGGGAGTATGGGTTTCAAAATGATTAACTCTAACCAATTACATTTGAAAAACATACTCCCCCTGTGGAATATATTTCCAAAATCTTCCACAGGGGTAGTGTGGATTTTAACTGGAATAGCCCAATCACACAAGGTTTATTTTATGATTGGTGGTGATTTGTTTTTATGTTTACTTATTATTTATTTTATTCATAATTCGCCTTTATATTCCGCGCTCTTATTTCAAAAAAGCAATTACGAACAAAGTCAGAGAACTCGACTGAATTTCTGTAGGGAATCCAATGGACGACATTGGATTGAGTTTCTCGACGATATTAAACGGCTGGAAATTAAAACGAAAACCAAGTATATTAAAGGTTTAAGTTACATATTAATATAAAATGTTATCTGTATTGTGACGTCATCACAAAGCGTCAATGTTGTGGAATACCATTTTGTGCTACTCCTTAATTTTGGATCTTGTTATACATTAAAGCTGAATTTATACTCCATCGCTGAGCGGCGAGCGATTGATTCCTGGCCAATGAAGTAGCAGAGTAGGAAAATGGTGCTACCTTATTGGTCAAATACCAACTGCTCGTCGCTCAGCGATGGAGTATAAAGCCAGACTTAATCTAAGCTGATCACGGAAGAAATTAGAATCTGCATGACCTAAAATAAAGTCATGTTGGATGATACAGTGACGCTTGATAAATTAAAGGGACATTTCGTCATCCCCAGTCTCATCCTCTTGAAAGAGATTTTTATTCCATCAGAAACATAAACAATAAAGACTAATAATGTTTGTGTGCATAAACTTTCATGCAGATTCGATCGTTTGACAAAGATCACTAGGATCCACAACATGCTCATCTATCAAGGCACAGTTCTTTAACCCCAACACATTTGTACATTCATTAAATGACCTTTGAAACTGTGAGTACAAAAACTCATACTCTGCAAACTGAGGTCAAATTTTGCACTATGATTGTTTAATTGAGGTTATTGGACTATGCCATTGGGATGAGGCCATTGTGGTCGAACCACACCCTAAAAAGAGGATGCTAAAATCGCGAAATACCCCTTTAACCGTTTATGTCATGTTATGTGGCGGCAAGTTGTTGCGTCAAACCTCATATAGTATTACCCTGATTACTAATCCGGTATGTACGGTAGTAAAAAGCTAACGATAGCTACATCAATCCAATTTTAAAGCAAAGATGAATCTCAACAATCTTAATTTGAATCTCCGGTACTTATTTCGATGACATAAAGCGCAGATGACAAGACCCCAATCATGCCAATGTACATTGTTATATATTTATGTTGACATGAAGTGCGCTATCATTCCTACGTTGACATTAACGCCACGAAATAATCTGTGTTTTGCTGTAAAATTAAAATACAACAACTTTTATCAGCTGTGATTGCTAATCGTCAGAAAGCTATATACGGACCATTCCATTAAATACACATTGGAACACATAGGGCGCATTCTAAAACCCAAATGGAAGTAATAGAAAAGTGGCAACTTTTATAATCCATTGTAATCACTGGCATCATAATATAGCGGCATATATGACACGCTTTCGGCACTTAATAATGCATCCATAACAGCCATATAACAACAAAATGTTAAAACTATAATAATTATGATATTTTAAAATAAGTTTGTAAGACAGGGTAATTTTGAATTAAATGTTGTAATTACGACATAAAAAACCCCATGTATGGCTCTAAATAAAACGGCTGATATATCAGGTGGGCTTTCGAATTATTTCGGCTTAAAATGGACAGAAAATCGACCTGGCAATATGACTAAGGCTAAGTAAAAATAAAAACATGTTTCTCGTCCGGGTTTTTAAAAATTAGGAGGATGAGGGGCTTTTTATTTTCTATTTTTTTATTGGAAAACGACGCTAAATACCTGCATTTGGCACCATATTTTGGGTATTCGACATACAGATTGATATCTGAGAACAAGGAGGAGACCCTTTTTATTTTGTTGTTTTGGGAGGTTGACCCCTCTAGTGATCACATCACTCTTCTTAAATGATGTATAATGCATTTACAAAGCTGTAAAATAAGTTTCAACTTCTGAAACATCTTTTTTGACAAGTTATGACTGAAAGTTTACAAAATAAAAAGAAATTTGAAAAATCTTCAAAAAAGGAGGAGGGCGCGGACGAGAAACATGTATTTTTTTTACTCGGACTAATATCATTTCATCATTTTTGGTAAAGAAAACTAAACAAAATTTGTCATATGGTAGGTAAAGTCATAATTGTCTTTAAACGTCTCACTGAAATCACACCATAACTGTGCAATGAGTTAGAAACGTAATCTGTTTAACTTTACAATATACATAGAGTAAGAATAAATTTAAAATTACCTTACATTAATAAAATAGCGTACATAGTGTTTATAGTCAAAAGCTGACTTACAAGATTGCAAGTTGTACAATTTTATACACCTTTACTTTACAGTCATCATACTTGTATAATAAATTACACATTATACAATATAGGTTGCATAATAAATAAAATATATCAAAATTAGTTTTAATTACAAGCGTACACCATTGGTATAATAAATACATTAAACGAGATAATTATAGCGTGTTTTATTAATACAGATTAACACTCAAGAGACATTATGTATTCACGTAGGAAATCGTACATGACAGAAGATTAATTAAGCTGTTCCAAGTACAAAACGTTCCCCCACTGAAAACGCAGGATTATGCCTGGAAAGTGTGGACTCGATAAAACACCCTTGTTGTAAACATGGTAAAAAAGAGGGAGTGGGGAATAGAAATTCATTTTCAATGACACATTATCTGAACGTACTTTACTAAGTGTAAAAAATCTGGAATTTTGAAATCTTGATTTTTGAAGTTCATGGGTAGTAAATTATCTTTATGTTTTCTCCAGGGGATGGTTTTATTTCCTAGAATAGCTTCTTGAAGACACCCGTTCAATCAATTATGATCCTGATCTTATTGTCATGTTTGTTTCAATCATTAATCATGATTCATGTCGATAGGAATCTTTCGCGATGTATAGGACTAACTTGTGCCTTCAAAATCCAGTGCAAATCTATTCTGATCCAGCAGAGATGTTTAAAGATCCCAAGTGAAGGTTTCTTCATTCAGGAGTGCGATTGGGCACACGTACCAGTATACTTTCTCTATCACCAATGAGTAGTATTAATTGATTGTGTACAGCAGAATCTCCCTTGTGACATGTAAGCAATAATATGCCTCTGCGTTATTAGCATTCAGTCGGTACGGAAAATGCCCAGACATTATTCGGTACATTGAGTACGTTCTGTTTACGAATTCATATATCCGCGTTCCAATAAAATGCCGGTATACAAATTGCCTTTGATCTTTTGGATCCTATAGCATGTCTAGAACGTGTATTTGTTATATACTAGTACTGTATTCTGTAATATCGGTGTACATGTTGGAGATTTAAAAAATCATTAAGAAGATTAATATATTGCATTGGAAACTATTGGAAACTTACACTACAAGACCACTAGTACTATCTTCAGATCTCTAAACAGCAGATTCATGTTGTGCAATCTTTAGCATATATCCACAAGAGCAATATTCTTCTTTGTCAAGGGTACCACTCCTATACCTTGTTGCACAGTGTTTATTCTCGCACATTTTATCCACTGTAGCCTGTCCTGCATTACGTAATTTGGCCCACAGGTAGAAGTTTAAAATCACTGAAACAATAGCAATTATAGTTGGCACCAATATGAAACTTAACTGTGGACATATTTTTGGAGCAGTTTCTTCCACTTGTGGTACAGTTTCATTGTACTTGGCATATCCAGAAAGCTTCGGTACAGTAGGAATAGTTGTTGGTTTGATGGTAGTTGTTGTTGTTGTTGGGAGAGTTGGCGATGGGGTAACGGTTGTTGTTGGGAATACAGTGGGAGCTGGTAGTACATGAACAGGTCCCATAATGCAATTCCCCTCTCCTTGGCCAGAGTCCTTATCAAATTGTGTACATACAAAGATAGCTCCATTAATCTCATCTTCCGCGGTTAATGTAAGAAAATGTATTTCGGTATCTTTGTTTCTGATGTCCATTTCTGGTAGCAAAACGTGGCTACGATCTATATCTTGTCTCATCCATGATAAGGTTACATGTTCATCTACACGAGAAAGACAGCTGAAATTGATTTGTTCACCGCTATAATACGTGTTACTTTTACTAGGATTTTTGCACTGAGGTAGCGGGTTCGACACTTTACGGACTGTAACATCTCTGGAATCTGACGCTGAAGACCACGCATGACTAACATGACTGGCATAATATCTATAGAATATTTGACACGTATATACACCACTGTCATTAGTTGTGGCATTATCTAGTCTTAATGTGTAAGTTATAGAGTCATCCCCATGTTCCCAAGTTGAATAGCTGACACGTTCACTATCAAGCCTCACCAAAGTAACCCCAGTGCTTTGTTTTACACGTACTCCTTTAGTCCAATTCACTTCGTATTGCGACGCAGACGATACTCCAGTAATATCACAATAAAGTATAATAGTCTGTCCCTCCATACAGTTATCGTTGATGTTAAATCCCGCCATTTCCATTTCAATATTAGGCATATTTTGAGCGTAAATCCTTTGAATTCTTGGTAAATACAACGCTAAGAGAAATATCACCATTGTCATAATTGATAATCTGGCCCGCTCCAGAAAGGACCATAACTCAGCCATAGTGCAGGCAGGTACGTGTTAACACTTCGATGTATAGCTCCAATTCTAATGACAATCACAATTGCAACATAGCAACTCTCTCATGTTTACGCAAAAACAATAAAATATGATAATGAATCTTCACCATAATTTCACGATCCAGTAGCGTAACGACCACACCAATTTGCGACACCACCATTCTAAACTATCTAAACTCACTCGATCGCTGCGTTCATGGTGTAAATCTAAATGAAACTGTGGTCAACCAACTCAAGCAACTGACTGTCAACCCACGCACACGCAATACAAATGCAGCTCATTTGTTAACTACTTTTAGTTCAGATATGTACTTGACTTGCGCACTAAAGTATTCTGCGTGAGCGACTTGATTTTATACACCAACGGGCAAAAGTTGATCGTCATTCGCGATTCAGTCACCGATACCGTTAGTTGATGGCATTCAATGCACTCCATCGTCGCCCATTATACTTCTATAGAGGGTGTTCGGCGTATATTTCATAAGACCGACCCAATGACACGTATCTCTTTAGCGTTTTTATTATCAAGCATGCAAGCAAAGCAAGCTTCTTTTATACTCCCCGATGTAGTGAACTTGCTATTCAACCAATAATTTATATGGGGTCCTATGTCTAGAAAGAAGATCCCTAGGGTAGCGACATTGTTATTAGCTGATATTAATATATATGAGCAAAAAGATGCGACGCAGCTATTTATCTACAGAGAAAGACTGAAGCATTCTCTACGAGGAAATGGAAGTGCAAAATTGGTCCGTATTAACAACTGGTTAGATGCCACTAGCGCGATGGATTCAAGAATATACCACGTCAATACCAATATTAAAGCTAACGCCTTCCGTGCGTTTCGAAAATAGAGGTTGCTTCCTTAACTACGAGTTATTATGGCATGGATAACAGCCACTTAATAATATACGTATCTAAATGTGATTTAATCCATACGCTGTGCATTACAAAATACACTACCTTGCTTACATCGAAAATTGAAATCTGTTTTGGAATATAAAAATGAAAATAATGCAACTATATTAAAGTGGAAAGGGTTTGGTATTGATATGGTAATCACGTAAAGATTGATACCTGTGTACCGATTTTAGACGTTTGTAATCAATTAAAGGTTGCATGCTATAGATGAGATTAGGAAGATAGGTCGAACGAAATACCTTAAGTGCTATATTGATATCTAAAAAGGCAGGTTGCCATCACCTTGGGCACTGACCCTTCTTTTTAAGAACCCAACATCTTATGAGATGTCTGGTAGAAATCCGAGACTAAATCCTCCACCACATTACCTTAATTTATTAGTATTTGTCTGTTACATAGAAATACGCGACGTATCGGTTGGATGCGTTAGTGTGAGAGTAGTAATACCTAGCGAGAAGAAAATTTGACACCAACATCAATCATATCTATAGATTTAATTAGAAATAATATAGAATTGCATAGATTTGTCTTCTGTGCTAGGCATTGTGTATTATTGGTCTACATGTACAGTATTACATTAGCAACTAATGACATTGGTATGTATGTTGTTTGACGGATGGTGTGCCAATGTTGTGTTGACTGTAGCTACTACAATATCAAACTAAGCCCCTTTTTTGAGACGGTGGTAATTTTATGTTAAGGGTAACTCGACTGACTCATCTGTTTTGTTTTTCGATTATTCAGTTTTTGTCTTGAAATATGTGTTGAACCTCAAAAAGTACAATTGCTTTCATAAGAACAATTCTTATCAAATGTCTGCAGCAACTATCAGAATGACATTGAGTAAAGAGATATCCATTAGGCTATCACAGTTGAAATGCATACACCCCCTATGGAAGACATGAATTTAATCTGCCCACACTGGGAATGTGAATTTCAAATGGGGTTACCTGAATGGGTGACTCCATTTGAAATCTACACCCCTGTGTGGACTAAGTAACCAGGATATAGACAATGGACTATTTCAGTTGAAGTTCCCTATGGGAGACGTGGATATCAAAAGTGGTTACCTGAATGGGTGACTCTATTTGAAATAAACATCCCCTGTATGGGAGATTAAGGTAATTTCTTCCATAGGGGGTGTATGGATTTTAACTGGAATAACCCAATATTTTAGCCTTTGCTGTAGTTGAAAATAAGTTTGTGAAAGAATCAGCAATAGAAATATTTTTTCCATACCACAGAAGGTAAAAAGGCCATAATTTAGTCTCTGATATTTATTTTGCATGGAAGTGACAAGAACAAAATACTCGTACTGAATATTCAACAAACATTTGTCTGCCTCTTTTGTGTGTAAAGTAAACCAGAGACAATCATGATCTAAAACCAGAGATCATCTTGATGTTGTGTGTAAAATATCATTGACGGGTTAATGTCCTGATGACTTGACAGGATAAAATTAGATGAATTAAAACCCGAGCACTAAATGATTTATGACATGATATTACCTGACGAATTGGCTAATACAAGTATCGATCTGTGCATAAACTGCCTTAATGAAATACATCAATTAATATACAGCCTTAATATTGCTTACCATTACTGCACTCTCTCATATGCAATAACAACACTGTATTGTTTCTTATTGATCATGTTTATATTGTAAATTTGTCACCAGAGAATTCATATATAGGGTCAAAGGAAGGATTAAATCAAGGAGGTCTCGTAGGGCCATGTATGTTTACTTTGTGTTTTTTTAGCAACCCAAACACCTGTTTTAGTTATTCATACACATCATACGTGTCTGTGTGAATGAATGCGAGAAACCTATACTTGAAATAAGACCTGATGGGTGGTGTAAACATTGTACATATTGTAAGCAGAATAATCATGATGATTGGGTGTAAAATAAAACTGACTAGGCATACTGCTGCTGTTGAATTACATAAATCGTATCAGCACGAGCACAATACTTCCGGTATCACCATAATTATTTTGCTATAAAGAAGGTGCGCTTTTCTGACGTATTACAACCTCGTACAGTACTCCGGGACAGTACTTACAGTGTGTTTTTGTTTTTTAGATGCAGTGACGTCAACGCACACCTTACATCCAACTTGTGACACGCATACTGCTGGCCTGGTATCATAAATATTTGAGCGCACACCACGCGATAGTGACGGTATTATAAATCAGTAGATGCCTGCATCGCGTAACATTTCAGCTGTAAAGACGCGCTTATAATAACGTGACTGCTAACCGTTCTCGTAGGGTTCAATCTTTCGTCTTTTATCTGCGCTTCATTTAAACGCGCAGATTGATCGCGTACAGTTAGGTAACATACACCCGCCGTGAACCCGGATGAAAAGTCGTGGGCTATTCCAGTTGAAATCCATACACCCCCTATGCATGGAAGACATTACCTTAATCTCCCATACAGGGGGTGTATATTTCAAATGGAGTCACCCATTCAGGTAACCCCTTTTGATATTCACGTCTGCCATAGTGGCTCTAGCCCATTGTCTAACCTGGTTCAAATCATCCATTTCAAGTACTGCTTTATCTTTACCTCCGGAAATCTAAATTGGAAGACACTGCTGACTGATTACCATTAGTTTCGTTTCTTTAACTCTTTTATTTTATAACATTGCCATCATGCCATGATTTGGTAAGATTGACTGGAATATAGGCCTATAGGTACAAATTATTAATTTAATTCTGGATCATCTTCGCTGTTTACATGTAAAAATTCCTCTATTTCAAGGTCATATTTCAGTAGTTCAAGTTTTCATTTATTGTAGTTCATAATTCGTCCTGCTTTTAATACTGTTGTCTCGTTTATCATGTTTAATGTGACTCATGTGCATATATAATGAATAACATAATCATAAATTTGAATGAGCTGCCTTGCCTTTTGGTGGTTAGTCGCTGTCCACTCATATCAAATTCCTCAGTTGATCATCTTCATCTTGCTACTTGCTACTTGATTGGGATATTCCAGTTAAAATCCATTGCCTATTAGCCTTTTAGAAATGTGGCATACACAAAATGAGTCCGCCATATCTCGAAAAGGCTAATGGAAGACACAACCTTACTTTTCTTTAGGGGAGTAGATTTCAAATGGGGCTACCTGAATGAATGACTCCATTCAACCCCACTGTGTATGAGATTAAGGTCATGTCGTCCATGGAGTGTATAGATTTCAAATGGAAGATCCAATAAACCAAATCGGCATTGGAAGTTTGCAATGCATTGAAGGACAGTTTTTGCAGTTTTGGGACACTTTGTCATTTGACCTTCAGAAATATTGGGTTTTTGTACGTACAAAATATAATCTAAAATGTTTTACAATAATTAAAACAAATATAAAAAATATTAGTATTTTATAAACTAATTATTTTAGTATTTTTAATGATCAACATTACGACAATAATAAGAAAATTAATAATAATTATGTCAATTTTCCCGATATGTCAGAGGTCAAAGTGTCCCAAAACTGCTCTAAAAAAACCGGAAGTTAGAATGGCGATTGGGCTTATTGTGAAGGATTGCCGTCTTGTGTAACCATAGGTGTAACCAAGTTTTTCACAGTATATTCATTCGATAGACAATTTTTACAAGCCAAAACAAAGTGTACAATCACTTTCTATGATTTGTCTGCTACATATTGTATAAAACACTGCTGCAACTTTTAAACATCATCAAATTTCGTTCAATTGTTAAAACTTGTGCATCAATGAATTGTGCACGATTTTTAACACCGAATGTGTATAACTTGTCGACATGCAGCTACCCTTTTCAACTTTAATAATCCATTTAATGATTTATTCAAACATACTATGATAAAAAAATTATTTCCATAGTTTTGTAGACTGTAAATCTTGCATTTGTACATGCAACTGTCCAGGTGGTAATTATGTCGTTCTCCTGTAGTTCCTATTCTTGCCATGCTTACCACGCATATTCCCACAGGAAACAACAATCTTCCCAAACTATAACACATCCCCTGATCTCCTCAAACTTTTCAATAAACAGATAAACATAGTCAAATTTAAATTGTTTTAAACTTATGATAGCATCAACGAATGTGCACGATTTTAACACCGAATACGTACAATCTGTTGATCAGTAACTGGCGTTTTCAATTTTGAAAATCCAAAGAAACGTCAGGTAAAAATCATTTCCATCCATAATTCCATTTTGTAGACTGTAAATCTTACATTTGTACATGTCTAAACTGTGCAGGTGGCAATTATGTCGTTCTCCTAGTTCCTATTCCTCATACCACGCATATTCCCGCAGGAAACAACAATCTTCCCAAACTATAAAATCTTCTCAAACGTTTCAATAAACATAGTCAAATTTAAATTATTTGTAACTTATGATAGCAACAACAAATGTGCACTGATTTTAACACCGAATACGCTGGCGAAGTGATGTAATAATCGAATTGACTACCATAAACAATAGGTGAAAAACAATTTTTGAATACATCGTGCTGCACTAAAAGCAGGTTGCACTTATCACCTGTGTATGTCTGCAATCATAGATTGAATACAATACCGGTCTTTTCACAGATACTAATCTTACAGGTGCGAGTGATTAGCATGATATGGTTCAATGCAGAGGTACCGCGTGGAAGTGCCAGTGCAGTGTAGTTAATCCGATTATTACATCACCTCACCAGTTTATACGTACAACATGTTGATCCGTCACCAGCCTTTTCAATTTTGAAAATCCATCGCCAATTTATTGATTTATTCAAAGAAACGTCAGGTAAAAATCATTTCCATCCATTTTGTAGACTGTAAATCTTGCATTTGTACATGTCTAAACTGTGCAGGTGGCAATTATGTCGTTCTCCTAGTTCCTATTCCTCATACCACGCATATTCCCGCAGGAAACAACAATCTTCTCAAACTACTTTAACCACCCATACACTACTGTTACAGTTTCAGGCAACATGAAATAGTTTCAATGCTATTTGTCGAGTGGAGGGTAAATCTTACTACCAAGATGCTCTAACGTATCCCCGGGTACGATATCAAACAGCAGATTAAAGACGATTTTCTCTATTTCAATATTCTGGTTAATATATTACATTAGGAATAACCATCACTTCTCAAGGTCAAAAGCTACCAAAGATGATTCAAAATGTTTAATTTCACAAACGATATTATAGTAGATCGCCAAATCTCTTTAATTAGTTATGTACATCCTCAAAGATCTTCATTATTCATTAAGAACCGGAATCTGATATAACATGTATAATGTAAAGTTATAAACATGGTAAAGTAAGAGTGGCACATGGCGAGAGCACGGTGGCAAAGCGGAACGGACTCCGACTCATAATTGAAATGTTGCGGGTTCGACCCCCGGCGACGCCACTGTGTAAGGTACTTGAGTAAGGCACTTTATCTCGATTACTCTTCTCCAACCAGGTGTATAAATGGGTACCGGCATTCTTAAATGCTGGGAAGGTAACAGACTCCCTGTGGAGGAGGTGTGGCGATCCCCATAGAATTATTCAATGATGAACTCTGGCCTAATCGCTAATGAAAGAGAGGTGGCACTCCGTCCTTTACTTTACACATGGCGACCCACAGTTCTGGAAAAATGCGGAAATCAAGAACCTACTTCAAGGAAAAATTTGGCATTTCGGAATTTGAGTGTCACTTATTTTTTTTGCAATAAAGAAGTACATTGGAAATATAGTTGCTATCTTAATCAGTTACTGGGGTATTTTTCTGTATATTTCCCTGAGAAAATAAGAATTTTTGTCAGTCCTGAGGCGATTTCCTGATAGTGATTTAAGTGTATAAAGTTGGGTTGGTCTTGCACAAATTTGTTTTATTTTCATAATATTACTTTAATTGAATATGCAAATAGTCTATCTGTTACTCAGCTGGTATGTCGTTGTTCCTTCACTTCCTCTCTGTTTCCCACTACTATGCATGAATGCGAATACACATAGAGGAACAATGCTGCCCCCTCCCTAAACAGGCCAGAAGATATTTTTGTAGCATTACCTTCAAAACGTCGGCATGAACGTCATCATGATTATATCTATAAGAATAATATTTGATCTTATGTTATTTTAAACTTCAAAATACGTTTTTTAAAGATATCATGACTAATTTGCAATGAATAGGCCATACTATGAAAGCCATCTGCTGTTGATACATGTACAATGGAGTGAGTCATATAGTCTAATTCCACAGTGTGGTCTAATTCAGTATGAAATTGAGTCAGATTGACAGTTAGTTTGTATTAACAACCTAAATCGTCAGACAACAACTTGTTGTGATATGGAAAGAGTATTGTTTGTATTACCTATGGCAATACATTTTGCAAAGTGTGTTTACATGTAATAATTTGAATGAATTTCAAAGATTTATGCATCATTCAAGCGGTAAATAGTCATAATTCAGATGAAATTTATTTATGCAATTCTACAATGTATGACAATATGAGAATATCGATTTTATTTAAGTCATGGTTTTAGATATTTCCTGATGAATCCTCCGTTTTTAAGGGTACACAAGGTATTGTTGGTCGAAGCAGCCACAAAATCGATTTTCATTATCTAAATCATTATATTACTGAAAAATAACACCTTGATGTTTTTCAAAAGTTCATTCTACAAATCATATGCTCAGTGAAAACTTCCATGATTCATTGTTGTGAATGAGTTATGTACGTTTTACAAAAGTGTTGTTTGTTTCAGCCCTCTTTACAACATAACTCAAGAACCACAAGACCTACAAAAGTATATCTGTGATATTTGAATTCTTCTACACACTCGGCGCTATGAAGCCAAAGCTCACTACCATTCGCAAGATGCTGTGAACTGCCAAATACCAATAGTTTAAAATAGTTGTTAACCTTAATGTTGTAGGGTTTCTAGTCAACTGTTACGTAATCAAGTACGTGGTACCAGCTGATAATAGATACATGTGTGATTTGAATACAAAGGTACAGTCTTTATAAAGAATTTCGTGAAAATAATCTATAATGGGGGTTAAAGGTCAAGTTTCATTACATCCTATATCCCTATTTGCCAATCAGCACTTTTGAGCGCATAAATAGATGATGTGCTATCTACGTGAGACGAACAATCAAAAGTTGAGACCAATTTTTAGGATATTTTCCTGACGCCGTTTGCTTAATCTGTAAGGTCTTGACTCGATGACATTCTGGTACGAAGCTCTGGAAGGGACATGCTAATCTGTGTGCACATCACATACAATTAAATGTACTCATAGATTTATGTGCGCACATTCAACTTGTCAAGTTAACTGGGGCTCGGGTTATGGTTAGTTTAGTAGCAGTAAAAAAAGCTCTTAGTATGTCCCTTGTCGTGCTGTAGTTGTACCATATTATTCAAGACAGAATTATTTTTAGGACATATTTTTACAGTCACGAAATCATATTTCGTTATTGTTTATCATCTCACGTAGAAAGTACAAATACTGTGACGCTAAAAAGTAGTCTTGGGAAAATATAAACCATTTAAAAAATCTCGGAATTTAATTCCCATTGACACCTGTGCTAGGGTAGAGAATTGGCATTCTTGCATCCTTACTGGAGACATAGTTCTGGCATCACAAAAAGACCGTATTGTCACTAGTCATTTACATTGAATTTATAGCTTACGAACTGCTTTTTAACAATACATGGAAACTGAATTTGATGCCACTGTCTTTAAAATACCAGTACTCTTTCATTTTGACGAAAGAATTTAACGAACGTGATATATCACAGAAAATAGGCTCTAAACAAGCAACTTAGCTCACGTAGAAAGTAAATGGAAGATATCAAACACAAAAAGTAGTTCATGAATAAACTATTCTACCTTTAGACAATGACTGAAAGCATTTTGTCTCGCTAGCTAGTTGTCACAGCCATCTTTGTATGTGACAATGAATGAGACCGTTGTTTCTCGCTTGGGTTTTCTGCAGTTGTCAATGTCAACAAACCCCGCCAAGTGAAGGGTGAAGAGTCAGAAGCAGGGAAACTCGCCCTGGGTAAATCGTGGTTTGCAATGTAAGAAGGTTACTAGTACATGAGCTGCCTTGATAAATGATCGATGAAGGGGTGCATTTTATAATGTGTCGTGGCTGTTCTTGTTTGAGACATATGCAAATATTGTAAAACTCAAATTTGATATCTGAATGTCCCATTAAGGTGATACTGGCTAGCTTACCTGTCCTTATATTTTAAGGTGACACGGAACTAGCGCGTATGCTTTCATTGTAGTAAGACTCAGGGGCGTAGCAAGAGCCTCGGGGTCCATGGACAAGGAGCCGTGCGGGGCCATTTCAACATCTCCTTTGTCAGCCCCATCCTCTCGTCCCTAACCCTAACCCATTTCATTTTCGCTTTCACTCCTCGGGGCCTGTGAATCCTCGGGATCATGGACTTCTTCCATCCTGTCGACCCTGTTGCTACGCCCCGGGTAAGATCTCATTTTCCCTAACGCCGGACCTTACGCTAACTTAAAGAAATCAGCCATCTTCGTTTTAGCTGGATTGAAAAGGGAACAATAACTCATTTCAACTTCTAGCACGACCCCTGTTACCAGCTGTCAACATTTGACTATGCCTCAGGCGAAGGTCACTTTCTGGAAAGCTGGATTATCATGATTATTAGCCTGATATGGTTCAATGCAGAGGTACCGCGTGGAAGTGCCAGTGCAGAGTAGTTAATCCAATTATTACATCACTTCACCAATGTATACGTACAACATGTTGATCCGTAACCAGCTTTTTCAATTTTGAAAATCCATGGTCAATTTATTGATTTATTCAAAGAAACGTTAGGTAAAAATCATTTCAATCCATAATTCCATTTTGTAGATTGTAGCTAAATCTTGCATTCGTACATGTCTAAATCTTGCAGGTGGCAATTATGTCGTTCTCCTAGTTCCTATTCCTCATACGACGCATATTCCCGCAGGAAACAACAATCTTCTCAAACTACTTAAACCACCCATACACTACTGTTACAGTTTCAGGCAACATGAAATAGTTTCAATGCTATTTGTCGAGTGGAGGGTAAAAATCTTACTACCGAGATGCTCTAACGTATCCCCGGGAATGTATCAAACAGCAGATTAAAGACGATTTTCTATATTTCAATATTATACTACATTAGGAATAACCATCATTTCTCAAGGTCAAATAGGCTACTAGAGATGATTCAAAATGTTTAATTTCACAAACGATAATATAGAAAACCGCCAAATCTCTTTAATTAGTTATGTAAATCATTAAAAATATTTATATTCATTGCAGAATCTGAATATGATTTAATGTTAACTTATAAACATGGTAAAGTAAGAGTGGCACATGGCGAGAGCACGGTGGCCAAGTGGAACGGGCTCCGACTCATAATCGGAAGGTTGAGGGTTCGAGCCCCGGTGACGCCACCGTGCTGTTCCCTTGGGTAAGGCACTTTATCTCGATTAGTCTTCTCATCCTAGGTGTATAAATGGGTACAGGCATTCTTAAATGCTGGGAAGGTAACAGACTCGCTGGTGTGGTGATCCCCCATAGCAACATTTCACGGTGGAGTCTGGCCTAATCGCTAAAGAAAGAGAGGTGGCACTCCGTCCTGTAAAATGCAGGTTCGACTCCTTTACTCCTTTACTTTACACATGGTCTGGAAAAATGCGGAAATCAAGAACCTACTTCAAGAAAAAATTTGGCATTTCGGAATTCTTTGCAATAAAGAAGTATATACATACTCTTAATCAGTAATGAAGTATTTTTCTGTATATTTCCCTGAGAAAACAAGAATTTTTGTCAGTCCTCAGGCGATTTCGTGATAGTGATTTAAGTGTCATAAAGTTGGGTTGGTCTTGTACAAAACATTTAGGAGAATTTGTTTTCTTTTCATAATATTACTTTAATTGAATATGCAAATAGTCTATCTGTTACTCAGCTGGTATGTCGTTGTTCCTTCACTTCCTCTCTCTTTCCTCCTACTATGCATGAATGCGAATACACATAGAGGAACAATGCTGCCCCCTCCCAAAACAGGCCAGAAGATATTTTTGTAGCATTACCTTCAAAACGTCGGCATGAACGTCATCATGATTATATCTATAAGAATAATATTTGATCTTATGTTATTTTAAACTTCAAAATACGTTTTTTAAAGATATCATGACTAATTTGCAATGAATAGGCCATACTATGAAAGCCATCTGCTGTTGATACATGTACAACGGAGTGAGTCATATAGTCTAATTCCACAGTGTGGTCTAATTCAGTATGAAATTGAGTCAGATTGACAGTTAGTTTGTATTAACAACCTAAATCGTCAGACAACAACTTGTTGTGATATGGAAAGAGTATGTTTGTGTACCTGTGGCAATACATTTTGCAAAGTGTGTTTACATGTAATAATTTGAATGAATTTCAAAGATATATGCATTATTCAAGCGGTAAATGGTCATAATTCAGATGAAATTTATTTATGCAATGCTATGTAATAAAATATGTATGACAATATGAGAATAACAATTTTATTTTATAGTCATGGTTTTAGATATTTCCCGAATCCTCCGTTTTTAAGGGTAGACTAGGTATTGTTGGTCGAAGCAGCCACACAATCGATTTTCATTATTAAATCAATATATTACTGAAAAAAAGTCATTCTACAAATCATATGCTTTGAAAACTTGCTTGATTCATTGTTGTGAATGAGTTATGTATGTTTTACAAAAGTGTTGTTGTTTCAGCCCTCTTTACAACATAACTCAAGAACCAACGGACCTACAAAAGTGTATCTGTGATATTTGAATTATTCTACACACTCGCTATGAAATGATCAATGCAATCTTTGCCAACTTGCTGACTCCCATTCGCAAGATGATGTGAACTACCAAATCGCAATAGTTTATAGTCAACTGTTACGTAATCAAGCACGTGGTACCAGCTAATCATAGATACATGTGTGATTTGAAATACATCCTATATCCCTATTTGCCAATCAGCACTTTTAAGCATAATAAATAGATGATGTGCTATCTACGTGAGACGAACAATCAAAATTTGAGACCAATTTTTAGGATATTTTCCTGATGCCGTTTGCTTAGTCTGTAAGGTCTTGACTCGATGGCATTCTGGTACGAAACTCTAGAAGGGACATGCTAATCGGTGTGCACATCACATACAATTAAATGTACTCAAGTCATAGATTTATGTGCGCACAGTCTACTTGACAAGTTAACTGGGGCTAGGGTTATGGTTAGTTTAGTAGCAGTAAAAAACCTCTTAGTATGTCCCTTGTCGTGCTGAAGTTGTACCATATTATTCAAGACAAAATTATTTTTAGGACATATTTTTGCAGTCACGAAATCATATTTCGTTATTGTTTATCATCTCACGTAGAAAGTACTGTGACGCTAAAAAGTAGTCCATTGGGAAAATATTAACCATTTAAAAAGCATCGGAATTTAATTCCCATTGACACCTGTGCTAGGGTAGAAAATTGGTATCCTTGCATCCTTATGGAAGACATAGTTCTGGCATCACAAAAAGACCGTATTGTCACTAGTCATTTACATTGAACTTATAGCTTACCGCTTTTTTTTAACAATGCATGGAAGCTGAATTTGATGCCACTGTCTTTAAAATACCAGTACTCTTTCATTTTGACGAAAGAATTTAACGAACGTGATATATCACAGAAAATAGGCTCTAAACAAACAGCTTAGCTCACGTAGAAAGTAAATGGAAGATATCAAACACAAAAAGTAGTTCATGAATAAACTATTCTACCTTTAGACAATGACTGAAAGCATTTTGTCTCGCTACAACCATGGCCAAAATGTGTTGGGACACTTATGGAAAACGTACACTATAGTATGACCTTATTTCCGTTATTATTAACGTGATAAAGTGGAGGTTTCTTTGGTGTCAAGCCTAAACACTTTCCTAACACCCCAACCCTCCCCTTCCCCACCAATCAATGTTGGGTGCCACAAGGCTCGTGTGACCAAAAAGTCGAATTCAACATTGATCGGGGAGTGGGGGCTTATTTACATTACCCTATCAAACCGTCCCAACACTTATGGCCAGCATTGTAGCTAGTTGTCACAGCCATCTTTGCCATGTGACAATGAATGAGACCGTTGTTTCTCGCTTGGGTTTTCTGCAGTTGTCAATGTCAACAAACCCCGCCAAGTGAAGGGTGAAGAGTCAGAAGCAGGAAACTCGCCCTGGGTAAATCGTGGTTTGCAATGTAAGAAGGTTACTAGTACATGAGCTGCCTTGATAAATGATCGATGAAGGGGTGCATTTTATAATGTGTCGTGGCTGTTCTTGTTTGAGACATATGCAAACATTATAACTCAAAGTTGATATCTGAATGTCCCAATAAGGTGATACTGGCTTACCTGTATGTCCTTATATTTTAAGGTGACACGGAATTAGCGCGTATATGCTTTCATTACAGTAAGAGTCATGGGCGTAGCAATAGCCTCGGGGCCCATGGACAAGGAGCGGCGTGCGGGGCCATTTTAACATCTCCTTTGTCAGCCCTATCCCCGTGGCTCTATCCCTAACCATGCCCTAACCCAATTCATTTTCGATTTTGCTCGGGGCCCCTGAATCCTCGGGCCCATGGACTTCGAACACCTTGAAGGCTGAATTAAAAAGACTAGTTTGCGTCTGACGTCAGGGCAAAGGCGCGGTGTGATTGGTTGCTGACCTGCGCAGTACAGCATTGTTGGTCTTGGTCTAGTTGACAGGACGTCAGACGCAAAGTCTTTTTAATTCGGTCTTCAATTATAAGAGCTCATTTTTCTAACGATTGACCTTACGCTACTGACTCCTTTCAGAAATCAGCTTTCTTCGTTTTAGCTGGATTGAAAAGGGAGTAATAACACTTCTAGCATGACTCCTGTTACCAATACCAACTGTCAACATTTGACAAGCAATTGCCTCAGACGAAGGTCACTAACTGGAAAGCTGGACTATCATGATTATTAGCCTAAATCAATATTTTATAATAGTCGTCTTAAACGACGAAACAGAAAAAACTTTTATGCTTAAGTCGCCGAAGTATAGTGCTGCTATACCATGCAGTTTAACCTTCCAATCAGAGCTGGTGTCTATCCTAAAAACTAAAAACTCAAGTTTCACATCATTGGTATAGTATTATAGAGAAAATGTGGAGATGATCAGTAAAAAAACAAAAGCGCCCAAAAACAATATTGTTCAATGTTGCCCCGCAGGGTTACAAAGAAATAATATTCCTCCAAAAACAACACCGATCAAGCTTAAACTACAAATTAGCCCCCGATAGAGGGCAGGGCTATTAAAAATAAACAATAACTTAAGGTTACGCCTTGCTTTCTTGACCTGCGGGGCCATAATATTAAAACGCGTAAATGGGTATCCTGAACTATCACTGATGTCTATTTTTTAAATTTAGGTAACCTTTAAAAATTGGGTTATAATTCAAAAAATCTTGCGTAACCTTAAGTTATTGACACTATTTCTTTGTAAACTTACTTATCAAATTACATGTTTACATATTCTATTGTGTAACATAATAGCTTCAAAACGTTTTTTATACGGTATAAACTTAATAACACCAGATGGCGCTATCACTGCACTAAAATGATTGATATGATCATTTTAGGACCGGTTGTAAAATGATTTATATTTGCCCCTGCCTTTTCTGCTTACGCCCGGACGGGTGTTCTTCCACTCGCTTACTGAACTTTCTTTCCGTTTTATATAGCGTAAATGACATCCGGGGAGTTCATATGATCGCGTTTGTCTTTGAGATAAACTAAGAGAGGAACGGGGTTTCATGTATGTGGCAATGTTATAACTTATGATCGAAAGTTCTTGCGATCAGAGACACCTTCCACGTAATACATGTAATAAGGAATGACGACGAAGCCCCCAGTCTTGTTGTTTTTATCTTTCATGGTGTTTCCTTCTCTTTGGGGGTTTCCACTTATGTTTTGACTCTATCGGTGGTCCAAGGCGGGTACCCACAGGTGTCAAGCGCTTTCTTGATGTTTTCTTCTTCCACTTCCTTATCTTTGTCGTCTGTGATAATCTTGTCTTTTCTATTCATAAGAGTTTTTATCGCGCACAGATGTTGATGCTGAGGATGCAAAATTCAAAATACTGCCGGTGTGTGTGGCCTTACGATACACCAACAGCTTAACAATGACATCCTCCCGACGAACAATCAACGTATCAAGAAAAGGGATTTTCCCATCTTTTTCCTCCTTGAAGGTGAACTTAATTGAGTTGGAGAGCGGTAAAACGGCATGTTTTTTGACTACTTCCAATATGTCATCTACATATCGTTTCCAGAGTTTTGGTTTGCAGTTCATAGGTGCTCTATAGCGATGACGTACTCTTCCAGATGTTCCATGAATATGTCCACGGCTAACGGAGAAACAGGACTGCCCATAGCGGCTCCAAATAACTGTCTGTAGAATTTCGCTCTGAATGTAAAAATGTTGTAGAGAGGACACAGAGACGAGGGGCAATACAGTCTCAGTCATGTGTTTGACGATCTTCTTGGAGCTGGCAACCGCGTTGCTGTGCAATCAGCGTCAGTGGTAAACAGAAGATCATCACAACAAGTGTAGGAAAAGCAGTCTGCAAAGACTTTGAAACGTCCACAGAATAATCCGTTATTATGTTTCAATAACAGTCCTGATTATGTTCAGTAATATTGAATTATATTATACTTTACCAAATGGGAGCTTTAGTGCTCCCAATATCATATTTTACAAACAAAGAGCCTTTTAGTCGTACAGATAGCATAGGTAGTACAAGTTGTACATAGTGGGAATCATACTGAAGCTTATGTTTTGATAAACTATTTCTATACCATTCCATGCTTACGGCATATTATGTGTCTTTTAGTTTGAACTAAAGAAAAGGATCTTGCTGGGCACCACTGTATCTGACCCGGTGTGTTATTGTTATTATTGTATGTGGGAATAAGTCGTGTTATAGCTATGATACATGTACATGGTTCAGGATATTGGTAATGGAATATGAAACATGAAAGTTGACATCTTGCTGTTTTCATTACACAATCAATTTCAAATGTCGATTTTCAAATGACAAGATATATAACAGGGCTGTATTACACCGCCGGGATTTCACTATGCGTACGGTATTTGTAGACATGGTAGATGTGCTTCTAATTCTATTCGCTGTAGAAGTGGCGTATAAATGATCGGATTCACTACCATAGCAATAGACGAATACAATTTTTGACTATATATCGCTCTGCACTATAAACAGGTTGCACTCATCACCTGTGTATATGTCTGCAATCATAGATTGAATACAATACCGCTCTTTTCAAAAATACTAATCTTACAGGTGCGAGTGATCAGCATGATATGAATATTCTAAAGGATTACGGTCTGAGTCGACTCTTTATCCATGTTCTTTGACATCTATGGTTCAATGCACAGGTAACGCGTGAAAGTTGTAGTGCAGGGCGATATAGTCAAACATTGTATTTATCTATTGCTATGGTAGCCTTACGTCACTTCTACAGCAAATACATTATACTTAATCTGGAATTCATTTTTTAGAATTATTTTGTTAATTCAAATAATTCTGAGGTAACTTTCTCTGAAAGTTGTTTAGTCACAAAACCTCACAATGCAGCAAATTTCAGCTTCTTGTTTGACGAAATCTTTCATCGACCACTTACCATACAATCAATATTTACCAATTATTTTAGTGGGTCAGCCTGGACAATATCCATGATTTTCAAGTTCAAAGTCATTACTGGCAATATTTGAATGCCAAAAAGAAATTTCGTGCGACTCAAATTCCAGAAGGAAATTTGTTCGACCATGTTTATTATTTAACAAACCCTGTATGTTGCGGTTTGTATAGTGCAAAATTTGACCTCAAGTTGCAGAGTATGAGTTTTTGTACCCAAATCTTCAAAGTTCATTCAATGAATGTACAAATGTATTGGGCTTTAAGAACTGTTCCCCTGATAGATGAGCATGTTGTGGATCATAGTGAATGACTGATAAAATTCAATAGTCACAGCTCAAACATTGACCTCATGTTAAAATGTATGAGTTTGTGTACCCAATACATTCAGAGGTAAATTATTGAGTGTTTAAGCATAATGGATGAGAACTTTGTCCTGACAGATGCGCTAACTAAATGTGTTCTGAAAAGATCGCAATGGCAAATCATCTGATTTTGTAAGAGCAGAATTTGTAAGATGATAAACATTAGACATCAAATGAGATAGTTTTTCATGGTTAGTTTTGGAAGTCGAAACTGTAAATGTTGTTCTTAAAATAACTCGTAAACTTGAAACATAAATACGCGTCAAAGTTGATACTTCAGTCGCGCTATGCATCAGCGATTGATTTTGGAATGTTGTAATGTTTAACGAACAAAGAGCTAAACTTTTAACACATATCGTAGCGTAAAGTTTAATATGACGTTACAGGTCGTAAGTTTACTATGTTAAAATTACTTACGATGTGTTTCTATCGTAAATGTCCTTAGAGAAACGGAGCAAGTTACGATACATCGTAACTTCCGATCGATTTTGAGACTTACGACGTGTCCAGGCCCATACACGGGGAGTGCGGAAGGTGCGTAAGTAAGTATACCAAATTTACCAAAGTAAGTATACAAAAAGTCCCAAAATGTCACAATTTGTGAACGTTATAGCGAGCAAAACAATTTTCACGTTTTTTTTTGGTCAAAAGGTCCAACCTATGGGTAGAAAGAAATTGCCCCTCCCCCCTTTGAAAAAACAAAAACAGTACTCCCCAAAACACAATCGCATATCGCTGTAGCACTTGAAGTATAAATACAGCTTATAAGTCAAACGTTCTCAGTGATGTACGACCACACGATAGATCTATTTAATTAGTTGTTTTGACATATTCAAGAAGCGCGAAAGGGCCAAAAGGGTGTACTCCCAAAATTATTGTATGTTTACTTTAAAGTACGAAATGTTCAGATGTTATACTAACAAATAAGGAATGGTCTTCATGCTAACAACATGGCACCTTCGGTGTCATCTATACTGGCCTGAAAACATCATTCGCGTAAACCGTTTGAATGAACAATTATTTTGTCAGATGTGTTAACAATATCAATGTAACACCTTCTTAAACCATGTTGTATATATATTCATTATATAAACAGTGTATTTGTAACCTTTCGCAAACATAATGTTACTTTGTGTTTTGCAAAAGTTGTAGGCCTACTTCCTTGTTTAACTGACTTTGCTGTTAACGTCAGCTTGCTATGGTATCTCTTAATACCCCATTGAGATGTTGTTTATTTTTAATGAGCTTAATAAGTATGGATAATTAGTAAGTTGACACGGCACATTGAAGATTCGGTGGCTCTGAAAAGAGCCGTTTAAGTGAATGCCCTCGTTCGCGGAATAATTGGTGGCTCTGAAAAGAGCTACATACTGCCGATATATAAAAGAACAATTATGAAATTTATCCGACTGTGAAGCTGAGAATACCGTTCCTAAAGCTAAAGAAGAATTTACACAAACAAAAATAGATAAACATCATGTTGGTGGAAGTTGTTCATATCTCAAAATTTTTGAGATGGTGAAAAGATAATAATAGAGATTTTGAACAGCTTTCTCACCAAATATCTGACTTACTTGATATTTCATCCCACATCCATGGGATTTCATCAGATAATGATAACAGAATTCTTTTCAAATACTTTAGTTTAGTTTTTAATTCACCGGAAAAAACACCAAGTGATGATAATGCTGCAAGAGTATTAATGGATTTAAAGTTTGAAAATTTTAAAAGTGTAAAATTAATCTAATTAGAGCAAATAAAACGATGCTGCTAACATCTTAAATAATTGTAAATTACTTGAATATGCATGAATTACAAATTTAATAAAATGATTTCACATTTCACTCTTGTCGTTAAAAGTGAGTCTCCTTGTCGCGCATCAAGTGGGCCTGTCAGTAGAATCTCAACATGCTCATCTTATCTATCAGGGCACAGTTCTTTAATGCTCTGCATGCTAGCCATAGGCTTCAATATAAAAAGTCCAAGTTTTGAGATATTTTCTCAAAATATGAGGAGCTATCTTAAGAACCACTGAACCAATACTAGACTTGTTTGTACTCATTTTGATGCATTTTTCATGCTGATTCCAAATATGTTCATAAAAATTAATAATTCTGAAATTGTTTTGAATTAAAAAAAATTGAAACTTGTCGTCTGCAGTTGACAACCTTTCAATATATTGGGTACAAAACATCATACTCCACCACTTGAGGTCAACTTTTGAGCCATGACTCTCAAATGAAGGTAATGAACTTTTCCATTGCGAAGAGGCTATTATTTTTTTTTATCTTGGTGATTCCAATTGAAGTATATGTGAAATTGTTTATTTAATTAAGATGTTATCTGAGATGTGATAATATTATCATAAATTGCATGTTTATTGCATTTTTCTTATGAGTAGGCCTACGACATATCGAGGGTTTGATGCAAGAAAGGCATATCTACAATAGCTGCCCTGTAGATAATTGGACTATTTCTGCATTCTATTTTGTACACATATGACAACTGGCAGCTATTGCAGATAAGCCTTTCTTGCTCTAAACCCCCGATATGATATCAACCAAAATAACCGCAATTGTTTCTTCAAATTTAAAACCCTCTTCACGCGGGTATCGACTGCAGACGACAAGTTTCAAATGTTCTTCAAAATTAAAAAAAATTGTCTATTGTCTCAGTGGTTCTTAAGATAGCTCTTGATATGTTGAGAAAATATCTCAAAACGTAGAATTTTTATGTTGAAGCCTATGGCTAGCATGCAGAGTATTAACACTGCATGCACTACCATAAATACTGAGATCTATGTTACTGATAACTAATTAATAAATTTCTACCCAATAGTTTTGCACCAAACCGGCTAATAACAGTATAATATTTCCAACTTGTCAACAAAATAATAAAATAAATATGCCTTTCGGGTGAGTTTGACCTAAATTACTTTGTCGCGTGTCCAAACAAATCGGCTCACCGGTCTTGAACTTGTGCGGTTGACCATGCAGTAAACCCAATAAACTGTACCAAAATACCATGAGAAAATAACTGAGATAGGCAACTATTTAAATATGACTTCTTTGACTTATATGAACAAAACAAACATAACAATGGTTGATTATAATAATAGGTAAAAATTATTCAACTGTAATTCCGTATCTTTGAAATAGTATTGGGCTGTTACAGTTGAAATCCATCACCCCTATGCATTCTTATACTAGGGTTCTAGGGGTTATACATACATGAGGGTTCTAGTAGTTCTAGGAAATTGCAAGCCCGGATTACAAGAATCCCAAAATGGTTCTTTCTGGCTTTACAGAACCGTTTTCATGTCTAAAATGATTCTTACTAGCCTCTGCAGAACCTTTATAGTTCTCTATAGAGCTATTTAAGGTTCTACATCCAGGACAGCTTAAGAACCTTTTTAGATATATGTACTTGAAACATTTTTTTATAAGAATGTAGATATGACCTGAATTTTCCATCCACAGAGGGAGTGCAGATTTCAAATGGAGTCACCCATTTTAGGTAACCCCATTTGAAATTCTCACTCCCTGTGTGGGAGATTAAGGTTATATCTTCCATAGGGGATACATAGATTTCAACTAGAATAGCCAATTTATTTAAATAAACCCGAATTCCAAGTTAGTTGGTCTTCTCATGACCCCGTTTCTAATAATTTGTTTATTTAAGCGGTCATTGCGAGGTAAGTATACACTATATGGACCACTATGGCCTCATCCCTATGGCATAGTCCAATCACCTCGATTAAACAATCATAGTGCAAAATTTGACCTCAAGTTGAAGAGTATGAGTTTTTGTCCCCAAATTTTCAAAGATTATTCAATGAATGTACAAATGTATTGGGGTTAAAGAACTGTGCCTTGATAGATGAGCATGTTGTGGATCCTATAGAATAGATATTAACTGTGGGTCCGTAAGCTATTATGACTCGTGCCGATATGAGATGGTTTACTCACTCCCATCTTCCCTCGGAACTTGACTCCTATGTCATTGTTTACTCTACAAGAACCACGGTGATTTGTGGAATGCTAGCATTTGTATGTACATGAAGCCTGAAACCATGTACCCCAAAATAAAACAAGAAATGTCTTTAAAAAAGACAATGCCTCAAGAGAATCCAGCGGGAACCATTTGTTATTAGCTTATAAGAGATACTTGAAATGCTAGCATTAAGCCATCTTGCAATGGTAATAATTCTGATGTATTTAATGCAGGAATACCTGCATGCCGGGTGGTAGTCCGAATAATCAGTCCCAAAACAAACTATTCATTTACTGACATGATCGATGGACCCTGCATTTTTCAATACATTGATGCTGTAGCCTTCGTACTGAGGCTACACACAAGGAAACTAGGCTATAATCACGTATCATGATGAGCCCCGGATGCTTATATATAATAGAGGGCCTCCTTCAACTCCCAACTTGTGACCACAGAAATAGCTTAATAACTGTGTAGGAAATACAAACAAATTGAAATTTGGACACCAGAAACTTAAGGTTGAAAGTCAAAAGTGTCAATTGGTACACCTTTATACAGCAGAAGTTATCATACAGTGATAGTAAGATTTTTTCAAATAAAATCTCTTTTCTGTAAAATTGATTGCTGTGCTGAAAAATGTTGCATAATGGGTACTTGCTTTTTTGTACAGGTATTTATTGTAAGGTACCATCAATGATGGTCACAGAATTGGGAAAAATACATTTGCCCATAACTTTGTTAATTTTTTCCCTACAGACATGGTTGACTCCTCATTTTCTAAGTTAAATAATCACCTTTCTAAACAAAACAATTTCAATGTGAAATATCCTACTTGCAGGGTTGTCACCAGGACCAAAAAAGTACTAAAAGGCTACTTCGAAATTTGATGATCATACCTAGCATAGGCCTAGGACAGGCCTAGGCAAAAAACCCTTTTTTTCTAATAATTTCTCCGCAAGCGTCATTTATGTCGACAAATTGTTCACAAATCCACAGCAGGGTTGCAAATATACCGTACCATATGTCACTCGGAGTGCGACAATTTGTACAGATAAATTTATCACAACAGCCTTTCTTGCTCTAAACCCCCGATATGATATCAACCAAAATAACCGCAATTGTTTCTTCAAATTTAAAACCCTCTTCACGCGGGTATCGACTGCAGACGACAAGTTTCAAATGTTCTTCAAAATTAAAAAAAAAATTGTCTATTGTCTCAGTGGTTCTTAAGATAGCTCTTGATATGTTGAGAAAATATCTCAAAACGTAGAATTTTTATGTTGAAGCCTATGGCTAGCATGCAGAGTATTAACACTGCATGCACTACCATAAATACTGAGATCTATGTTACTGATAACTAATTAATAAATTTCTACCCAATAGTTTTGCACCAAACCGGCTAATAACAGTATAATATTTCCAACTTGTCAACAAAATAATAAAATAAATATGCCTTTCGGGTGAGTTTGACCTAAATTACTTTGTCGCGTGTCCAAACAAATCGGCTCACCGGTCTTGAACTTGTGCGGTTGACCATGCAGTAAACCCAATAAACTGTACCAAAATACCATGAGAAAATAACTGAGATAGGCAACTATTTAAATATGACTTCTTTGACTTATATGAACAAAACAAACATAACAATGGTTGATTATAATAATAGGTAAAAATTATTCAACTGTAATTCCGTATCTTTGAAATAGTATTGGGCTGTTACAGTTGAAATCCATCACCCCTATGCATTCTTATACTAGGGTTCTAGGGGTTATACATACATGAGGGTTCTAGTAGTTCTAGGAAATTGCAAGCCCGGATTACAAGAATCCCAAAATGGTTCTTTCTGGCTTTACAGAACCGTTTTCATGTCTAAAATGATTCTTACTAGCCTCTGCAGAACCTTTATAGTTCTCTATAGAGCTATTTAAGGTTCTACATCCAGGACAGCTTAAGAACCTTTTTAGATATATGTACTTGAAACATTTTTTTTATAAGAATGTAGATATGACCTGAATTTTCCATCCACAGAGGGAGTGCAGATTTCAAATGGAGTCACCCATTTTAGGTAACCCCATTTGAAATTCTCACTCCCTGTGTGAAGATTAAGGTTATATCTTCCATAGGGATACATAGATTTCAACTAGAATAGCCAATTTATTTAAATAAACCCGAATTCCAAGTTAGTTGGTCTTCTCATGACCCCGTTTCTAATAATTTGTTTATTTAAGCGGTCATTGCGAGGTAAGTATACACTATATGGACCACTATGGCCTCATCCCTATGGCATAGTCCAATCACCTCGATTAAACAATCATAGTGCAAAATTTGACCTCAAGTTGAAGAGTATGAGTTTTTGTCCCCAAATTTTCAAAGATTATTCAATGAATGTACAAATGTATTGGGGTTAAAGAACTGTGCCTTGATAGATGAGCATGTTGTGGATCCTATAGAATAGATATTAACTGTGGGTCCGTAAGCTATTATGACTCGTGCCGATATGAGATGGTTTACTCACTCCCATCTTCCCTCGGAACTTGACTCCTATGTCATTGTTTACTCTACAAGAACCACGGTGATTTGTGGAATGCTAGCATTTGTATGTACATGAAGCCTGAAACCATGTACCCCAAAATAAAACAAGAAATGTCTTTAAAAAAGACAATGCCTCAAGAGAATCCAGCGGGAACCATTTGTTATTAGCTTATAAGAGATACTTGAAATGCTAGCATTAAGCCATCTTGCAATGGTAATAATTCTGATGTATTTAATGCAGGAATACCTCCATGCCGGGTGGTAGTCCGAATAATCAGTCCCAAAACAAACTATTCATTTACTGACATGATCGATGGACCCTGCATTTTTCAATACATTGATGCTGTAGCCTTCGTACTGAGGCTACACACAAGGAAACTAGGCTATAATCACGTATCATGATGAGCCCCGGATGCTTATATATAATAGAGGGCCTCCTTCAACTCCCAACTTGTGACCACAGAAATAGCTTAATAACTGTGTAGGAAATACAAACAAATTGAAATTTGGACACCAGAAACTTAAGGTTGAAAGTCAAAAAGTGTCAATTGGTACACCTTTATACAGCAGAAGTTATCATACAGTGATAGTAAGATTTTTCAAATAAAATCTCTTTTCTGTAAAATTGATTGCTGTGCTGAAAAATGTTGCATAATGGGTACTTGCTTTTTTGTACAGGTATTTATTGTAAGGTACCATCAATGATGGTCACAGAATTGGGAAAAATACATTTGCCCATAACTTTGTTAATTTTTTCCCTACAGACATGGTTGACTCCTCATTTTCTAAGTTAAATAATCACCTTTCTAAACAAAACAATTTCAATGTGAAATATCCTACTTGCAGGGTTGTCACCAGGACCAAAAAAAGTACTAAAAAGGCTACTTCGAAATTTGATGATCATACCTAGCATAGGCCTAGGACAGGCCTAGGCAAAAAAGCCCTTTTTTCTAATAATTTCTCCGCAAGCGTCATTTATGTCGACAAATTGTTCACAAATCCACAGCAGGGTTGCAAATATACCGTACCATATGTCACTCGGAGTGCGACAATTTGTACAGATAAATTTATCACAACAGGTAATTTGGCCATTCGTCTGCATATTACTACAAATAACGTCATTTATGTCGACAAATTGTTCGCAAATCCACCGGTTAGTTTTAAGGATATAATATATGGCATAAAATATGACAAATCATCAAAATAAATTTATAATGAATGCTTTTGTGGATATTTGCTAATACAATATATACATCTGACATGTGTAGATGATTTATGTCTTCAGTAGGAATTCGGCTGAGGGAATTCCAATTGAATGAACTTTCAATAGCGTGACGAATTTTTGCGTACACTGCGAGATATACGCCAGCGTGTGCGATTGTGTGTGAGTATCGCGGAAGTGAATCCAACCATGCCAACGCACTCATAGACATACCACCTAGACCTATGAGTGCCCATCCCTAACCATTGCAGTAGGTGAAGCCACGTATCCAAGGTGATTTTGGTCGGTTGGTCGGACGCGGAGAAAAAAGCGTTCATATCTGGAGAGAAAGACGCGCTTTGCGTGATTGCTGCGCCATTATCACTCGTGTCAAATGCAACATGTTCTGTACACGCGACTGGAGAGAAAGGCGCGCTGGTTTGTGTGATTCCAGCGCCATTATCGCTCGCATCAAATACAACATGTTCCGTAGACGCGAACATATCTGCTTGCTTGCGCCCAGGTATGCGTCCGTGTCAAAGTCTAGACTGCTGCCCTCAGTCGTCAACCGTCTGGATTGACGACTGAGAAAACTAAGTGGAAAAAAAGTGACGGATTTTGCAACAGGATTCCTGTGGCATAGAGCATGCGCAGTTGTGTCCAAATTGACCTTTTGACCGAGTTTGTTGTTTTTAGACGTTCAGAGCGCGATCTTGTCACAGCGGCGCGGTACAGCGACGCGGTACGCGGGCGCCGCTAGTCAGTCGCGCTACGGCGCACAACCAAAGTCGCATTGAATAGTTTTCAGAAGTCCGTCATGATATTGGCTGTAAGATAATCAGTCGTCACTACGAAGCATACACAGTACATGCGAAGTGTAGACGGCTGATTGGAATTAGTCTAGTCAAAGTCGTTGCTAAGCAGTGTCCGCTTCACTACGCGAGTCAAAGTCACTGGTCTAGGTGCTCGTTTGTCTGGGAATGCACTCGTGATTGGTTAGCATTGTATCCAAGGTCGTGCGTTCGCGTTGTAGTTTGAAATACGCGATATACGATCGCGGTTGGATCGAGTGCAGCTGTTGAAACCTGCGTTCATTCAAAAGTCTCAGCCTCAGGTTGTAGTAAGTAGGTATGCCAGGTGAATTCAAATTTGCCATCAAACTGCATCATTTTATATATCAAATTAAAGCCCTTGAGTAAAGAAAGCCAAAACTGAAAATCTTTTTTTCATAGCACTTTCCATAGTAAAGTTACATCTTGTCAAAGATTGACTTTCATCAAAAAGATTCATCTAGCAAAATTCCCCCAAAAAGCATTTCGGTGGTGTTTCTAGATCTTAGACCTCATGTTGATAGCAGCTTTTTTAATGGAACTGCTATCCAAATCCCTCTAAAATTCCATGTGCGAGTGACTTATCACCATAAAAAATCATATATTTGGGTTAAGTGAAGTATAGACAACATATTTATGTAGGTTTCCTTGACCGGCCAGTTCTTTTATATTTCTATGTAAATATATGTATTGTGTTCTAGGCGAATTTGGCTGACTAGCAAATGTGTTAACTAAGGTTTGCCTGGCATACCTATAGTAACGCTACAAATTTCAAATGTTTGCTTAGGCCTACCCGGGGGTACCTGTATTTTCCCCGGTATTTTCACATCATATTTTGTGGTCAAAATGATTACAAATGTGTAAATTTGCAATCATTTCGTCGTGTGTACGGCGATACTCTCGAAGAGAGGAATGTACTCACCGGTAGAAGAAGAAGAACGTTGTCAGTGCTACTACTTCAATAGTGAAACAGTTGACGCGAATTTCTCCAACATGTCGAATGCTAATTTATGCACCCTTATCAGCAAAAATACAGCTGATTTAGCCAAAGTGAACATGAAGTCATCGGTTATAATATTTTCCTAGCATATTGAGCTAACACCACAGCTACTTGGTTTTTACAATATACTAGTATTAAAATAAAGAAAATCAGTAAAGCTTAACCCATCGAGCGATGCTTTAAAACCGGAGACAGCCTGAGACGAATATACCTAGTATAGGGGAGACCGGGGCAAAGTGGAACACATTTTTTTGTGGCCCAATCAGGATTACGAAGGAAGGCAAGGCAAAATTTAAGGTTTACAAGATACATATTTGGTGCATACGCACCAATATGAACCTCGCGCCAATCGGGCCGTCTTCACGTACCAGAGGTAAAGTTTGACATATCGCACGACTCTGGGATATTTGGTTAAAAGGATAGAGGGTTAAGTGCACAAAGTACAAAAAAGTAACTATATCTCATTAACAATGATCCTATAGATATGCGACCACTGACTTTTTTGTTCCTTATGACCAGAGGAAAAGTTTGACATATCGCACAACTCTGTGGTATATTTGGTTAACAAGATAGAGGGTTAAATGCACAAAGTAGAAAAAAGTGACTATATCTCATCAACCAATGATCCTACAGATATGCGACCACTGACTTGTTTGTTCCTTATGACCAGTGGAAAAGTATGACATATCGCACGACTCTGTGGTATATTTGGTTAAAAAGATAGAGGGCTAAATGCACAAAGTAGAAAAAAGTGACTATATCTCATAAACCAATGATCCTACAGAAATGCGACCACTGACTTTTTTGTTCCTTATGACCAGAGGAAAAGTTTGACATATCGCACGACTCTGTGGTATATTTGGTTAAAAAGATAGAGGGTTAAATGCACAAAGTAGAAAAAGTGACTATATCTCGTTAACCAATGATCCTACAGATATGCGACCACTGACTTTTTTGTTCCTTATGACCAGAGGAAAAGTATGACATATCGCACGACTCTGTGGTATATTTGGTTAAAAAGATAGAGGGCTAAATGCACAAAGTAGAAAAAAAGTGACTATATCTCATAAACCAATGATCCTACAGAAATGCGACCACTGACTTTTGTTCCTTATGACCAGAGGAAAAGTTTGACATATCGCACGACTCTGTGGTATATTTGGTTAAAAAGATAGAGGGTTAAATGCACAAAGTAGAAAAAGTGAATATATCTCGTTAACCAATGATCCTACAGATATGCGACCACTGACTTTTTTGTTCCTTATGACCAGAGGAAAAGTATGACATATCGCACGACTCTGTGGTATATTTGGTTAACAAGATAGAGGGCTAAATGCACAAAGTAGAAAAAAGTGACTATATCTCATAAACCAATGATCCTACAGAGATGTGACCACTGACTTTTTTGTTCTTTATGACCAGAGGAAAAGTTTGACATATCGCACGACTCTGTGGGATATTTGGTTAAAAAGATAGAGGGTTAAGTACACAAAGTACAAAAAAGGATGCAGCCAAAGATAGGAGCTTGTAGTCACCTGCTCCGCAGCCGACTGATGATTCCGCTTTGCCCCGTGTTCCACTTTGCCCCGATCTCCCCTAAATATTCGTCTCAGGCTGAACTATTTAGGTACCGTTCACAAAAAAATTCGACATTTTTGTAAGACGGGGGGTGCAGGCCCTTTAAATATCCCTAAAATCCTTCACAGATACCTTATTTCAGATTAACTTCTTTAAAACAATAAAAACTTTACACATTCAAAGCTTTATATTCTTTTCAAAGTCCAGAATCAAGTCAAACATTTTTATAATCACTCTTCAAGGCAAACATTTTACTACAACCCCGTATAAAGAATTTATGACCGTCCCTGTCATTTTTTTTTCTAATGCATAATTCATTAGCCCGAAATGCAGACTCATTGAGCATTTTGTACTGTAAGAACTTCGTGGCAACATGGAAAACGTAGCCCAAATGTACTTGACAGAATGATTTGTCATGGCAATCCGGCTATTATTTCGCCCAATAGTCGTGTTTCAGGTTAAAATTCGAATACATACTGCTTTCGGCAGAAAAATCAACTATTCAAATTCAAATCAGAATATATGTACGAAATTTTGAGCTAACCGGTGGCATTACGTTTAAGGGATCGGATAGCAACGTTTGCACAGCATTTTTTGTTGGACCTGAGAGCACACCATACTCATCAAATTGCATTCTAAATACGGGGAATGCCCTCCTGATATCAAATCATTTTGATTTTTGAAATTCGCGATATTAATACAAATTTTATGGCAAATTATTAAAAATTGACATTTATGATATTTAACTGGACCCACAGTTATAAATGTGTTATAAACATGTTTTGGTTTTATTCAAAAGGTTATTTAAAACGTTTTAACAACATTTAAATATTTGGTTAGGCCTAGTAGGGGGCCTATAAAGGTAATAAAAGTATTTATCGATGTACGTTCATAAAAACTGATAAGCCATTGCCATTCATCCGTCATTGATTTCAAACCATCAGTAATTAATTATCTGACAAATTATATTCAATTAATTTAATTAATTAAAATCAAAGTTGACAAAACTACGGCGTACCTGGAGGGTTTATTTACCCGGTCAGTCATGAAAACTATTAATAGTGATTAAAGCGTGACTCCAATATTGACGGATGAGTTCTATAAACACGTGTGACAGTACTGACAGCGGTATGTATTTCCTAAATGTTTTCATTGAAAATAAATTTATTCAGTTGTTGAATATGTCAAGCATGGAAACCACCATTGTTTGTTATTTTAACCTTTGACCCTTGTACAAATTGAAAATTTATAACATGTAGAATGTGGTAATCCCATTATTATTTCCTACGATTTGTATTTTCATGAGCAGTGATAAATAGAAAAGTTTAGAAAAACAGAAATTTGGTTTCTGCTGTTTATCCCAAGTTCACTTAGGGTACCAAAACAGTGTACTCCATTCATGTAATCCTCCTTTGGCATGTCGCCATGCATAGTCAAATAAATTGACATGAGAGGACATGATCAAAAATATGTTTTACGTGATCTCAGATTCACGTGCATGACTTTACAATCTGATACCAACGTTTGCATGCCTACAGTATTTTGATTTTTTTTAAAATTCGCGATATAATACAAATTTAATGGTTAATTATTAAAATTTGATTTTTTAAATATTTAACGGTCCGCACCACCCAAATTTGGAAAAGTATACAAAAAGACCCAAAATTGCAGAATTTGCGGGCGTAGCGAGCAAAAAAAAAATCAAACTTGAGCAGCGTAGAAGTATGATACTTTTGCTTTCTATCATGATATACGTGATGTTTTGTGGTGAGTACCAAGTACCAATGACTTACTTGCATTAACTGATAGTTTATTCGCCTTAAACCAGTTATTGACTTCAAGTAATTCTCTACCATCAAGGCCATATTTCCGGGCCATATTTATCTCACGAGGGGATGGGGGGGCAGATTCAACCCTCCTGAGTTTATCCATGTTGCCGTATTAAAACCGCGGGATTAAAACGCACAAACAAACTGCCAAATGGCTCCCGAAATGGCTCTATGTAATAATTGTAATAATAGCGAGAAACAATATGATTTGATCGCTATCATATCGTGAAAGACGGGTAACCGCTAGTATTATATAATATTCAACAATCTGTTATACAGTAACGTAACATAAGGTTTACAAAACATGTAATTTATTCAGCTAAGTCAGACGAGACCTGACATACAAGTTACCGCCATCAACTTTCATTAAATGACTAAAGATACTCCTGAGATATTACACTATATCCACAATAGCCTCATCCCAATGGCATAGTTTAATAACCTCAATCAAACAATTATAGTGCGCAATTTGACCTCAAGTTGCAGAGTATGAGTTTTTGTACCCAATTTTTCAAAGGTCATTCAATGAATGTACAAATGTATTGGGGTTAAAGAATTGTGCCCTGATAGATGAGCATATTGTGGATCCTAGTGTTATGATATCAAGTTGCAAATATATAGATGCAACATAATACATGCAGTCAAATTATCGAAGCTGAGGCGATGGTCTAATATAGGGTGTTCTGATCTGCCTTATATGGTCGTCTTACTTCCGTGAAAGGTCATGGGACGTACATCAGCGATCTCTAAAGGAGCAATCTTATATAACATTGTCTTAAGGGTGTAGTGACGTGAGGAGGCTGAACATCTGTCTTAATTTAAGTACATTCGACGTTTCATCTCATGTATAAATGTTGACCTGTCCCTTAAGGGAATGTGAAGACTTGTTTAGATAAGATTCAATTATGATACAACAAAACAAAGCAACCATAAATAGTATGTGTGTAACTGCATGAGTTTACTTAGTGGCCGATCAAGCAAGCATTGCTCGAAATAAGACAGACCCTCGGGCCAAAATCCTCGTTAAATTCACTGCATATACTCACCAAAAGAAGGTTACACGACATTATGCTGATTTCAGCATCAATCCATGGCATTACTTGTTCATTAGTTTGGGAGTATCAAGTCTTACAAAGTGTCACAAAA
The DNA here is from genome assembly GCF_039555335.1 of Amphiura filiformis. Taxonomy (NCBI): domain Eukaryota; kingdom Metazoa; phylum Echinodermata; class Ophiuroidea; order Amphilepidida; family Amphiuridae; genus Amphiura; species Amphiura filiformis. The sequence goes on from NC_092631.1 coordinate 28,501,944, forward strand.
TGTGGACCAGTTTAACACCAAAAACTACCAAATTTTAACAATTTGAAGTCAGGCCTGTGCAACGAGGGCCCATAAAACTTTCAAACCAAACGGCCCCGCAAATGGCCTTGAACATTTTTAAGAAGATAGAATGATTCACATAATGTAATATATTGAGCTATGTTCAGTAAATAACAACATTCACATAGTGTAATATATCGAGCTATCGAGCTATCTTTAGTAAGATAGCATGATTCACATAATGTAATATATCGAGTTGTCTTCAGTAGATAGCAGCATTCGCATAATTTAATATATTGAGCTATCTTCAGTAGATAGCAGCATTCACACAATGTAATATATTACGCTGTGGATAGCATGATTCACATTAAGTAATATACCGGCATCGAAATATCTTCAGTATATAGCAGCATTTGATATCACCGTCAATATATCGAGCTATCTTCAGTAGATTGCATCATTCACATTAAGTAATATATCGAGCTATCTTCAGTAGATAGCAGCACCCACACAATGTAATATATGCAGCTATCTTCTGTAGATAGCAGCGTTCACACAATATGTGTGAGCTATCTTCTGTAGATAGCAGCATTTGATATAATATATCGAGCTATCTTCAGTAGATAGCATGATTCAAATATATCGACCTATCTTCAGTAGATAGCAGCACCCACACAATGTAATATATTCAGCTATCTTCTGTAGATAGCAGCGTTCACACAATGTAATATGTGTGAGCTATCTTCATTAGATAGCAGCATTTGATATAATATATCGAGCTATCTTCAGTAGATAGCATGATTCACATTAAGTAATATATCGAGCTATCTTCAATAGATAGCAGCACCCACACAATGTAATATATTCAGCTATCTTCTGTAGATAGCAGCGTTCACACAATGTAATATGTTGAGCTATCTTCATTAGATAGCAGCATTTGATATAATATATCGAGCTATCTTCAGTAGATAGCATGATTCACATTAAGTAATATATCAACCTATCTTCTGTAGATAGCAGCACCCACACAATGTAATATATTCAGCTATCTTCTGTAGATAGCAGCGTTCACACAATGTAATATGTTGAGCTATCTTCATTAGATAGCAGCATTTGATATAATATATCGAGCTATCTTCTGTAGCATCATTCACATTAAGTAATATATCGACCTATCTTCAGTAGATAGCATCACCCACACAATGTAATATATTCAGCTATCTTCTGTAGATAGCAGCATTCACACAATGTAATATATTAAGCTATCTTCATTAGATAGCAGCATTTGATATAATATATCGAGCTATAGGGTCCACAACTTATAAGTTCCCCCTAAATACTTTTTAAAATAACTCGAAAAATATTTGACGAAATGCAAACGTGTCAAATGGTATGGGTAGCCTTATTTGTTTTACACATTTGGTCCAAATTATAGCATCACACGTCATTGCGTTTGGTCACAATGGTTCAATATGTAAACAAAAGAGACCGTCTATAACAGTGTTAAAAGTTGCATCTGAGTCCATAGGAGGCAACTCTAAAACATGTGTTTGTTAAAGAAAACTTCATCTTTTTTTTTCACAAATAAAGCAGGTGTTTAAGGGGGTACTACACCCCTGTGGTAAATTTGTGACTATTTTTGCATTTTTCTCAAAAAATAATAACACACTGGTAACAAAAGTTATGTATATTATTGGGGCAAGGAATCCAATTACTACACTGAAATGTCAGTGTCTCAAGACAAGCGGTTCAGTATAATATGATAGGAAATGAGGTACATCCTAGTGGTACGTTATTTCTTATCATAGATAACAATCCGCTTGTCTTGGGTCACTGAAATTCCAGTGTAGTAATTGATTCCTTGCCCTATAATATACCTAACGTTTGTTACCACTGTATTATTAGTTTTTTTTTTTTTTTCAAAAATAGACACAAATTTATCGAGGGGTGTAGTACCCCCTTAATTCTTTTCTCTTTAATGATAAATGGCTGAGTTGGGCGGGATATGTACTGCGGTGAGAATAGACCATACATCGCCAGTATAGTTCATCACATGTGAAAAGTAATTTTAAAAATGCCACGTTTGCCAGATTTCCTTCGCGGTCGACCAGTAGGTTTGCTGGATGAAAATGTACCAGTGAAAGAAATTGCTCGTCGTATAGGAGTTGCGCTCAAATATGCGATTCGAAAATTAAGAACAAAATTTCAGGTGACAGGAGAAGTGAAAAATCAGCCGACAGCACCTCGTGGACGTGTCACGTCTGTTCGTCAGGACATGTCAATAGTGAATTTGGCTGACACCAGCAACGGATCCGGACTTTATAAATAAACAGCATGGGCCGACATGTACTTGTTAACAGTGTATGAGGACACATTTCCTACTGAACATCAAGACTTTCAGTTTTATTTCCATTACAAACACATGTACAGACCTTACATTGCTATATTGTTTGAAAATTGACTCATATGGACCAAGGTGCAACTTTTCAAACTGCCTCTTTTTTACATAATGAACCATTGTGACCGAACGCAATGATGTGTGACAATACAAATTGGTCCAGATTTGTAAAACAAATAAGGTTACTCATAACTTTTTACATTTAGTAGTTTTAGCATACAATTTTACATTTCGTTAAATTGTTTTCGATTTGTTTTAAAAAGCATTAGGGGGAACTTATAAGTTGTGTACCCTATATCTTCAGTATATACCGGTAGCATCATTCACATTAAGTAATATATCGACCTATCTTCAGTAGATAGCAGCACCCACACAATGTAATATATTCAGCTATCTTCTGTAGATAGCAGCGTTCACACAATGTAATATGTTGAGCTATCTTCATTAGATAGCAGCATTTGATAATATATCGAGCTATCTTTAGTAGATAGCATCATTCACATTAAGTAATATGTTGAGCTATCTTCAGTAGATAGCAGCATTTGACATAATATATCGAGCTATCTTCAGTAGATAGCATCATTCACATAATGTAATATACCGGCTCCCCTTATACGCCACTGGGGATTATGACACTATAGCTTAACTACAAGATACAACTGCATGCCTATAGCCTAAACAATGTTACGTACCGAAACAGGTACCCGTACACCATAATGAAACATTTGTTTCTTGAAATCACGTAAGTTTCTTAAAATATCAGAGAAAACGTTTTGTGTGGTCACTTGTTAAGTACGAAAACTTAATTAGCCCAATTGAAACATATATCGTCAATAATGATTGTGGAAGTCATTTTTACCGATAACGCCATCGGTAATGATGTTTTTTTCTGATACTGCACTGAGTCAATCTGATCAATCATCAAATAATGTGCAAATGAGTTCTGAATACAATGATTTCTAATGGTTAAATTGATTTAGAAATTTAGTCTAATAATGTCATTGTCATCATAGTCATTGAAAATAAACGTAACGCGGTATCATTGATCATGGTTAATACGCGATGACTAACATGACTAATATGAAAATTGCGTGACAACATAACAAAGACATTCTAATGTTATTATGTTTGTTCAGACATGTGATATTGAATAAATTGTGCTTCATTTAATGTTAAAAGTAGGATTTTGTCATTAAATACTCGCTTAGTAAATGAGTAACCTACATAAAAAAAACAAGTGTCATTAAAACTGGACCATTCTGACATCACATGCAATGTTATCATCATCATGAGCCAAAATTATAATCTCATTCCAAAGGTATCGTTCATTAACCTCATCTAACAAAATGTGACCTCGGGTAGAAAAGGAATGATTTTTTTCTACCCAGCGCACTCGAAGGTCATTCTGTGCCTGTACAAACATATTGGGGTTAAAGAACTGTGTCGTCGGTACAGATAAGCATATCGACTGCTCAGTGCTAGAAGTGGGTAAGTGCAATGATAGCTGCCCTATGAACATTTGGCAATTTACAACAGTATATTGTACTCATCTATCACATGGCAGCTACACATGGCAGCTATTGCACTTACTCACTTCGGGCACTGAGCAATTGATATTTGAGATAATAATGAGAGTGGCAACTTTGAAAAACTGCATTATTTTGTAATTTTGTAGTTTTTTTTTATGTCAAGCTATATAGGTATTATTAAACAGCTGAAATCGGGGAGATAACGTTGACGAAATTTCCAACCAGCCCAAGTGACTTGATGTAGGCCTAGGGGTCGCCGTAGATTTGCGGGTCGACTCTACCCTGATTGGAACTGACTGTAACGAGGTCTTTATTATGCGGGTTCAATTTGCCTCGTCTTTTCAAGATGAGCTACGGGAGAGCGGATTTGTTTTGGTCCCGCGGAGTTTTGAACCGGGTACCTCTTGCACCAAAGGCAAAAACCTTAACCAGTGTGTCACGCTGCTCCATTAAAACAAGTTGAAGATTCCGCCTTTTCAGTATAGGGTTATAGTGCATTTCCGAACCACATTTCTCATGATGTTAAATTGGTCCACACAATTTGACATATTTGAGTATATTGAGGAGAATCATTTTATATTTTGTTTTTGCAGTAGAGCTGCGATTCAATTAATCATGACTATAATTCACTGGATAAGATGAGCATATTATTTAACAGTTTTCAACAGAGCAGCCAGTGCATAAAATACCACTGCTTCTGACCAAATTCGAACCGGCAACCTTCGTCAGTATTACTAACATGACACTCTAACCAAATGAGCACGTTGGAACAGAGCAAAATTGACCTTAATTGGTTGGAGCGTCGTCCTATCATGCTTACTGTCCTAGTCATACGAAGGTTACCGGTTCGAATCCGGTAAATGAATGGCATTATGTGTAAAAAGTGCTTCACATGGGTTTGCCTATACATCAACAGTACTATAAAAGTGTGATATTCTTCTTTGACAGTGCTATAATGGTCGCATAATGGCATACAAATAATACACTGACATCTGACTCAACGTAGTCATCACTTCAAATTGAGGTCAATCCTAAAATATAATTTTTCATCCATAGGGCCTAGGCATTCCCTTTTAGAAGGTTTTTTATTTAATCTAAAACGGAGCTACCGCGCCACGTCAAATATGTGCCTTTGAATATGAAATATTACCTATTTATTTCCGATACAATCAGTCATTTAAAACCATAAATCGTTTACAAATCGAACTAAATCAAAAACAAGTGCTAAATCTAAAACCAGTCTGGTTATGAAGATGCCTTTGGGATTACACAATGATGCAGGTTTATGTTGGAAACAAATGCACAGACACAGAGCAATACGTGCTCCACGCTATGGTCGGCATATAGAATACTGGACTACTCACAGATTAAATCACTATGATCTCAAACGTGATCTTCTGTTGGAACACAATCCAGGGGACACAGTTCCTTAACCCCAATAGGTTTGTACATAATGTAGATTGACATTTGAAGGAGTTAGGAACGAATCTCGTGCTCCACAACTTGAGGACAAATTGGGAGCAGACTGCAGACGACAAGTTTCGATTTTTGTAGATTAAAAAATTTCTCAATTGTAAATTTTTATGACCATATTTGGAATCAGCATGAAAAATGCATTAAAATGAGTACAAACAGGCCTGTAGTATTGGTTCAGTGGTTCTTAAGATACCGTAAAATTCCGTCTACAAGCATATATATGACTCTAAACGAGGTTCTTTTTAACACAAGAGACAAGAGGCATGCAGCCACTCTCAACAAAAACGTTATTTGGAGTTTGAACAACTATATTACTGATAAAGGCGGCTGTACAAACATGTATATTTGTAAGACCAATCTATTGCAATGTTTTTTGATAAGGGTATTGGCCTTTCATATCTTTCGTTAAAAAAACCCCTCATTTAGAGGCATATATGCTTCTAGACGGAATTCTACGGTACATCTATTTTGAAAAAAAAAATCTCAAAACTTGGACTTATCATGCTTATGTTGAAACCTATGGCTATGTACGTAGAGCATAAGGAACTGTGGCACTGGTTATGAGGCCATTGTGGCCCAATAATGTAAATCACCAGACATTCCTTCGCTGTGGCTCTCTAAGGTCTTATAATTGAATATTATTTGATTGATGATACATTGCTATACAAAAATGTAAAATTATCACAAATTTGACTCATTTTGTGTCAACAATTCAATTCATTTATAACGAAATCATAAGATTGTTTTTAGATGTGATTATTATTTGCATCGAGCCTCAGATACGTTGATCATTTCACCGCTCTATTTTGGTATTTTATGCACGATCTAATACATGACCGATTTCTAAAAGGTGAGTCACAATGTTTTAGTAGAATTTCTTTTTCAGTTTTCATCAAATGTTAACATTGGGTAAGTGCAAATAGCAGAGCAGTCCTAAGCAGAAAACTGCATTTTTAGTCTTAAGTGTATAGCACTTTAAGTTGTGAGCTTGTACATGTGAGTGACCTACATTTGATGCTAATTCGACGATGAAAAAAAAACTGTTCCGAAAGGACCAGGGCTCACACTATGGACCATAATGACCCCTTCCCAATGACACAGTTCTCTAACCTCAATTAAACAATATTAGTGCAAAATTTGACCTCAAGTTGCAGAGTATGAGTTTTTGTACCCACATTTTCAAAGGTCATTCAATGAATGTACAAATGTATTGGGGTTAAAGAACTGCGCCCCTGGTAGATGAGCATGTTGTGGATCCTAGTGTCAGTGAGGGACGTAGCGTGAGTCATCCGATTGAGAGGAGGCCATCGAGCCTGATTGAGTTCCTGGGGTCCGTCGTTTTTCAGCAATTTTTAAATCCTTGTAATTTAGAGTGTACACTCCTCACCTGTGCTTCGCTTTAAGTTCGGTATAGATGTTGATGCGTATTCTGCTAGTCGCAGTATCGAATCGCGAAGTGCGGTTTGTCGGCACACGGCGTGCGACGCAACCGTCAAAAAGCATCGACGTCCCTACCGAACTTTGGGTGAACCACAGAAAAGCAAGCAGTTGTCCAAGCTTACGCAACGCACTGGGACTACCCAATATGGATTCATTTAGGACGGACATTAATTGCCAATATTTTTCCATTACCGAATCAAAAGACGCTATAACATGTCTAAGGTCTTTGGACTAATGTTTGAAATCACTCCATCGGCTCACTTTGTGAACTTAGTTTTGTGATTAAAATTAATATTTTAAAAGTTAAAAGTGGAAAACATCTTTTAAATATTAAGCTTTGAGCACTGCATTATAACGTGCGATCAATCATAATTTGTGTGTGGTAATAATAATGCTATAGTACCGGCAATATGCTTATGCTATATACGTGCTAGCCATATAGGCCTATGTTTCAAGTTTTGAGATATTTTCTCAAAATATCAAGAGCTATCTCAAGAACCACTGAACCAATACCAGGCTTGTTTGTACTCATTGTAATGCATATTTCATGCTGATTCCAAATATGATCATGCAAATTTATAATTCTGAAATTTTTGAATTTTTCAAAAACATTTTTAAACCTTTCGTCTGCAGTTATAGTAACGTCCACATGCAGTTAAGTTTAACCAAAGTATTCTAGCCATATACTTTGGTTTAATATTTCAATACAGCAACAAACCCACAACCCCACATGATATGAAGACACTACTGCTGACATTTGCTTTAAAATAAACATTCAATTTTGAACGCTTGATCAAATAGTGGAATTTAAATGTGCTCTATTGGAAACCAAAACTGTATCAATAAGGTGTTTGCACATAGGTCATGCCCCCTGGGTAACCCGATTACGCGTGTACCCGTCACCCCCAATATATTCTTACAAATTATAGGATTTTGAACCCAAACGCTGCACACTTTGTAACTATTATATAAAGTCAAAATTGTTTTCATCTGAGACCACTGCGAATCGCAGGCGTGCGCCAATTGGGCTCTTGCATTTAAAATCCACACTGCCCCTGTGAAAGATGTTAGATATACTAGCTTGCACAGATATGAGGTGTATATAGACCAGGCGGCGGATGACATGATCGAGCCGGCAACCCGTGAAACCGCCCGGCCGTATAGCATTTTCCATATAGGGCCTACTCGGTTAGTTTTGTGGGGTTCATTATCGAACCCCAACGGTTTTAGCTTGTATTTATATTATTTATCAACATATATAGGCCTATTTGTTTGTGATATTTCAAGCGTTTTAAAATTTCAAAATAATCCCATTCAATTACACGGTTGACGATGAAAATTTACTGAATTTAGGGAATGCACGTCATACACCACCTGGTGTAGACTTGACGCCGATCCTTCTGCACTGGTACATCAATTTAACTCTGGTTGAGTTACCAAACAAGGTGTTAACATGGGACATCGGGCCCTTTGAGGCTACTGTCTGAGCCCCCGTACAGGAAAAAGTTGCTGTCATGGTATTTTTTGTAAACCCCAATGGGTAACAGTTCCACTGCAAAAAGTTTCATCCATGTGTCTCTTCAGCTGAATAAATCAGTTATGGGACATGGGCCCTTTGAGGCTACTGTCTGGGGCCCCGTACAGGAAAAAGTTGCTGTCATTGGTATTTTTGTAAACCCCAATGGGTAATAGTTCCACTGCAAAAAGATTAATCCATGTGTCTCTTCAGCTTAATAAATCATTTATGGGACATGGGCCCTTTGAGGCTACTGTCTGAGCCCCCGTACAGGAAAAAGTTGCTGTCATTGGTATTTTTTGTAAACCCCAATGGGTAATAGTTCCAATGCAAAAAGATTCATCCATGTGTCTCTTCAGCTGAATAACACTGTATGAGCGGGGCTACTGTCTGGGCCCCCGTACAGGCCCAAATCGCTGTCATTGCTATAGGCATGAAAAGTATCCTCCTGGGAGTGATATCCAACAAGTTTTGTCCATGTGTCTCTTGAGCTGAATAAATGCTTTTTTTTTGGCCCCCTTTTTGTAACCCCAGGCTGAACGTACAGGCTGTGACCCGGCAGCAATATGGAATATTGAATCTTGGCCCTATACTATAACCAGGCCATCAAACCTTTTGTGTCTTCTGAGCCTAAATTGTCTGGGCTCCTAGTCTAGAGGTGAAGTTTGTTCGACGTCATGATATAAGGCGAAAATTATTCGGCCTTTGTTAATGCGCGCGCCTATAGTCCCAACTCACATTCGCGTAAATTCACAAAAATGAGCACCAGTCACGCATTTACAACTATAGCGTAACATAGTGCTCAACTGCGTGCAGTGCCGTATCATGGTATAGGGGTTGTGGCACACAGGGCTAATGATACATAATGGCGCGTGGCGCCCCTCCCCAATTCTTGAAACAAGTGCGCTATCACTCATTAATTTTGGTTATAATGAAGTTGAATATCGGTCTTAACTTAATCTTTCAAATGATTTTGTGCTGAAATGCGCGAAAATTTTGACTTTCATATAGCTAGAAGGAGGGGGGGGGGGCGCAGAATCGATACTGAATTGGTCTATTCGGCGCCCCCAAGGGTGGCACCCAGGGCACGTGCCCCCTCTGCCCCCGTCGCTACACCACTGACTGCATGCGCGCCATTTTATTTTTTCACCTTTTTTTAGCCGAACAAAATAAAAATGAACACATTAAAGTTTGTTCGGCTGAAAATTGGCGAAAATTGCGCACCAATTAAATTTCCAACATTTATGCTCGGGTAAATTCACATTTAATGCTCTGCGTGCTAGCCATGCGCCCGGGGCCATGCGCTTCAACAGAAGAAGTTTTAAATTAATATTTCTCAAAATATCAAGAGCTATCTTAAGAACTACTGAACCAATACTAGGCTTGTTTGTACTCATTTTAATGCATTTTTCATGCTGTTTCCAAATATGGTCATGAAAATTTACATTTCTGACATTTTTTAATTTTAAAATTTGTTTTGAAACATGTCGTCTGCAGTCGACACCCGCGTGCGGCAGGCCGAGTTTCCAAGATAGAGTTAGTAAATATGCTAACTCCATTTGAAATTCATACTACCCTGTGAAAGATAGTTTCACAATCTTCCACAGGTGGAGTATGGACTTAAAATTGAATAGCCATTGTCATGATTGTTGCCAAGTTTAAGGAGAGCATTTCTGCATGGTTGGTGTAATGAAGAAGGATTTACAGGGGTTGAACTGTTTTCATTTAATTCGCCATCAACTCGAACAGAAGTTTTCTTACTTTCAGTGGAATCGATAGCCTTTAAGGGAGGATCGTCCGATTTTATCATTATGCTCATATTCCTATTTCACCATGGTTGAATAACACTGACCCATCATCCCACCTGCAAAGTTTCGAGTTACGCTGTTTTTCAATTTTGATGTAACGAAATAAATGGGCATTGATTGAAAGCCACATGAATGATAAATGGATTAACTCATTTTAAACACATTTTGACTGTAAAATTATTATCAAATCTTCATTGTAAAAGAACAATGCTTAAGGAGTCAGTCACCCACCTTTGTGCAGTATTTTTATGGGAACTGAGAGAAGTTCAGACACACCAATTTGCATTCTGAATGTACGAGGAATATTCTTCTAATATCAAATAAATTAAATTAAATTTTTGAAAATGTATGACATTTAACAGTCCTGGAAGTAAACTTTATTGTTTTTACTTCTTTTGATGGTAACGTTTCTTTTTTTCTTCTTTTCGACAGCCATGGTGTTACTGATTTATTCATAGTTTCAAATACACACAATGCAAAATGGCTGATTTTTTTTTTCAAACAACACCAAACCAACAAGGACACACACAAACAACTAAACAACAACACACAAAAACAAAGACAAAAAGCAGCATATCAAAATTAAGTCAACAACTACCAAGATCTTGTACATTGTAACAACCTTAAAATGGTAACGTTTCTTTCTTAAAGGGGTGACTTCCTCTGGCCTTACTGTCATCCCCTCCATAATTCGTGTGTTTGATATTGCCTTTGTTTATTTGTTTTTTTAAATTTATATTTGTGTGATTTCATGTCAATTCATTATCTTATCTTGTAAATCTAATGATATGAACTTAAAGTGTATGTCGACCATCAGTTGAAAATGTTGACCTTTCGTATTGAAGATATACATTTTCCCCAACACAGTCCTAACATTTTGAAGTGGGGGGAAAATGTATATCTTTAATACGAACGGATCGCAATTTTCAAATGGTGGACGGCAATTGACTTCGAGGACTGTTAAAATGTCAAAAATATCAATTTTTAATAATGTGCCATACATTTGGTATTATATCGCGAATTTAAAAAAAATGAAAATCTAAATTATTTAATTTGTCTAATGTACATCGAATACACAACGATCCTGTCTCTTGCTATCAAATTCGGGATTCAATGTTACATGCTCAGTGAGCGGGAAACAACTTTGCCCCTCCCCCAGCTCAGTGCCCCCTTCAACAGAAAATTTTCGCGCGCTTCGCGCGCATTACAACATAAATTGTCATCTGAAAGGCCACAATTCAACTTGATTATACCAAATTAGTGTTATATATGCATATTTTCGTGCGCCCACGCAGCTAGTGAAGAATGTTCAAAAGTAAAGACATTGGACAAGATTTTTTTATTAACATGAAGTTCATTGAAACATGAAACAAAGTTGATCTGAAACACTATTTGTAAGTAACTGTTATTCGTTAGGTACATGTATATATGACTTTCAATACCAAAATTGATTTGCTCTACATCATGCACACTCTTGGTCAGGGGCATCCGATCTACTTTCGCCCCCGGGCACCCTGACCCAAAGTTACGCCACTGCCCCAGCTCGAGTAAAGTAAAATCAAATTTTGCGATTTTCTCAAACCAAAGTATTCTAGCCACTGCTCTGAAACACAATATCGAAATTACTAGCACGAGGAAGGCATACGGAATAAAATTACTAAAATGACATACAATGTGCATGTACCAAAATGATTTTTTTCTCTTCAATATTACCCTATTAGCGGAATTATTACAAAGTGAACTTATTATAGTCCTGGCCCTAGCTAGAACCCGGCCTACACCGGATAGGGTAGAGATTTTGACACTTGATTTGGGTTATTGGACCTTTGAGGTTAACGAATCACAGAGGTGCTTTTGCGAAAGCGGCTGCGAATTCGAGAAATCCAAGATGGTCGCCGGCGGCCATTTTGAAAATTTTAAATTTTAGTTTTCACTCAATATTCATGTGTAATACATCATTCTAAAGGTTTTTGCATACAAGGAATCAATTTCTGACATTATTATTATGATTGAAGGTCAGTATAACATGTTTACATTCAAAATGGCCGCCAAATGGTTGCCAAAAGATGGGGTTTTCATTAAAATGTATTTAGAATTCAATATTTTAACTTATTTGATGTTAAAAATAACCATGGGTTGCTGATATTATGGTCAGTTGTCTATGTCATTTCTATCATCTCCTGGATATGTTTAAAAATCAAAATGGCTGCCAAAATGGCCGCCAAAATCGTCTTTTTCATTAAAATGTGTTACAGGAGTATTATGAAGTACCAGATTTACAATGAAATGGTGCCAAACATTGTGTTCTTTTGTATTCAAAGTATCTCTCTGGTAAAGGGGTAACAATATGACATCAGCATCAATTAATATGATCTCATGGGCATGTAAACATTCAAAATGGCCGCCAAAATGGCTGCAAAAACATGATTTTTTCATTAAAATGATATTTAAAACAGCATTTTAATAGATGTTGTGTTAAATATTTTCATTGAACGCTGATATAATGTTAAAGGAGTATTTCTATCCAAATTTCTTCCTGCTCATGTGTTTTTACATTCATGAAAGAAACCTAAACCCAAATTTTCATGCAAATCGGACATTCAGTTGGCGAATTATGGGCTATAACATATATTTCAATGGTCCATAGGATTGTGTGTGATACTGTCGTTGTCGACAGAATGAAATTCAAAATCGAACATTTCGGCCCGTTTCTCTAGATATAAATTATAAATTTATAAGATAAATTTGCAAGATTCCTTTTGCACATGATCATTATGCACCTAGTAAGGGTGACCGGGGCAGGTTGGCCCCCCTTTTCCCCACTTATCTGGAGAGCTCAGTTTGTGGGTTAGGAGGCTCTCAATTTGATACTTGAGAGCTGTTTACTCTAGGTAAATGCTAACAAATTTATATGGCTATGTGACTTATACAAAAGTTATAGTAGTTGTAGGAGAGAGCGAAAAGAAAATTAACCAGGCCGGGGCAGGTTGGCCCACCAAACAGGGCAGGTTGGCCCTCTATGCACAACCGTGTGTTATTGCCATATTTCTTTCCAATAAAACATTCTAAAGTTACAACTGCGGTAAGATATCACCTATCATAGTTCCAAGATAATCAAAAAATAAAATTCATTTTGCGCCATCATGGGTCATTCTTGAGGAAATAGCTAAAATCAAGGAAATAACGTTAACCAATCATCTTATAAAACCCATAACGAAAAACTGAAAGGCTGTGGATAACAATTGTAATTGACTTTTTTGTTCATTATTAACTATTCTGAGTGATGAATTACTTTTTATGTACAAATTCCCAATTATAAAGAAATATGATATTGAAATATTGCTATTTCCAGTCAAAAAGTGCTCAAATAGGACAACAATATAGATTTTTTTTTTTTTTACTCCGCCTTTACACAATTTTATCCATGGAACTGACTAGTGTTGGTGTGTAAATTGTATTTTGCTTCATTTGACACAAAATGGGTGAAAATGGAGAAAGTATGCATAACTCTTGCCCATAAACACAATGGGGGCAACCTGCCCCAGCACAAGTGGGCCAACCTGCCCCATAGTCTATTTTTTGTTTTCCATCAAATTCCGCAAAACAGAAACAGGATGGAAAGCTTTCAACTATATGGCATTTTAAGCAAGACCCATACCTTCCAGCAACTTACAATTTACATAATGTATTATGTGCAACAATAGTGCTTTCTTTCCTTTCTTTTTTCTCCAAAATGACCATGCAAGTAGTTTTTAAATTGATAATATTATGTCTCAACAACATGTAATTTATCTGATTTTTTAAGGAAATGGTGCCACATGAGTGCTTTCTTCGAGATCCAAAAATATCTTTGTGGCAGAAGGGTAACGTAAAATATGTCATTCAAAATTATCCCATGGGTAAGTTCAAAGAAATAAAAGTGACTCCCAAAATGGCCACCAAAATATTATTTTTTCATCAAAATCTGTTACAGCGACACTAGGTTTTCAAGGGGATGGTGCCATAAAAAGAGAGTATTTTCCCACATAATCATTATAGCATAGCAGTAATAGGAAAACAGCATGGACTTATGGGTAATTGGGCATGTTTAAAATTCAACTTGGCCACCAAAATAATATTTTGGATGTTGGTGTAACAGTCATTTAAAAGAGTATATTATATTCTTTTAAATGACTGTTACACCAACTTTCAAGATACCAGTTTTTACAGGAGATGTCATTTTTTCAGCTTCATGGCATATGGTTAACATTCTGTCGTAAAATGATTCTGCCGGCATGCTCATACCAACGGGACCTCTTATATACTAGGTGCATAATGATCATGTGCAAGAGGAATCTTGCAAATATATTCCCTTTCCAGAGAAACCGGCCAACATGTTCGATTTTGAATTTTATTCTGTCGCCAACGAAAGTATAACACACAATCCTATGGACCATTGAAATATACGGTATGTTATACATGATGCAGTCATGTCTACAGTAGAATTCATCTCGACCTTTGCAGGACTTAACCCCATTAAAAGCTATTAAACCAAGATAACACTCATTGAAACAGCTCAACTGATTAAATCGGATCTTCTCTGGTTGTGCACAAGTGACTGTTTTCATGTGCGATATCGCAATAAAGATGGTATTCATAGCTTCAGTTGGGTAACCGATTATAAAGGAAACGAAAGGAAACAATGTTATGTGTGGCTTTGTTCACGAAATCAGACAATGTCGTGCTTTTTGTAAACCAGCATTCTTGAAAATGAGCAACATAATGATTTTTGACTTAACACGGTTTAGAAATAATTTCTTCATATTTTTGGTGTTATCTGTCGTTTACATATCCTTCCTAAAACACCAAAGTACGAGTATTTCCAAACATCTAAATTTGCTAAAATTTAGGACATGTTACAAAACTATATTGTCTAGAATTTTAGAAGAGTACTTTTAATATTGGCCGGTTATTTTTCACACAGCGACGTTAACTAGGCAATGTACTATTACCTATAACATTAACTAAAACACCAAAGTACGAATATTTCCAAACATCTAAATTAGCTAAAAATTTAGGACATGTTAAAAACTATATTTTCTAGAACTTTAGAAGAGTACTTTTAATATTGGCCGGTTATTTTTCACACAGCGACGTTAACTAGTCATATCCCCATACTGTTAACGTAGGGCTATTTGTAAAGGTCACGCGTCAATGGGAAAGAGCACTGTGTATTGTGTATAGGAAAACGGACAGTAACTGCAGTATGAGTCCATAATTCGCCAACGGAATGTCCGATTTGCATGAAATTTAGGATTTAAGATTCTTTTATGAATGTAAAAACACATGAGCAGGAAGAAATTGGGATAGAAATATCCCTTTAACATTATATCAGCGTTCCATGGAAATATTTAACACAACATCTATTAAAAAATCATGTTTTGCAGCCATTTTGGCGGCCATTTTGAATGTTTACATGCCCATATGAGATAATATTAATTGATGCCGATGTCATATTGTTACCCCTTTACCAGAGGGATACTTTGAATACAAAAGAACACAATGTTTGGCACCATTTCATTGTAAATCTGGTACTTTATAATACTCCTGTAACACATTTTAATGAAAAAAGACTATTTTGGCGGCCATTTTGGCAGCCATTTTGATTTTTAAACATATCCAGGAGATGATAGAAATGACAAAGACGACTTATGCTTTGTTGTCACCATAATATCAGCATCCCATGGTTATTTTTAACATCAAATAAGTTAAAATATTGAATTCTAAATGCATTTTAATGAAAACCCCATCTTTTGGCAACCATTCGGCGCCATTTTGAATGTAAACATGTTATACTGACCTTCAATCATAAAAATAATGTCAGAAATTGATTCCTTGTATGCAAAAACCTATAGGATGATGTATTACACATGAATATTGAGTGAAAACTAAAATTTAAAATTTTCAAAATGGCCGCCGGCGGCCATCTTGGAACTCTCGAATTCGCAGCCGCTTTCGCAAAAGCACCTCCGTGATTCTTTAACCTCAAAGGTCCAATAACCCAAATCAAGTGTCAAAATCTCTACCCTATCCGGTGTAGGCCGGGTTCTAGCTAGGGCCTGGACTATTACTCTAATCCGTCATTTTCATGGTTGTCCAATTACCCATGTTCTTTACAGCAACACATTTACATTTATATACCTAAGCCCAAAATCCACATGATGGCAACCAATTAACCTACCTAAAAACTGACAACAATAACGACTCACCTTTTTCTTGCCAATTATGTGAAATTCCAGCTCAAATATTTCGTCATGGAATATTGAACACAGGTGCTTTATCGGTGATATTCTGAGTAGAAATTTACTCACACCACCCTACACCATACATAGATTCGACTTAGGTTGATTTCCCTTAAATGAACATTTTCAAAAAGAAAAGTAGTTTGGCGGAGGGTCGACTCGAACCCATGCCGCACCTTGCCGTTTTCATCAGATGCATGCTTCAGTTTTTACACAAAAATATTTCATTGGATACCCTCCCACCCGGCTATTTCTAAACAATAACCAGGTTCCCTCAACCTGTGCATTAAATTAGCGTTATTTTATCGTATTCTAAAAACACTTTTAGAAACTTTTCATTATGACGTGCTGTGGTGTGAAATTGACTTTATTTACTGGTATTGTGACTAGATAGGAATAGAGTTGGGGTCATCCCATTGTGACTAATGTAAATGAACCATGAAGAAAATGAATACTTTCGGATATGTATCAAGCTGAACTATTTTGATACCAAATAGGGCCTACATTTTCTATAATCCTGTTTATTTGTTTACTTGGTATGAATGCAAATCTTTACGCGAATACCACGATGAATTACATGCCTCGTGATTTTAATGCTCTGCGTGCTAGGCCTCAACATAAAAAGTTCAAGTTATTTCTCAAAATATCAAGAGCTTTCTCATGAACCACTGAACCAATACTAGGCTTGTTTGTACTTATTTTAATGTATTTTTCATAATGATTCCAAATATGGTCATGACAATGAATAATTCTAAAATGTTTTAATTTTGAATATTTTTTTTTGTCGTCTGCAGTCTGCAGTGGAAAGAGTTAAAATATTGCGAGGTGTCAAAGAAATAATAACCTAAAATAGAAATTGAAAACGTATTTGTTAGTATTCGGCTTTCTTTACTATAATCCTGTTTATTAATACCTGATTTCAAAGCAAAGTAATTTTTGTAACACTAATACCAATAATCACATTATTGGTGCAACGTGTCAAAGAAATAATTATATCGAATTGAATTAGAAGATTTATCGACACACTTTCATAATTCTAGTGTTTATTTACCCGGGATTTTTCTGTATTCGGTTCTTTGCCGAAATGTATGACAAACTTTGATATTTGATGTAGTTTTAGCCACGGTAATCAATACGTACATGAGAATAAGGAGTCGGCTCAACTCTTGCAAACTCGCATCCTATTATATTATAATACAAACCTCCCACACCCAGTCCCTACCCCTTCCTTCACCCGCCCCACCCACATTCATGCAGA
This sequence comes from Amphiura filiformis, assembly GCF_039555335.1. Taxonomy (NCBI): domain Eukaryota; kingdom Metazoa; phylum Echinodermata; class Ophiuroidea; order Amphilepidida; family Amphiuridae; genus Amphiura; species Amphiura filiformis. Next base: position 28,519,650 of record NC_092631.1, read on the forward strand.
ATGGTGGGGGAGGGGATAAAACCGGGTTTGCTATAGTTTTATTGTCTTCTTGTACCATGTATGGCGAAGTGGCGGCATTATGATTTGGACGTGGAAGCAAGTGAAATATGAGGGAAATTTGTCCAAAATAGTGGAATTTTGGTGAATGTTTGTTCTGACAGGAGGGCAGCTGGGGAGGGGAGGAGTGGACAGATGGGGTGGGTCCCTATGCCCCTTGGCGCTACTACTGAGCATGTAAAATTTAATCCCGAATTTGATAGCAAGACACAGGATCGTGGTGTATTCAATGTACATTAGACAAATCCTACCAGACATGTTGGTTTCCAATATAAACGCACGTATGAAAATGCAGGTAATAAATTCAAGACGTGCCATTTTGTCATATTTGTGACCTGCTACCACGAAATGAGTGTAAAGTCGCATGTGGGTAGTTTTGAGACATCCTGGCTGCTGAGTGGATGTTCTTTGTTTGCTGTGCATCTGTACAAGCCAGTAGTATGTCCTTCGTGCCCCCATTCACAATCATGACAACGGACATACACATGTACAGACATTTTGGCTTAAACAGGTGGACGTGAAGTAAAGAACACCGACACAGCAGCCAGGACGTCTCGAAACTACCAACTTGCGACTTTACGCTTATTTCGAGGTAGAAGGTCACATTTATTCAGAGACGACTTGATAGATTGTATACCAGTTTGATAAATCACTGTTTTTTTCTGTCTAGAAAATTAACGTTTTGTGTAATTTCAATTTTTTTGTTGACAGACCATTTATGGCAGATAATAGAATTCTATGCCGAATCTTCCGCAATTCTAATCTGTCAGAAGATGGGCCGTGATTATCACAAAATATTTGTGCGTCAAGTATTGTCAAGGTTGGTTTTTAACAAAAGAAAATACAGGAAAACGGAGAACCAATTATTTGCTCACCTTGCAATTGACCTTTTCGGTAAATCCCATAAGCCTTTGCGAGTACACCTGAGATGTCGTCATTTGACGTCACGCTGATCTGCGCCGATTCGCACATCGTTTATTGAATATCGTTACTGCGCATTGGAAGACGGCGTGACGTCAAATGATCACATCTCAGGTGTACTCGCAAAGGATTATGGGATTTACCGAAAAGATCAATTGTTGTATGATAAAGTATCTTATTCGAAGTACATGGATGGTGTATGACCTTGATCTTCGAAAGGAGTGCATTTTCAGGCTAACTTCGGTTTGTAAGTTTCTGAAAACTGGTTTAAAGATCGGGTGTTTTTTTCAAAATGTTCTCCAAAAATCTGAAGAAAGTGCAGATTCTGCGTTGTTGTTGTTTTGGCCAAAATTTCCCAAAATATTCCAGGATTGGGCAATTTTATTGTAATTTTGAACAAAAATAATGGAAAATTATTATATTCGGGTATATTTGGTTCTGCGTTGTTGTTTTGTGCGTTGTTGTTTTTTCTTTTGCCAAAATTTCCCAAAATATTCCAGGATTGGGCAATTTTATCGTAATTTTGAACAAAAATAATGGAAAATTTATATATGTGGGTATATTTTGTGGTATGTTTTTCGGACTCCCAGCATCACATCTCTACGGAATCAAAAACCAAGAATCCACACCCTCGGGGATCACTGAAACGGGAATAACCTCTTTGCTGGAGTCCTCATACATGCCATATACGAGCAGTAGGTGTAGGAATGTACGACAAAGTTACAAAGTTTCTTGATCACTATGTTGAAAACAAGCTATCAAATCGGTCAGTGCCCCATTTAGCATGTTTAGTGAAGGCTGAACATACAGGTATGCAATCTACATAGTGAAACTCCGTTCGGGTTGAAATCAAGTGCAGCGTGTCGGGACACTACTGGAAATGTTCTTCAGAAAATTAGACAAAATTAAAGTGATCAATCATAGCGTGGAAATATTGATGTATGGAAGTGTTTAGAAGACAGGGTCTAAATGAAATTGAATCTTCTGCTTTGGTCTACGTGTTAACAGCAACGGAGGATCATGCTCTTCTAAAAAGGAAGATGCCTCCCCTACCGGCACTTTCTCCCATGTTTACTAGGCATATCTAAAAAACTTCCCCGAAATGACACTTTTAGTAAAAATATTCTCTTTTTTTCTTTACGAAAGGCAAAACCTTATTATGTTCCCAAAGAAAGGTACACTATTCATTGCTCAGTATACTTTCCCATTATGTGACGAATAAGATGACGACCGATGAGAACTGACAGCGAGATCTTTGGCATGTCCTGCAGGGCTTCCCCAATAATGTACGGAGATGTATTTCCCGGCAAGTCCCGCGACCCCTTTTGGAAGAAGCCGCGACCCCCAGAAGAGTCGCGACCCAAGTTTGGGCACCAGTGATATACTGCATCAGACTGAATAGCAGGTATTGAACAGATATTCGTTTTCACCTGAGAAAATTAATATTAACATCACACTTGATTGAGCTGCTATAGACGTGTTCTATAAAAGAGCTAGCCTCACCAGACAGGGTTGGAAATCTAGTCGTAACCGACATCTCTAAAGCCTTTGACTGTATAGATTATACCACAATGAAATACGAAATTCATTCAGGCAGGTATCCGAAGTGATCTCATTCCAATGTTCTATAGATTATAGATTTTCTTGCAGTGCGGCGCCAATGGGTTAGATACCAAAACTTGTGGTATCCCCCAGGGTTCTATGTTTGGGCCTGTTGGTTTCCTTGGCACAGTCAAGAAATGTAAGCAAATGCAAAATATGTTTCAAACGTGATCATGGTGATGCTCCTATTCCACGTGCTCTTGATATTTGTGGCAACACCAAAGAATCAAAGGTTCTCGAAGGATCCACAACATACTCATCTACCAGGGCACAGTTCTTTAACCCCAATACATTTATACATTCATTGAATGACCATAGAAAATTTGGGTACAAAAACTAATTCTCTAGAACTTGAGGTCAAATTATTTTGCACTATGAGTGTTTAATTGAGGTTATTGAACTATGCCATTAGGATGAGGCAATTGTGGTCCATAGTGAACACAGCCTAAAGTTGGAACAAAGTGATAGAAAATGTTTTTCAAAAGGGTTGCTCATTTTTAAGAACCCATTTCTAGAGTTCCAAAGTGCAAGATTTTCAATCGATCTGCATAGACAATATTTAGAACCACTTAAAAGCTTTCCAATATCTTTATTGAAAGGAGCTGGAACAAAATTGATATTTTTAGCATTTCAGTAGGAATGCATCCAGTCCCCGGAACAGCCCAATGTATCTACATTAACTATGTTGTTAACATTGCATTGATATGTTTAGCCATACGTTTTTGACTTCCGCCCTGATTTATGGCGCTATTTTGCTCACATTAAAAGATGCTGTTTGGAAAACAAAATAATAAATTTTATCATCATATGTCATCATTATCAAGTTTTGTCTCTTACGTTAAGTCCATAGAGACAAGCAAACACATCTTAAACTTATGAATGTTTGACCTTTTGTGTATTATTGCGAAAATAACATTACTTTTATACATTCTGAACATTCTCCTCTAGTTTAGATTAGCCTGATTCTAATTATATTGATAAAAAAACATGAAATCGTAATTTATACTCGCCTGAATCGTGATTAAAATGTTATAACACATTTTTTCTCAAAAAGTTCAATCGTTTAAATTGTATAAAATGTCGAGATTAAAGTGTTTTTTAAAAAAGCAAAGCAGGTTTAACACTTCAGTGTGCCTTGGAATTGGTCATTTTTGGCTTTCGGACTTTACATACTTCTATGCCTATACATTCTGTTGTTTTTGTCCCCCTCTGCACACCTTCTGGTCTGTATTTGTTTTGATTTGTTCGGGTTTTGACAACCCTGGATAACCCAAGAAAGCCTCTATTGAAGCTTATTTTCATTGGGGTCCATTTGAACACCGGGACGGTTTGGGAACAGTCAGGGGTTAACACCCTACTCTTTTCGAATCTGACTGCGAGATACATGTACAGGTATAGCTCTCTGTACACGGGACCGACGGCTTAACGTCCCCTCCGAAGGACGGAGTACTTTCATGATTCATTTACCCAATTCTAAATGAATCATGGGGAGAGCGGATGTCTGAATTTAATCTACAGATGTTGCCAATTAATTTCAGACATTTTTTCCAAGGCAATATCCCAGCAGATCTCCACCGCCGGGAATTGAACCCGGGACCTCATGCACTAAAGGCAAGTACCCTAACCATTAGACCACGCTCTCCTACAGGTTGTAGATTCTACTTGTTTCCCCACAACAAGTTGTATTATTGGTGTACCTTGTTCTTCCAGTTCTTCGTATATATTCAAGGTATCACAAAGTTTTGAATTAAATCAAATACTGGAACTTACACTTATTGCAACTTGCTACGTTGCGTCTGAAACCATCAGACTTCATCAGGCAACTGACCCGCAGCGCTGGGCTGGTCAAGTTGCAATAAATGTAAGTTCCAGTATTTGATTTAATTCAAAACTTTGTGATTTTAACGACTGGATGACTGAGAATATTCACTATATATTCAAGGTATCTTCTTGCCATGTGCAGGGGCGTCGCTAGAGGGAGGGGGGGGGTATGGGGATGTGACACCCCAATACACATTTTTTGTCGGCAAATGTAGTAAAAGCTATGATTATCGGCAAATTGCAAGAGTCATAATATCAAAGATTAATGTTTTACGAAATTGTAAGGTAATGGGCCTATTGTTAATGTTATAGTAGTTACTAATTAAAAAATTAAAAAAAACTTGTCTGAAAAAGTGTTGACCGCTACCAAGTTTCAAGAAATCGGACCCATAAGACGAATGGCGTAGTCAGGGATGGCATCTGTCCTGGAACATTTTCCTCCTTCTCTTCCCATCGCCAGGTGAGATACTGGCCACCATGATATTTTATATTTTTAGACTATTTTGACCACAAATAGCTAAAACTACCTCCCTCTCTGAAAGTCGTCTTATCACCATTACCCCACTTTTTTTTTGCTGAACCATAAAATGGTATCAGCCTATATATCATGTATATAAGTGTATGTTACTAGCTTACTTAGTAGTTTTCCTTCCATTATAGATAAATCCTGGCTGTACTGGAATCTTGTTTATAATTAATATTCACCTATAGTTGGTCATGCTAAACAATTTCCGTGTGACTTATTTTATTTTGTCAATATCAATACTATGCAATAATTATCACAACAGAATTCGGAGGAAACAAATTAAGGACCTATCTTGTTTAATATAATTTCCATGTATGAGGCTGCATTAATTGTCAACAAAATTAAAGCATAACGCGATATGAGAAACTGTTCCGTTTCCTGATGAAATGCTTCTTTAATTTCCTTCAATAGTGATAATGCATAAATAATCATTCGGAGCTCTTGACATCCACCTATATTAAAGGGATATTCCAACTGAAATTCATACACCCCATTTAATATAATAAAAATAAATTAAATAAATTTCGGATTTATATAGCGCCTTTTTCCAGCTAGATCTTGAAGGATTCAAAGCGCTGTAATTTCGCTGCCATGGTGAATCATCACAATCAGATCGCATCATCTAGGCCAGTTGCAGCCGAACCTCAGGCGCAGACCTATCCGCACTTAGATTGTAACATCCACCAATTATCCGCGCAGCTCCCCAAATTCCATTGGGTGAAGGAAGTTTTTGATAACCAAACAACTAATCACCGATTTTTTGGAAAGCAGGAGGAAACCGGAGATCCCGGAGAAAACCTGCGAGAGCGAGCATGGAATCGGGATAAACCAAGTGCACATGAGTCCTTGAGCCGCGCCGGGGCTTGAACCCGGGACCTCAGTGGTGCAAAGCGAGGGAACTACCGCTGCGCTAACTCGCCCTCCCTATATATAGAAGACATGTCCACACATTTGTATGGATTTTAACTGGAATAGCCTAATTAATATTTGTAGTACATCGGATTTAAAGCAAAAGTTACGATCAGATGGAATTATTGAATGGAATCATTTCTTGCAAATTCTTTCACTTGGCAAAAATATCGTTAAATTGTATTTATTTATGTTCTGACCCATTCCATGTCAACTCCAGGGATGTGCATCGCAGCACCTCTTCAATTTTTTTCTTTTTCTGTGTGGTGGTAGATATTGATGAGAAAGTAAAATTCCGAAAATTTGAGCTTCATACTCCATTTCGTTTTCCCGTGGCATCAATTTGAAATTTAGGGGGGTCAGCGTAAAAAATGTGTCGCAACGCGAAAGACAACGTTTGGAGGTCCATAAATGTATAAAGGGAACATTTACAACTTTGAAAAGTATGTATTCTGGAGTACTTATTTGTGTAGAATTCACATCTGGCATCAGAAAACTTGTAACTCCTTTATGTACTTTGGAGAAGCAAACCTTACTGATGTGTTGAAGCCCTCAGTCCCAAAGCCAATATTCAGAAATCAGGACCAACTTTTCAACATACCTGAAGTTGATGGTCAAAACTGACAAGGGGGTCAAAATGTACAAAAATGTACAATTGGGGTAATTTTATATGGGTAATATCTCAGCTAAAAATTTCTAATAGGCTCAATATTGGTTAAGAGTACTGTCCTACAAAAGGGCTCTGACTAGTAAAAAAATGGACAATAAAATTATTTTTACTTTTGGAGTTTTGACCCCCCTGGATGGACGAAGTTGACATTTTGAGGGCCCTATATCTTTTATAAAGGAGTTCAGGTTTTCTGATGCCAGATTTGAATTTTACACAACATAAGTACTGAGGATACATACTTTTCAAAGTTGTAAATGGTTCCCTTTATACATCATGGACCTCCAAACATCGTCTTAGCGTTGCGACACATTTTTTCGCATGTATAATGACCCTCTAAATTTCAAATTGATGCCACGGGAAAACGAAATGGAGTATGAAGCTCAAATTTTCGGGATTTTACTTTCTCATCAATATCTACCACCACACAGAAAAAGAAAAAATTGAAGAGGTGCTGCGGTGCACATCCCTGGAGTTGACATGGAATGGGCCTTCTGTGAACAGAACGAAATTACAACATATAAGTATAACTCGAAAACGCAAAATTGGAATCAACTGATATTTTGGGAATAAGCTTTTTTCGGGGATATCGACCGAAACACCATAAAAAGGTGATCATGAAATAATTCCTTTTTATAAAATAACATAATCATAAAATATTATAAAATACTGCAAAGTGAAATAAACGCTATCTACAGCTTTCAAAAAACACGTGATATTTCCATAAACAATTAATACATATTTATTTTATAGGATGCATCTTCATTTCATGTTCGTTTCCTGCGTCGGTTCTCCATATCGTATTGCGTTACCAATAGACAAGACACGTAATAACACTATGGCCATATCCCAGTGGCATAGTCCAATAACCTCAATTATATAATCATATAGCGAAATTTGACCTCAAGTTGTTGATGAGTTTTTGTACCCAAATTTTCAAAGGTCATTCAATGAATGTACAAATGTATTGGGGTTTAAGAACTGTGCCCCTGATAGATGAGCATGTTGTGGATCCTAGTGTAAGACGAGACCAAAACACACCATACACCTATTTATTACAGTTATAGTTTCATTCGAAGCTATGAAGGTTTTTCCCTCTCCCACCACAAAAACAAAAAAACAGTGGCGCAACTTGCCCCCTCCCCCCACCGCCCCCCCCACCTCTCTCTCCAAAGAAATATTATAGGGATGATGGGCACGGCATCCGGCAATGAGTGTCATCAGTGAACATGTTGAATGGAGACGAAAATGTGGCTTTGCTCCATTTGAAATTTACAGGCGTAAACATGACTTCATGATTGATACAATAATACCTGTTTAAAGGGGCTTTTCGTGATCCATAGCCTCATCCCCCACTTTTCTAAAAATAATTAAGATTTTTATACCACTGGAAACCTATGGCTACATAATGTTTATATACAAAATATTTCTTGCAGATTAATTCGTTTGGCAAAGATATCGTCAAATTATCGTAATATAAACAGTGGCCTATGGAACAGTGCAATGCACATAATCATGTATAACTCACAAACGCAAAATCGGGCATTTTTGGAGTAAGCTTTTTTCGTATAGATATCACTGAAAAATGCCATAAAAAGAGGAATAGGGTGCACGAAATACTCCTTTAATACCAGGCCTTAGATTTATATTGATAATAAATGCTTTACTTTATAAATGAACTAATTGTTAAGATTGGACAAACTATCATAAATTGAACTTCGTTATGACGAATGGTGGCGCTAAAACAGAAAGTAAACAGGGTGAAAACATTTTAACTTCATAGAATCAATCATTACATTTTGAAGTTGACATTTTCAAATAAACTGCCCTGCTTAAGCGGTCAGTTTGGAAAATTAATAGTTTGATGGCTAGCTTTGCTTTTAAACATTGTAAAATATTTATGATTTAAGTGTACGTGGACAAGCAAAATGGCTATGTAAAAGCACGTGATGACTTGAAAGTATTGATGCTATAGCCTAATGGCTTTGCGCACTTTGGATTAGGATGAGATGTCCATGCCATGGGACTGATAAACCAAATTGGTTCACGACTAGGGAGCGCTAGCGTCCCAATTTGTAAATGTAGATGTCCAGAGATCTTTTTCTACACATAAAGTGAATTTTAAGTGGTTCACTGTAGCGTAAACGTTACAACTAGGTGTCCTGGACCCCAAGACCCCTTAAAACGCCACCTTGTACACGACAATTGGTCGTATCTTTCGGGTTAGGTTTAGGGTTAGGATTTAGGTTAGGTTTCATTAGGGTTTAGGGTTAGTTAGTAATCTTCCGAGTGTAAGAGACTGATTCAGAGGAATTGAAAGAGAAAAGCGTAAACCAAAAACTATAAAAGTACTAAACTAAATAAAAATAAAGAAAGAAAAAGAAAAGCACTCCCCTTTCATTGGCGTTTATCATGTTTATTAAACACTGCTTCAGCTAATTATCCATGCATGTTCTGTTGCACTGCCCTCTTAATTCGATAGATGAGCACATAGGTCCCCTACTGTGTGTAAATTGCCAAATGTTCACAGGGCAGCTATTGCTTTTACCATTGTCAATGAGCAGTCGTTATGGTAAAAGGGCGTATCTTATAATAACAATTTACTTCCTAATTGTGGATGCGCGTTATGGTATTTACTTCCTTTTGTCATGGGTATTTTCATAGACTAGTATAAAATTAATATTTTTGGCATTTCAGACCTTTTCTATTTGACTACTTTGGAAGAAGGGTTGTAACATGACATGCAGGCCGTCTGTTGCCCATTTGCCATATTAGGGCCGCGGAATAAGTTGAACTCATTATAATTTTAGGGGGTCTATTGTATTTTGTAAAAATGATACTGGATGGTATTCCAGCTACAGTAAAGACTACTTTAGTTCACCCTTAACGTGAGTATGTTACCCGGTATGTTAATGTCTGAATCCGATATGGCCTGCATGTACATTGCTTCGCGTTTTAAGAAATCTAACGCCCTCACGTTGTTTGATGATATTCTAGCCATGGTTATAATAAAGACCATGAGGAGGGCACAATTCAAAGTGTCAGTTAGGGGCCAGGCGGCATAGGACACGCAACACGGACGTACGAGGCTGGCGAAGATACAGGGCTGACATCCCCATTCACAATACACGGTTAGCGATTATAAATGGACAATTAACATACTTGCAGTCGGGTACTTTGCAGAACCCCAACGGTTTTAGAGTAAGATAATTTTGCTTTGACACCACATAACAAATTTAGAATTGTTTGTGAAGATTTCATGATTATGTGTTAATCCAATGGCGACGTCAAAAACAGCGATATCGCATCCACCATCATCTGTTAGGGGCAAGCCTCTATAGGGAGAAGGTGAACTTCATTTACTAAGTAATAAACTTCATTTACTAAGTAATAAACTTCATTTACTAAGTAATAAACTTCATTTACTAAGTAATAAACTTCATTTACTAAGTAATAAACGGAAAGAAAAAGATCAGAAAAACAGCAAGAAACAGATAAGAAAAACAGAAAGAAAAAAAAACGAGAAAAATAAAACCATACCGGTACTTGAAATTTCACCTTTGTATGCGTACCGTTTTTTACTTTTACTCCTTGTGTATTTTTTTTATTTTTTATAGTAGAGGACTATAAAATGTTCATCAAAAACATTCACGAGATAGGCATATATAGATGCTAAAATAGTACATTGTAAAATATTATCGTCGGCACTTTCCCGTAAACTTTACGGTTATTAACCGTAAAAATTACGAACTCAATATCTTTGCTTAGGAATGTCCGATTTCATTGGGACAACTTCGCGTTGTGGAGCAAAATATCTCTATTTTAAAATGAAACGTAAAACACTGCCCAAAAGTGTCTCTTTTTGATATACCACGTTGACGTTACATGCTAATTATACGGTGAAATACTTGTAAAATAATCGTTATACGGTAAAATGCTGACAACTTAGTTGCCAGGTATTTTACCTTAAAATTACAGTGCAGTCATATATTTACAATGTAGCTTTTTGAACACCCAAACAAACATGCCGATCTGCCCCCAACATTGGTATCCCTAGGGTCGGACCACAAAAAGGGGTTACCTTTCCCACAAGAACACAAACGCTCAAAGACTGGGTATCATTACTAGGCCTACTCTCTAACGCACTAACAGAAACCCTATTTTCTGACCAGGCAAACCTGGACAAAGAGGTCCAACATGTGAAACGTGCTCAGAAGTAGAAAGCTTCTTCATCAACATATCAGCAGTAGATAACTACTCCATCAACATATATATCAGCAGTATAGATAACTACTGATCAACATATATATCAGCAGTAGATAATTACTTCATCAACATATACATCAGCAGTAGATAACTACTTCATCCATATCCGTATCAGCAGTAGACAACTACTTCATTACTCCATCTATATCTGTATCAGCATTATATAGCTACTTCATCAACACCCATATCAGTAGTAGATAACTACTTCAACAACATCAATAACAGCAGTATATAGCTACTTCATCAACATCCATATCAGCAGTAGATAACTACTTCATCCATTTCCGTACCAGCAGTAGATAACTACTTCATCAACACCCATATCAGCAGTAGATAGCTATTCCATCTATATCTGTATCAGCAGTATATAGCTACTTCATCAACATCCAGATCAGCAGTAGATAACTACTTCTTCAATACCCATATCAGTAGTAGATAACTACTTCAACAACACCCATATCAGCAGTAGATAGCTATTCCATCTATATCTGTATCAGCAATATATAGCTACTTCATCAACATCCATATCAGCAGTAGATAACTACTTCATCCATTTCCGTACCAGCAGTAGATAACTACTTCATCAACACCCATATCAGCAGTAGATAGCTATTCCATCTATATCTGTATCAGCAGTATATAGCTACTTCATCAACATCCAGATCAGCAGTAGATAACTACTTCTTCAATACCCATATCAGTAGTAGATAACTACTTCAACAACACCCATATCAGCAGTAGATAGCTATTCCATCTATATCTGTACCAGCAGTATATAGCTACTTCATCAACATCCATATCAGCAGTAGATAACTACTTCATCCATTTCCGTACCAGCAGCAGATAACTTCATCAACACCCATATCAGCAGTAGATAGCTATTCCATCTATATCTGTATCAGCAGTATATAGCTACTTCATCAACATCCAGATCAGGGTAGATAACTACTTTTTCAATACCCATATCAGTAGTAGATAACTACTTCAACAACATCAATATCAGCAGTAGATAGGTACTTCATCAACACCCTTATCAGCAGTAGATATGCCTAACTACTTCATCCATATCCTTATCAGCAGTAGATAGGTACTTCATCAACACCCATATCAGCAGTAGATAGCTACTTCATCTAAAGCTGTATCAACAGTAGATAGCTACTTTATCAACACCCATATCAGAAAGTAGATAACTATTTCATCCATATCTGTATTAGCAGTAGATAACTACCTCATTAACATCCATGTCATCAGTAGATAACTACGTCATCCATATCCATATCAGCAGTAGATAACCACGTCATCCATATCCGTATCAGTAGTAGATAACTACTTCATCAACATCCATATCAGCAGTAGATAAATACTTTATCTTTACAAGAACACAAACGCTCGAAGACTGGGTATCATTACTAGGCCTACTCTCTAACGCACTAACAGAAACCCTATTTTCTGACCAGGCAAACCTGGACAAAGAGGTCCAACATGTGAAACGTGCTCAGAAGTAGATAGCTTCTTCATCAACATATCAGCAGTAGATAACTACTCCATCAACATATATATCAGCAGTATAGATAACTACTGATCAACATATATATCAGCAGTAGATAATTACTTCATCAACATATACATCAGCAGTAGATAACTACTTCATCCATATCCGTATCAGCAGTAGACAACTACTTCATTACTCCATCTATATCTGTATCAGTAGTAGATAACTACTTCAACAACACCCATATCAGCAGTAGATAGCTATTCCATCTATATCTGTATCAGCAATATATAGCTACTTCATCAACATCCATATCAGCAGTAGATAACTACTTCATCCATTTCCGTACCAGCAGTAGATAACTACTTCATCAACACCCATATCAGCAGTAGATAGCTATTCCATCTATATCTGTATCAGCAGTATATAGCTACTTCATCAACATCCAGATCAGCAGTAGATAACTACTTCTTCAATACCCATATCAGTAGTAGATAACTACTTCAACAACACCCATATCAGCAGTAGATAGCTATTCCATCTATATCTGTATCAGCAGTATATAGCTACTTCATCAACATCCATATCAGCAGTAGATAACTACTTCATCCATTTCCGTACCAGCAGTAGATAACTACTTCATCAACACCCATATCAGCAGTAGATAGCTATTCCATCTATATCTGTATCAGCAGTATATAGCTACTTCATCAACATCCAGATCAGCAGTAGATAACTACTTCTTCAATACCCATATCAGTAGTAGATAACTACTTCAACAACACCCATATCAGCAGTAGATAGCTATTCCATCTATATCTGTATCAGCAGTATATAGCTACTTCATCAACATCCATATCAGCAGTAGATAACTACTTCATCCATTTCCGTACCAGCAGCAGATAACTTCATCAACACCCATATCAGCAGTAGATAGCTATTCCATCTATATCTGTATCAGCAGTATATAGCTACTTCATCAACATCCAGATCAGGGTAGATAACTACTTCTTCAATACCCATATCAGTAGTAGATAACTACTTCAACAACATCAATATCAGCAGTAGATAGGTACTTCATCGACACCCTTATCAGCAGTAGATATGCCTAACTACTTCATCCATATCCTTATCAGCAGTAGATAGGTACTTCATCAACACCCATATCAGCAGTAGATAGCTACTTCATCTAAAGCTGTATCAACAGTAGATAGCTACTTTATCAACACCCATATCAGAAAGTAGATAACTATTTCATCCACATCTGTATTAGCAGTAGATAACTACCTCATTAACATCCATGTCATCAGTAGATAACTACGTCATCCATATCCATATCAGCAGTAGATAACCACGTCATCCATATCCGTATCAGTAGTAGATAACTACTTCATCAACATCCATATCAGCAGTAGATAAATACTTTATCAACACCATATCAGCAGTAGATAACTACTTCATCTATATCTGTATCAGCAGTAGATAGCTACTTTATCAACATCCATATCAACAGTAGATAACTACTTCATCCATATCTGTACCAGCAGTAGATAACTACTTCATCAACATCCATATCAGCAGTAGATAATTACGTCATCAACACCCATATCAGCAGTAGATGACTACTTCATCAACACTCATATCAGCAGTAGATGACTACTTCATCAACACCCATATCAGCAGTAGATGATTACTTCATCAACACCCATATCAGCAGTAGATGACTACTTCATCAACACCCATATCAGCAGTAGATGACTACTTCATCAACACCCATATCAGCAGTAGATGACTACTTCATCAACACCCATATCAGCAGTAGATAGCAACCTCTTCACCACTAATAATTAACATTATGCAACAAGCCGTTTTACCACTTCCAGACGTGCCTTTTATCTATGCTCATAATTATTATGTATTGTGTAGCTACATCCCGTAACATGTCGTTTTTAGCAATAAGTAAATACACGCTTTGCACAAAGTGTTAAGTGAATCTTATTATGTGAAATAAAATATATATACTTTTCAAAAAGTCACGTATATGTTTTAAACAATGGTTTCTTTTATCTGTTATGACGAATACTACTTTACGCTGCGTTGCATTATTTTCATTTCGCTTGCAAGTAAGCTCGTGTAGCTTCTTATATTAAAAAATAGCCATTTACTTTATAAATAGATTATACCAATAATTGCGTTGACAATACCATGTTTTCATTCTATTGTGATTTTGCTTTAGATAATCGGTTTGTTACATTATGTTAAGACGTTTCCTGATGTTACCGCGCACTGGTTTGATTGGTTTGATCATGGTCAACCATTATTGCACTTCCTACCAAGACCAATACTGAGGGTTAGCAGTGTAAAAAGGTCATATCTGCTATAGCTGCCAGGTGTCATGTTGTATAATATAGAATGCAGAAATTGTCAAATGTCACGAATGTCAATAAGGCAGCTTAGCTAGTGTAGATAGGGACTACTTGCTCTAACACCTCAATATCAAGGGTTTGTGCAACATTGTCCCATCTGTAATATCTGCCAGGTGTCATATGTGTACAATATAGAATGCAGAAATGGTCAAATGTTAATAGGCAGCTATAGCAGATAGGCCTTCTTGCTACACCTCAATATCAAGGGTCTTGTGCAACATTGTCCCATAATGTAATAGCTGCCAGGTGTCATGTGTACAATATACAATACAGAAATGATCAAATGTCTACATAGCAGCTATTACCGGTGTACATCTTTATTGCACCCTCGCTATATTGAACGATTCACACCATCATTGCCAGAACAACGAACTCAAGATTTGTTGACCTGGAAGTAATCTTGATAAAATAAAAAGCATGTGTTTGCAAAACATCCCGGATGTACCCGGGTAAGTCTGGCAGCCAATTTAGTTTAAAGTCGCTCGGTTGGTTAATTTAGAGAATAATGAGAAATATACGAACCGTGGTGTAATACAATCGATATTTTGTTATTATGACAAATTAGGTAGATGAAACAACTAGGCTATTCCAGTTGAAACCCCTACTCCCTTTCCTGGGCTCCCTTTATGGAAAACATGACCTTATCTCCCACACAGGGGGTGTACAATTCAAATGGAGTCACCTAATCAAGTACACAGGTAACCGGAAATTCACACTCCCTGTGTGTGGAAGATTATGGTTATCTCTTTCATAGGGGTGTATGGATTTCAACTGGAACAGCCTAATGACAATGCATTTATTTGTGATGCAGTGGTTTCATTAGAAACGTGGCTTTTAAAAATATGTTCATATAAAAAAATATAAAAATCAAGGTAGTTATTTTCGTCATTTTTCATAATTAATATAAAACTTTTGTGTATATTGTTATAGACGTGTTATTTCCATGTATGTGCATCCAATTTGCATGTATAAGTGCAGACGTGAAATATATTTTTATCGCATTATTTTCTACAAGAATTATGCCAAAATGTAATATTTATTATGCAGTTTACATTTCAATCAGAAAGTGGTCTATTCCAGTTGAAATCCATCCACCCCCATGGAAGACATGACCTTGATATTCCACACAGGGGTTGTAGATTTCAAATGGAGTCACCCATTTAGGTAATCCCATTTGAAATTCACACTCCCTGCGGAAGATTAAGGTCATGTCTTCCACAGGGGGTGTATGGATTTCAACTGGAATTATAACATACGCTTCAAGTACGCCAATACATGTGCTACAAACTAAATCACACAGTTACGTATGAGTTACGCACATGTGTTCGGTTCGATATTGCTGAAAACTAAAACCCCAATAACATAATCTTATATATCAAATATCGAAGAAAGATAGGCGGTCTATGCTTCATCATGGCAAGGCGAAAGACAATGCAAGACACAATTAATTATGCGAAACTCACTTTTCATATTTTCATATCATATATTTTAAAAAAATCACTCGCCATCAGAAAGAATTATGAGCGTCATTGTATTAATCTAGAAGTAACAATTTTCCACATATAGTTCCTGATTTAAACACCATACAAGTCTTTAATTGTTGACTGAAATAATTGTGCATACCAATCAGTTTTCAGCGGCATAATTATGTCTAATTTAGCCTTTAATTCTCTTGTATTAAAGGCTCAATTACACATATGTCAATTTTGTTAAAAAATTCAAAACTGAGTGGCATGAATAATTATTTCAGTCAATAATTAAACAATTTTCTTCTTTAATACACTAAAGTTCCTATATTAATTTGGTGACCTCATGTCATTACGACCAATGGTCGTATTACATCTGTTAATGGTCGCATACCATACGGTATTTAATATGGTAGCAAATACGGAGAAAGGTTATAAATGGTTAATTACAAACATCTGCATAATTAAATTCAAAATACAAATCATATTTTTTAATAATTGTTATTGAATCTGGTGAGTTGTGTATTATTATTATGATCATATTTCCTTATTTTAACAAAATATTGTTTTGTACAGATTACAGGATTGATAACATTAATCATTGATTACACAAAAGAAAGAAAAGCAGTTTTTTTTTATGTATTTCTATTAGACACACAATTTGTCTCATGTTTGATATGACAATGAATGTGATGTAAATAGTAAAGCCTGGGTCATACTTTTTATTCGATGTCGATTTTGTTTAATCTGATGTCAATCGTAGTAAATCGATAATAAATCGATAATCGTATATTTCCACCTGCACCAGATATTATATTTGACATCAAATATAACGGATTTTTCGTCAAATATATTCGTCAGAAGATAAAAATCCATTGAAATAAATTGAATAATGTAGAACGAATAATTGGGCTATTCGAGTTAAAATCCACACTACCCCTGTGCAAGATTTTGGAAATATCTTCCACAGGGGGAGTATGTTTTTAAATGTAATTGGTCAGAGGTAATCATTTTGAAACCCATACTCCCCCTGTAGTATGACTTTACCTATATCGTCCACAACTGGAGTGAGTAATACAAATGGAAGTTACCCAATTATCTATTCTATTCAAAATTGATACTCCCTCTGTGGCAGACTTTAGCTAAATCTTCCACAGGAGTAGTGTGGATTTTAAATGGAATAGCCCATTATTCGACGTCGAATATTCGGAGTATGAATCGGTTCGAAGTGAAAAGTGCTTTGAACTTGTCATCTGCCGTCTATCTCGCCACAATGCTGTACCTGGTGAAAAGAATAAGGAATTATTTTACAACGAGCATTGAATCTGTTGACATTAGAATGTGGTGCGACGAATAAGATGAAGAATATTGATTTTGATGTTGGTAAATTGAATATAGACTGAAACACGTCGATGCTTCTTGTGTTCCATTTTGATGACATTTTGCAGCAAAATAAAGCAATATTTATGTGTAAATTAACATTGTTGAAATCAAACATGAAATACTGGTAGATATTCGACCTAGTTTGCTTGATTAAATCATTCATGTTACTGACAATGACACTAATGGGGAATCTATCGTACACTAGACGTATTTATATGAGAACTCAAAACATTTTAAGGGTTCTGATAGCAACGTTTGGACAGTATTTTTTGTTGGACATGAGAGCAGTAGCGTAGCCAGCGGTGGGGCAGAGTGCCCCCTGACAAAATATGAAAGAAAAAGTGCCCCTCTGACAAAAAATGGAAGATAAAATCAGGAGGGCAAAGGAAAAGAAAAAGGGCAAGGAGCCCCTTTTCTAGCAAAATTCAGGGCCAAAATGGTGTAAAATACAAACAAATTTGCGCTACGCGCGCACATTGTAAAAATAAAGCACGTTTCAGCCGGATAATGGGCGAAAATAGTGTAAAATACCATTTTTTTTCACTCGCACATCATCACAATAAAGCCTTTTTCGAAAAGCTCGAAGACATACAGTCTCTATATGTATCGTATGATGCAACTGCAATTTTTTTCGTCTGTGCCCCAACATTTTTTATTTTGCCCCCCCCCCGACCAAGAAAACTGGCTACGCCCCCGCATGAGAGAGCACATCAGCATGCCTGCCAACCGTTCCGATTTAATCGGATTCGTTCCGATTTTTGAGGTCAAAGGTCACAAAAATCGGAAAAATCCGATTTTTGAAAATGAAAAAAAAATTTTTTTTTTTTTTTTTTAGATTTTTTTCAGTTTTTGGCGATTTTGAGAACCACTGGACCTATTCTGAAGTGCTAGGATCATATTGGATCATTCACAGTTAATTTTTAAAAAAATTGGAAAAAAATTACGAAAAATTACAGTTTGTTATTTTCAATATGCAAACCATTAACCAATATTTACCTCTTCATGTAGCACATAATTATAAATGCATGGAAAACCAATGCATTTATAATATATGATACATGAAAATGTAAACACTAGTTAATAGTTTACATATTAAGGATAACAAACTGTAATTTTTTCGTAATTTTTTTTTTAATTTTTTTCAAATTACCTGTGAATGATCTTAGCACTTCAGAATAGGTCCAGTGGTTCTCTAAAGTTGCCAAAAACTTTGAATTTTAAAAAAAGTAGAAAAAAATTTAATTAAAAAAAAAAAATTTTAATTTTTTTTTCCAACCTTGAATAACAAGTAATTTAGGGTCTATAACTTCTTTTTTCCAAAGTTTTGTTTTGTTTCTCTCTTCACTCTAATTAGACACCAACCTTAGTTCCAAAGGTTGGCAAGTATGCGCTGTTACGGGTGAGCGCGTACTTCGCGCGCCCCGGGTCGCGCTCACCCTGTACAGATTTTTATTTTTACAATGTTGGCAGGTATGCATCAGCCTTATCGAATTGCATTCAGGAATACGGAGAATGTCCTTCTGATATCAAATAATTTGGATTTTTTGAAATTCGCGATATAATACACATTTTATGGCAAATGATTAAAAATTCATATTTTTGATATTTAACCGTCCTCGAAGTAAACTTTATAAATCTAATGATTTTGTCTTTCCAAGCACACCGCAGATGTTTGAATTTGTTTCTACGCGCACCTGTAATGGGTTTGAGCACTTTTAATTCCAAAGTTAGTCACCTGAGAAATAATACTTCTTATAAAACAAATGATACGAGGGTCGGTCAGTATGTAATAAGAGTTGACTTGTGACGCCATATATGGATTGTTTTCATGGCATTTCTCACTGATCACATAAACACTGTACCTTTATCTTTCAAACAACACATGTAAAAATTACATCACACACATGATTACGTAACATCATTAGCATAAAGTCAATAGACTATGGACACTGCCAAATCACGCAAAAAGGCGGGCCTTTTAAATTACAGGAAAGGCACGTGTTTAAAATGTCCGAGAACAGCAAAAATTACAAGGTCCATATGGCTAATTTTAGGCAGGAATAAACACTAGGTCCTCAGTTTGCTTTAAGTAAAATATGAGCCTTGCCATTAAACGTGGGTGGAAATGGGACGTCTGGGAACGTCAACAAGTTTAGGGCTTGAATGGAAGCAACATTATTCTGCAAAAATAAAAAAAGCAGTTATTACAAATGACATTGATTATCTCAAAAATGAAACAGATTAAAATATAATGACTGGTCACGTGTGAGAGCTGGTACAGTACGATGATAACTGGTGCAAATCAAACCACAATCTGCGCATGCGTAGGTGGGATGACCGATACAACATGCTGGAAATGCACAAAAATTGCAAAATTCCATGTAAATAGGGCTTAAAATTTTGCAAAATGCTATGAAAATTTTAATTTTAATATTCATATGAATTTTTATGAATGATCTCAACCTCAAATAAATTGAAAAGTTCTCATTCAAACGATGGCCTCTCTCTCTGTACCACTACTGTTGTATAAATGTAACAATAGTAGAATAATATATTTTAATCACGGATTCAAATATTTTCTATGGAGACTCCCGTTTTAATGTTTGGGGATTAGTCAACAGAACTGGCAAGAAAACTTAAATTTCCACGTTTGCTATTGTTGGCAATGTCAAAGTGTTTATAGAAAGAAGAGCCTTGTTTTTGTCAAAAATAAAACATATTTGACCAAATAAACTAAAATCTTTACAGCCCAACAAACATGGTTTAATGAACTGGAAGTTAGTGTTCTATCCAAAAGGCAGCATTCTCCATACTTTATTTCCCGAGAAAATATAAAATATACAACAATACATCATTTCATAATTCAGCCTCTTATTTCCCTTAACAAAAACGACTCATTTTCAGCAGGTGACTCTAGACCATTGATTTTATGCTAATGCTGTTACGTAATCAGGTGTGTGATAAAATTTTTACATGTGTTGTTTGAAAGACAAAGGTACAGTGTTTATGTAATCATTGAGAAATACCATGAAAACAATCCATATATGGCGTCACAAGTCAACTCTTATTTACATACTGACCGACCCTCGTATGTACTTAAAGTGTATGTAGCTGCCATGAAAAGCCGACGATCAATTAAAATTTTTTGACCT
This sequence comes from Amphiura filiformis, assembly GCF_039555335.1. Lineage (NCBI taxonomy): Eukaryota > Metazoa > Echinodermata > Ophiuroidea > Amphilepidida > Amphiuridae > Amphiura > Amphiura filiformis. The sequence continues at coordinate 28,540,338 of NC_092631.1, forward strand.
TTCGTATTGAAGATATGGATTTTGTTTCTCAAAAACACCCAAAAAATGTTTATCCGCAATATGAAAGGTCAGAATTGATCATCGGCTTTAGGTTTGTAAAGTTTACTTCAAGGACAGTTAAATATCAAAACATTAAAAAATATCAAATTTTGACAATTTGCCATAAAATTTGTATTATATCGCGATTAAAAAAAAAAAAATCAAAATTATTTGATATCAGAAGGACATTCCTCGTATTCAGAATGCAATTCGATATGTCTGGTGTACTCTCAGCTCCCGCAAAAAATACTGTGCAAACGTAAATATCCGATTCCTTAATTGATGTTAATTTTTCGCTATTAAATGACATTTTCTACGTGAACAATCTTCATTTAATTATTACAGTTACAAAGTGTTCCACTGGGAAATATTTAGAAACGTTGGATTTGACCAAGGCCAAGGTTAAGGCAAACAATGGATGATACGAGTTGGATGGCTACCATCTCGACATATGAGTCATATTAAATTATTTGTAGTAAATAAATCTTATATTGTGGCATTTCATATGGATCGAGCATGTTTTGTTCACGAATTTCGTTCTATTAAAACTGTACATTTTGAACATTTTGTTGATAGCAAAAATCAGCGCAACCCAAGTTTGAAATGATGCAGTACATGTCAAGTACAGGGTGTATCAAAATGATTGGTACCCATCAGTTTCCAGTTATTCTGGACAATACCACCACAACATAATGGACATTTCAAGGGGATTCAATGTTGTATATTGAAGAAACAGGCTGCAATAAACACCAATAACTGATGGGTACCAAACATTTTGATACAGCCTGTATACCGGCAAAATGTATCATACTGTACTATTATTGAAAATATAATTTGTCGATTTAATATCCAAGAATCATTGGAACGTTTCTTGAAATAATTAGTCTTACCAAACATTCCGCATGCAGATGTAATCATTTTGCTATAATTAGCATTGTTACTGTTTGAGTTGTACACATATTTTTCTTTTTAAACATTCGAATAAGAATAAAGTCTGTCATAGAATGAATAAAAATAATATATACATCTTTTACAAATTGCACTTAATATTCATGATTTTTTTTTGTCAGAAAACGGATGATTCTACTATGTAGAACCAATTTTACCCGTATATTTTCTGCTGAGAAATTGTGCACGTGTTGGTAAAACAGATGTTTATGTAACATATTCCCTTGTACAAAATTGATTTCATTATGAAGACTGTGCTAATTTGTTTACATTACTTGCTGCATAATTTTAGTACTAAAAATTTCAAAACTTACCTCGATTGCAAGTCAGTTCAATATATAAATAAAATAAATTGATTACGCTAACGTCATCATTTGCATAGTGTTTCGTACATGTGCGTCAAAAAAAACCATGACGTATTAAAAACGCTTACTGCCCATGCAAAAATTTAGGCATGAGTCATGCCCATGAACATGCCAAGATCTTGCCATGAACATGCCAAGAACATGCCCTAATTTCGCTAGCAACGGGCATGAATTTTCATGAATTTGGGAAATTTTGATGGGTTGTTCATGCTTACCCATGAATATTCATGCCCTTGCATGCTTTTTTTGTCATGCGTGTAGTCAGAGCCTTGACATGTTCAGGGCAACTCATGGGCATGAATCGCGGTCAATGTCAAATTCTCTCTACTTTCATGCCCATCAATTTCTTATTCATGGGTAACTCATGGCATGAATCATGGTCAATGTCAAATTTTCTCTACTTCCCTGCCCATTAATTTTAAGTCAAGGGCGTCAATTACAATTTTAATGGGTTCAAAATTAACGACCCATGAATCCTTGATAGAGGATTTTCATGCCATATACAAAACAAAAGAATCAGAATGTCTTGCCATGTTCATGGCATGAACATGCCATGTTTATGGCATGATTTGCATAGCAACCAGTAGCGAATTTTGGGAATACCCATGAATTATTTTTGCCTGGGTGAGACACAATGTTAGGGGCTCAATACCATTAATTGCCTATTATACAGTTATCAATAGAAATATTGCTAATTTGGGGCGGCATTTTCTCATAGAAGCGAAGCAGAAACATTCAATTACGTTGGGCAAATATTTACGATGCCGTGCGGATGAATTTTTGGTAATATTTCAACAAAAGTGTCACATAATAAGAGAAAATATACCATTTCAAAGCATCGAAATCACAGTGATTGAAACCCAAAATGTACTTTTTTTGCTATATAACTTGGTCAATTTCAGTGATTTTAAAGCAGCCTTTTCAGATGGCCCACAAACAAATAGTTCCTCGTCGTATTTTCATGCATTTGCCAGTGGTATTTAAGTAGTTCAAGATCAATGCATTTGCAACATCTTGCTACAGAGTCATGTTAAACATCAAGCGTGTGGATCGGATTCCAAACGAAACCATCTACAACCTGACCAACACCACTCCACTGGTTGCCAGAGTCAAGATTCATCAACTCAAATTTCTCGGCCATATACTGCGTCTTGAAGATGGCGAGCCTGTGAAAGAATATGCGCTTTATATTCCACCACATGGGAAGAGGAAACCGGGACGGCCGCGCACACTGTACTTACAGTATGTCCAGCACCTCCTGGGAGATACTGAAGGGATGCTGCAGCCAAACAAAATTGTTTCGCTTGCCCAAGATCGCATTAGTTGGAGAAAGCTTGTAGTCGCCTGCTCCGCAGCCGACTGATGATGATGATGATTTAAGTAGTTACTACATAATGAATACTGTCATCTGAGCTAACCAATTCTAAACACCTTTACTATCTTAAGACCAACTGACCATTACCTCAACAGGAAGAATATCATACAGTGAGACAATAACCTCATTTTCCTGTTCAGGCTATACTAGTATAGGAGGTGATTAGTTCGATTTAAACTACAATTGTTTGGTTAGTGCAGCTACAAGTATCTAACCCCGGGGACTCCAACTTTGGAGGTGACGCGTATGTAGGGCTGTTAAGACCCCCTTTTCAGCATCGCTGTCACCCAAAGACCCCATATTTTTTTACGAACACATGCTCTGTCACCCAAAGACCCCTTATTTTTCCATTTGATCTGTCACCCAAAGACCCATACAAGTTCAATTTGAACAGCTATCCTTTTTCACTGATTTTGTTACTTATTTTGAAAAAACTACGAAATTTGAAGCCATTTAGAACTAGAAATTCAATTTTCGAGGTTTCTGTGGCGCCGCGCTGTTTCGGCTCTCACCCAAAGATCAAATTAAAAAAAAAGGTAATGTTCTCACCCAATGACCCCATATTTTTTTACATTTTGCTCTCACCGAATGCCGAAAATCGTGCTCTCACCCAATGACCCCATATTTTTAACATTTTGCTCTCACCGAATGCCCCTTAGTGCAAAAGTGCCAGCCCTACACCTATATCCATTTCATATTGAAGTGCCCCCCCGGGTATCTAACATTGGTTTTTGATCTCATGATGAAAGTAGTTATTGCATGAGAAGCTATCATGTGCAGTTCGTGTGTTACATTACTTTATGGCCAATATAAAGAGGGGATATGACCTAAATACTTTATAGTTTTATCAGCTCGTAATAGGCGGGAAATGTTAGGCTTTTACCACTACGCCGAAAAGTAGACCCACGTTAAGAGTGTTATCAGTTGACCTGTCTGGTTTATATTTTGTGTGTTAAAGAAAGTAGACAAAGTATAGGACTTGAATTAATAATTCGTGATGCTTTTGGCGAGATGTCATAAGACAAATCTCAAAATCAAATATTTTGATATTAATCCACGATGTAATAAGGCCCGCCGATTAGGAGCTGATCAAAGTATAGTTATTATAGATCATTTAACTCTTCCCACACGGGTATCGATTGCAGACGTCAAGTTTCAAATTTGTGTAAAATTTGAAAATTTTTAGAATTGTATATTGTTATGACCATTTGGAATCAGCATGAAAAGTGCATTAAAATGAGTACAAACAAGCCTAGTATTGGTTCAGTGGTTCTTAAGATAAGCTCTTAATATATTGAGAAAACTTGGACTCTTTATTAAAGAAACATGGAATATGATTTGCACAGGGTGTATGAGATAACAAAGGTTAATGGATGGGGTCATGTTGCACCTTAGACTGAACAGACTAACAGAATGATGTTTTATGTAAAATAAAACATAATTGCACCATTTTCGAAACAATATGGGCACCATTGACTCATTTAGTGTTTCTACGATACTTTAAAAATAGTGATGTTACTGTTATTTTATACATATAATTTTATGAAAGTGTTTGGTATATTTCTTCTGTAGCCTTATGGCTACCACCATTCCGATTTACCTCCACATACGGTTGCATAACAGCTGATGTATTGTTAGTACTTTGGTATAAAATATTCGCTACAACTCCTTGTTCATGTTGTTCGGACGGGTCCATTACCGGGGCCGTTGCATGTACCTTGTAATAGTAAGGGGGTTCGTACATGGGATTGATGCAAGGAGACATAGGCGACCCCGGTCTATTCAGGGGTAGTTTTGGAGGAGTTAACTCAGAGTATGTGTGGTAATTCGGATGGTCGCGGTTGTATTGAGCAGCTGCGGCAGTGTAAGGCAGGGTAGCCGGTCCATTTCGGTGACTACGATGGTACTGAGATGCCGTATATGCCGGTAACGTTGCGGGCGCTTTCGGATCATAATCCGGAAGTATTTCTAATCTTAACCTATGACCCGGAAATTGATCAGGTAAGTCGTCATTGACATCTTGATAATAAGCACTTCCGTTATCATACCTGTACTGAAGATCGGCGTAGTTCATTGGCTGTAAATGAGCCAGATCTCCCCTGCGTTTCAGTTTTTCCTTTGCATTTCGCCATCTTAATATCACGATGATAAGCAAGAAAGTACAAAGTACAATTGCTACGGATAACCCTGCGATCAGTCCTGATATTCGCCTCTTTGCGGGTGTTACACCACCGCCTGATCCAATGGTGATATTACTGTTATCTGAATTATCACTGATTTCTGTAGTATGGGCACTCTCTTCTGGTACTGTTCTGGTTTCGGGTCCCATTCCTGAAGATGTCCAATGTTTTGACGTATATTGCATCGTTGATGTCGTTGCTGTAATTGTAGTTTTCGGTACGGGCGAATTCTCTTGTGTCATGTGTGATGTACTTTGTTGAGTTGTCTCTACTTCTGGGTTGTTTGTAGTATCAGATACAGAAGCGATGGATGTACTCTGTTGCGTTGTCTGTGTCCGTTCCATTTGGCTGGATGACGTGAAAGATGCAGAATTTGTCTGGAGAGGGTCATTGGTATAAACATCCTCAGTGTCGTCAGGATATGATACAACATCGGAGACAAGATCAGTCAATACATTAGGTGTAGTTACATCCATTGATGGAGCTGGCGATGTTGGTGTTATTCCACCAGGTGATGTAATACTCCCAAGTGATGACGTTGTCTTTGGATTCTGTTCTCGATTGGATTCAATTTTCAATGGTCCTATAGTACATGAACGGATTTTATCTGGAAAATGCGCATTTGACAAGGTGCAAGTGAATATAACCCCATCGTAGAATTCTACAGCATTGGTGTAAACTGTATATTGAATTTCTCCATCAACAACATGTCGATTTCCAGGAGCCTCTTTCTTTTCAAATTCATCCCCTGTTTTAATATCATAAGACCACTCCAAATCAACCTCAGGTTCGCCGATCTCTGACAGACACGTTAACTCCATAGAAGCATTGACAGTATACATAAGTGACGGACTGTTACTTGAACAGAGTGGATAGATCTGAGACGGAAAGAATCGGACAGTCAAAGATAACACCTTTGAGATGCTGGATTGAAATCCGTCTAATGTATATTCCAATTTGCAGAGATAAATCCCCGTGTCCTCTCTGGTAACATTAGTAATACCAAGACGATAGATAACGTAATCGCCGCCATTTTTCTCCTGCATACCGTTGATCTTCTTAATGGTGAAATGTCTACCAAATTCTGCAGATATAAACTCATCGTAACTGATTGCTACATCTCCTTTGTACCAGCCTACATGGTAGTCTGGTATTTTCGCGATTTGTGTTATCTTACAATCCATACATGTGGACTCACCTTCTGATGGGTGAGACCTACCACAAGCGTCATTGCCAGCCGGGAAAGACGTATCCATGGTCGGTTGATTACAATGCGTTGTCGTTATCATAAAGGCAGATAACAATAGAAACAATTGTCGACGCATTTTTAAAACAATATTTAGTCCAAGTCAGTAAGCTCTCCTTTGTTTTAACGTTACTCTACGCTGTATTTGTTTACTTGCAGCATGTTACGTGTAAGAAAGCGACACTGTTGAATTGAACACAATAAAAGTAATCGTTTAAGTATATACCACCACAACATCAGTCACGTACAGTTTTACATACTCCACAATGAAAAGCAACCAGTCAAGTCTGAATGGGCTGCGCCGTCTTACCATGCAATGCCAACTCTAATTTAACACAAATTCATCTTCCATTTGAAGCACAAATCTCTACCAAGACAATGTCTTTCGTACATTGTACCACTAATGCATAGTCAGATGTAACGAATTATATAATCCAAATAAAGCTATTGTCGCAACCAATTCGTCAGGAAATGTTTGTGGCTCGGCGAGAAAATCTGCAACAGCATTAACGTATGACATCTCAGGCAATCCTGTTTTAAACTGAAGTAATCGATATAAATCTACGCATAACTAATTGTATCTTTTCCCGTATTTGACGGATCTGCAGACTTGTGTATGTGTTTACTTAATAAATAATTTTTTTCCGCCAAGGTCAAATAGAGTATTCCACAGTCAGATGATTAGTAAAAACCACGCCTGATTTGTAGGGAACAGATGCCTGACTGCATCATACGCGAAACACTATCACAATTGAAGACACCTTATATATTCCTCAGAGCGTTTCTCCGCAATGTATTGTCTTTGTTCATACTTTTGCATAATAATTGTTGACGTGTAACTCGTTTGCTTAGATATGAAGAAATGCTGCAGCCAACCTTGGCCTCGTGCTAAAGTGAATTTGACATTTCTCCAATTTGCTACATTATCATTTCGATTTGCTACATGTAAACGCGTGCTTCATCTCGTTATTATAATGATCTCACCAATTCTATAAATAGATGGATATTGTAAAATGGCTTTCTTGTTCTTATTGGTTAAAATCAGACTAAAATGCTAACAGAATTTGTTCTAATGGCAATTAATGCTTAGCGTGCTAGCGTCAACATAAAAAGTTTTGAGATATTTTCTCAAAATATCAAGATATGTTTGTACTCATTTTAATGTATTTGTCATGCTGAATCCAAATATGGTCATGAAAATGGACAATTTGCAAAAAAGCGGAGAAAACTTCAGTATTGACGTATTAACTGGTACCAACACCAGAGTTTACATGGATCTTGATTGCATTCTTTAGAAGAATGCCATAGAGTCAAAATATCCGGGGCCGAGTTTTAAGTACGAAAATTTACACAACATGGAAGGAGTAACCTTTGTAAATTGAGTTAGCTTGAAATTCCCCCGAGCAAGGAACATACTGCGAATTATCTCGTTGTAACCCATACGAAACTCGGGGAGCTGATCCTGGTTGCGATGGTGATTTGTGGAATGTCTACGGTGTGCGCTCTTGAAGCGGCAAAGTCCCTGTGTAGTTGGGCCGTAGCGGTCAGCGACAACCTGTAAAATGTGCCAAGGCTTGTGGACCAACGTATAGCCTGCAGCTTTAAGAGTTTGAGTAGCATACATCGAAAGTATTACTCAATATCAGTTGAGTTAACTTCATGTTGCTCATCAACAGTTGGGCAAACAGTATGCTCAACAGTTGAGCCAAAATTTACTCAAATACAGAGCAAAATACTACTCCTTGTGGATTAAGTAAGGTTTTACTACCCTGTTGAGTAAAAAAAGTCACAGCTCAACATGTTGAGTCATGTATTGACTCCATTATTGATTAAAATGTTTAATCAAAGGCAGAGTAAAGTTGCTACTCAACTTTCGTTGAGTCACGTTTACTCAACAAATGAGCTCATAGTGCAGTTACGTCCACGGCAAATTCATCGTGACCTTTCCAGCCATAAACTCGCTTATTGAAGATTAAACCGAAATATGCAGTACTAAACCATTATGTAGTAATCTATTGTCCAATGCAAATTTATTACCACATGATAATATTAATCCAATGAGCGACCGAATTGTCCGCTACGGACGACTAATTCGATAATGACGCTATTGACATGTACGAGCGGAGCTCCACTGACCGAGTTTTGGGGTATTTTTCACTGGTTTGCAGCTGTTTGCTGTCATTTACTCATCGAGGCGGACCACCATTATTATAAGGACTATGCTAATTATTTAAAGATTGACATGTAGAGAATAAGCCATACTTGATTGACAGAAAGTACTAAATTTGTACCTATTACGGTTTTATGACACCAATCTTCCAAATACGACCAAACCAGGGCTGCCCGATGAAGCAAAATATGCATTGGAATAACACGGCGAGTTTGGATAGATGGTAGGATTTCTTTTTCATAAAAATGTATGTTCCCCCGTTATTAAAGCTTGTACCGGGTTGAAAATTCAGATATTTGGAAAAGAATATAGCTTTTATACTTTTTGATATATGACGCTAACTAGTTCATCCCCTATAGCTACAACACAGCGCTACCAGTAGGGTTCAATTGCCTATTGTGAGTGCCCCTGTGTTGTGTGCATACATGTAGTTAACAATAACTGCATGATGTGTGACTTTTTTACTATCGAAAGGAATACAATTGTACTTAGATTGAGTAAAAAATGTTTAGAGTGTAATACCATCTAGTGGGAAACAAACACGGAAAATTACAAATGGTTAATTTCAAACGCCTGCATATATTTTAATTTAGGATACAAGTCACATTTTTAATATCGTTATTGAATCTGGTGAGTGGTGCATATTTTTAGGATCATAATTATTTCCTTATATTAACAATTCTATTGTTTTTGTACAGATTATAGGGTTGATTACACAAAATACAAGAAAATCAGTTATTTTACGTATTTTAATTAGACATACATAATTTGCATCAGCTAGTTTAGTGTGTCAACAAGTGTGATATATATATAGTAAAGCCTGGTTCATACTTTTATTCGATTTCAAATTTTGTGATCTAAATTCGATAGTAAATCGATAATAAATCAATAATCGCGTTTTACAAACATTAGTTACCATGGGTACCATAATGAATATTCTTCAAACAATTGCATTGCTTTTCTCAAGAGTATTTAAACTAGGGGTTCATATCACGAGGCTTCATAAGTCTCAAAATCCATCGTAACTTTACGATGCATCGTAAATTCCATTCTACTATATCTTCACAGCGACGCTTCGTAAAGATTAAAAATGCGACTAGTAGACGCGTATGGCAAGCTAAGCGGCTCAGAACGTGGGACTAGCTACGCGCAGCTTCTTTCTCGTTACGTGCAGCTTATTAACCAATCAGATTCGCGGTTTTAAACACGTGGAGCTGATGTAAACATCCTCTCTCACAAAATAATATTACGTTGTTAATTTTTGTAAATGAAAATATCTGTAGTATATCAGCAAAAAATGGTATAGGTGCTATTAAAGTAATATCTGAACAGAATGATGATTGTTCTATATTTAGGGGCTATCATTTTCTTCGGAAGGGGATCCCAAATATAGGGGGTCATACTTTTTTGAAAAGAAAAATAAGGGGGAGGGGGGTCATAAATTGATAATGACAAAATGTAGGGAGTCACAAGATGACTACAGATAGTGTGTTTATTGTATTCAAAAAGAATGATTTCAATACAATTTTAGCCTGTCTAGGGGGTAAGGTGTATCGGTGGTGGGAGTCGGGGGTCATAACATTTTGATGCCGAAATAGTGAGGGCCGCAATTTATTGACGCCGACTTTTTGTAAATTTAGGAACCCCCCCCGTTCCGAAAAAAAAATGATGACCCATTTTACTCTCTCCATATTTACACAGTGGCATGTGATATCGCTTTCCCTCCAATATCTTTACACAGCGCTTTACATCAGCAGTAGTTGTTGTTTGACCTTCATATCCCCTGCACCGCTAATACAGCCCGAGTATAAAGTTACTTGCTATTATATTAAACACGGTGTAAACTTGGAAACACTAAATAAATATGCTTTGTGTCATTTTAGCCAGGCATTAGCAACATGTTCTCTTGACACGTGCTGTGATTTGGCCTCCTTTACCCGTTCGTTATCTATGCTAATTCCGTAAATTAATTACAAGATAATAATTGTGAAAGAGGATACCTATAACTATACTACGCGCAGCTAACGACCCAACCACGTGATTAAATTTGACTATTTTGATTGGTCAAACAGCTGCTCGTAACGAGAAAGAAGCTACGCGTAGCTGTTCCACGCTTTTGGCCCCCTTGGCTTGCCATAGACGCGGGGTATTCGTAACTTGCGAACTTTTACTTGGGTAATTGCGAAGGGTGAGAAGCGTACCGACAGGTGCCACCATGGCTCGAGATACAAGGACAAAATTGACCATAGGATAAATGTGCAATTTTTTTGGCCCAGTTTTGTCCTGTCCTCATTTTGGTCCATTTTAGAATTAAAAATGCAAATTTGGCGTACTTCGCGGCTTAGTTGCGGGTCAGCGGAACGATTAGGAAATATTGCCATATGCCTCGGCACGCGTAATTTCTTTTTGCAAGCCTCAGCACCTGGTATCCTTGTACTTAATGAATGAACTATCAGCATTGATTTCAGAGTGGGAAAGTAAAGATTACCGTATATTTGAATAGTAACAATAACTTGATTTATTGATTCCCAGTCGAGGTTACAAACATTGCAATAGTACATTATAATGTCGAATGCAATAAGGCATTTGCTAAGGGATCGAATAGCAACGTTTGCACAGTATTTTTCATTTTCATGGGACACGAGAGCACATCAGATATATCGAATTACCATCCTGAATAAGAGGAATGTACTTCTGATATTATTATTTTAAATTTTGTATTATATCGCGAATTAAAAAAAAATCTAAATTATTTGATACTAGAATATTCGACATGTCTGATGTGGTCTCATGTCCGTGAAAAATACTGTGCAAACGTTGATCCGATCCCTTAAAGGTCCATTTAGTGATTTGCTCATCCGGACGACCGTAAAAATCATCAAAATTGAGATTTCGGTACCTTTGTCATTGTCATAGTTGAGCTAACATATCCTGCTAGTGGTTTAGGCGAAAGCCGTGTATTTAAAAAATAAGGAATTTAAAATTTTTTAAAAATAAGGAATTTACACGAATCTGTAATTTATATACTGGCAGTATGTGAATTAGCTAGATGTTTTCTTCGCTTTTCGCCAAATTTTTCATTTCATAAATACCACATAACATTTTGAATGACCTTATCCTTCACTTTAAAGCAATTTTATAATAAATGTTATTATTTTTTACACTTTCGATGGGATCACTCAATGTGCCTTTAATTTACAGACATAAAACAGGAGATTCAGAGTCGACATTACCGTCTAATGCTTATGTAGACTTACCAGTTTGAAACAAAAATGATGATTTGCCAAAAGCAAGGAAGCTATAATATTCATTAATAATATTTTCTGAATACTATATACACACGCGGAACCATTGACAAGTTATTATCATGATCATCTTGGATAAATGAACATCCGGCCCCATCATTTTCGATTGAATGTTGCTATGACAACTGATGCAGTGGCTATAGGCTAGCTTCGATGATTAGATAACGATGATTATCTTACAATCAGATCGTGTTACCTCGTTTGCATAAATCACATTTTAATTTGTTTTTAATATAGTCCATTACCATATCAATCAATCATCAGCATTTGATGAGATGAAATGAATTTTACATATTCATTATGAATAGGCTTCCCACAGGTTAGTCTGCAAAAGACAAGTTTAAAAAAAAATCAAATATTCCATAATTGTATATTGTCATGACCATATTTGGATTCAACATGACAAATACGTTAAAATGAGTACAAACAAGCCTAGTATTAGTTCAGTGGTTCTTAAGATAGCTCTTGATATTTTGAGACTTTTTATGTTGACGCCTATGGCTAGCACGCGGAGCATTAAATTAAATTGCCATTAGAACAAATTCTGTTAGCATTTAGTCTGATTTTAACCAATAAGACCAAGAAAGCCATTTTACATTGTATCTATCCATCTATTTATAGAATTGGTGAGGTCATTATAATAACGAGATGAAGCACGCGTTTACATGTAGCAAATCGAAATGATAATGTAGCAAATTGGAGAAATGTCAACATCGCTATTGGAATGAATACAAATCAAATTCACTTTAGCACGAGGCCAAGGTTGACTGCATTTCTTCATGTCTAAGCAAACGAGTTACACGTCAAACACATATTATGCAAAAGTATGAACAAAGACAATATATTGCGGAGAAACGCTCTGAGGAATATATAAGGTGTCTTCAATTATGATAGTGTTTCGCGTATGATGCAGTCAGGCATCTGTTCCCTACAAATCAGGCGTGGTTTTTACTAATCATCTGACTGCGTTACTCTATTGACCTTGGCGGGAAAAAGTATTAATATTAAGTAAACACACACACAAGTCAGCAGATCCGTCAAATACATGCGCAAAAACGGAAAAAGATGCAATTAGTTATGCGTAGATTTATATCGATTACTTCAGTTTAAAACAAGATTGCCTGAGATGTCATACGTTAATGCTGTTGCAGATTTTCTCGCCGAGCTACAAACATTTCCTGACGAATTGGTAGCGACAATTGCTTTATTTGGATTATATAATTCGTTACATCTGACTATGCATTAGTGGTACGAAAGAAATGTTCTTGGTAGAGATTTGTGCTTCAAATGGAAGATGAATTTGAGTTAAATTGGAGTTGGCATTGCATGGTAAGACGGCGCAGCCCATTTAGACTTGACTGGTTGCATTTGATTGTAGAATGTATCAGTCTGTACGTGACTGATGTTGTGGTGGTATATACTTAAAAGATTGCTTTCATTGTGTTCAAATCAACAGTGTCGCTTTCTTACACGTAACATGCTGCAAGTAAACAAATACAGCGTAGAGTAACGTTAAAACAAAGGAGAGCTTACTGACTTGGACTACATATTGTTTTAAAAATGCGTCGACAATTGTTTCTATTGTTATCTGCCTTTATGATAACGACAACGCATTGTAATCAACCGACCATGGACACGTCTTTCCCGACGGGCAATGACGCTTGTGGTGAATCTCACCCATCAGAAGGTGAGTCCACATGTATGGATTGTAGAGTAACACAAATCGCAAAAATACCAGACTACAATGTAGGCTGGTATAAAGGCGATGAACAAATCAGTTACGATGAGTTTATATCTGCACAATTTGGTAGACATTTTACTATTAAGAAGATCAACGGTATGCAGGAGAAAAATGGCGGCGATTACGTAATATATCGTCTTGGAATTACTAATGTTACAAGAGAGGACACGGGGATTTATATCTGTAAATTGGAATATACATTGGATGGATTTCAATCCAGCATCTCAAAGGTATTATCTTTGACTGTCCGATTCTTTCCGTCTCAGATCTATCCACTCTGTTCAAGTAACAGTCCATCACTTATGTATACTGTGAATGCTTCTATGGAGTTCACGTGTCTGTCAGAGATCGGCGAACCTGAGGTTGATTTAGAGTGGTCTTATGATATTAAAACAGGGGATGAATTTGAAAAGAAAGAAGCTCCTGGAAATAGACATGTTGTTGATGAAGAAATCCAATATACAGTTTACACCAATGCTGTAGAATTCTACGATGGGGTTATATTTACTTGCACCTTGTCAAATGCGCATTTTCCAGATAAAACCCGTTCATGTACTATAGGACCATTGAAAATTGAATCCAATCAAGAACAGAATCCAAAGACAACGTCATCACTTGGGAGTGTTACATCACCTGGTGGAAGAACACCAACTTCGCCTGCTCCATCAATGGATGTGACTACACCCAATGTATTGACTGACCTTGTCTCTGATGTTGTGTCATATCCTGACGTCACTGACGATGCTTATACCTATGACCCTCTCCAGACGAAGTCTGCATCTTTCACGCCATCCAGCCAAACGGAACAGAAACAGACAACGCAAGAGATTACATCTATCGCTTCTGCATCTCATACTACAAACAACCCAGAGGTAGAGACAACCCATCAAAGTACATCACACATGATACATGAGAATTCACGCGTACCGAAAACTACAATTACAGCAACGACAACAATCATGCGATATACGTCAAAACATTGGACATCTTCAGGAATGCAGCCCAACACCAGAACACCAGAAGAGAGTGTCCATACTACAGAAATTAGTGGTAATTCGGATGGTAATATCACCATTGGATCAGGCGGTGGTGTAACACCCGCAAAGAGACGAATATCAGGACTGATCGCAGGGTTATCAGTAGCAATTGTACTTTGTACGTTCTTGTTAATCATCGTGATATTAAGATGGCGAAATGCAAAGGAAAAACTGAAACGTAGGGGAGATCTGGCTCATTTACAGCCAATGAACTACGCCGATCTTCAGTACAGGTATGATAACGGAAGTGCTTACTATCAAGATGTCAATGACGACTTATCTGATCAATTTCCGGGTCATAGGTTAAGATTAGAAATACTTCCGGATTATGACCCGAAAGCGCCCGCAACGTTACCGGCATATACGGCATCTCAGTACCATCGTAGTCACCGAAATGGACCGGCTACCCTGCCTTACACTGTCGCAGCTGCTCAATACAACCGCGACCATCCGAATTACCACACATACTCTGAGTTAACTCCTCCCAAACTACCCCCGAATAGACCGGGGTCGCCTATGGTTCCTTGCATCAATCCCATGTACGAACCCCCTTACTATTACAAGGTACATGCAACGGCCCCGGTAATGGACCCGTCCGAACAACATGAACAAGGAGTTGTAGCGAATATTTTATACCAAAGTACTAACAATACATCAGCTGTTATGCAACCGTATGTGGAGGTAAATCGTAATGGCGGTAGCCATAAGGTTACAGAAGAAATATACCAAACACTTTCATAAAATTATATGTATATGTATAGAATAACAGTAACATCACTATTTTTAAAGTATCGTAGATGTACTCGTACAAACACTTAATGAATCAATGGTGCCCATATTATTTCGAAAATGGTGCAATTATTATTATACTATATATCAATTTACATAAAACATAATTCTGTTAGTCTGTTCAGTCTAAGGTGCAACATGACCCCATCCATTAACCTTTATTATCTCATACACCCTTTGATAACCATGTTCCATTTTTCTTTAATTTCTCCAATTTTTGTGATATTTTAAATATATCACGAGCTATCTCAAGGACCACTTTACCTGTAAAGTGTGCTGAGGCTTGTGGATCAACGTCTAGGCGTTGTGCCTGTGCGTAGCGCACTATAAATCACTGCGCTTTTTTTATATATATATCATGAACTTATCCAGGAAGATGAGGTCATTGTCTCACTGTATGATATTCTTCTGTTGAGGTAATGATCAGTTGGTCTTAAAATAGTGAAGGTGTTTAGAATTGGTAAGTGCAGCTGACAGTATCCATTATGTAGTAACTACTTAAATACCACTAATAGGCCTGGGCAATGCATGGAAATACGACGAGGAACTATTTGTTTGTGGGCCATCTGAAAAGGCTGCTTTAAAATCATTGAAATTGCCCAAGTTGTATAGCAAAGAAATTACATTTTGGGTTTTGATGCATTGAAATGGTAGATTTTCTCTCAACATATGACAGTTTTGTTGAAATATTACCAAAATTCATCCGCACGGCATCGTAAATATTCGCCCTACCTAATTGTAAGTTTAAACTTCGTGGGCGCACTGCTATTTTAAGGTATTTACGGTTTTGTGCGCTTAAACAAGTAAAGTCTGGTCAACTTGAGTTGAGGTTTTGATCATTTGGCATCTAAATCATCTAGTTTCATTTGGTATTGTTGGCGTTTAACTCTGAGAGTTCTGAATCTGAGAAAATGCCGTCCCAAATTAACAATTTTTCTATTGAAAACTGCATAATAGGCAATTAGTGGTGTTGAACCCTTAGTAACATTGTGTCAGTAAGCGTTTTAATACGTCATGTTTTGTTTTGTACGAAATACTATGCAAATTATAACGTTAGCGTGATTAATTTATATAATTTATATATTGAACGGACTTGCAATCGAAAAAATTACGAAAGCCATTTTTTGTATTAAAATTACGCTGCAAGTAATGTAAATGCACAGTCTTCAAAATGAAATCAATTTGTATAAGGGAATACGTTACATAAACATCTGTTTTACCAACACGTGTACCATTTCTCAGTAGGCTATAATATACGGGTACAATAGCTTATACGTAGTAGAATCATCCGTTTTCTGACAAAAACAATCTTGATAATTAAGTGCACTTTGCAAAAGATGTATATATATTCTCTGTTATTCTAATGTAAGAAAAAACTAGAGTCAACAGACGCTGAATACAAGCCGCAATTTGACCCCTATAACTTGACCCCTGGGTTACGGATGGGGTCAACTGCTCTTGCACTGTGCTTAGGATGTCATAAGAAATATTCCTGGTGAATTTCAGCTTAATCGGAACTTATACATCGATTTTGATTTTTTGAAAATTTTTGATTGACCTTTTGACCCCTTTAATGACCTTTGACCTCAATGTAAAAAAAACCTTATGTACACCGACAAAATGCATTGTTCCAATTTTAATTTTAAAATTCTAACATGTTCAGTTCTTGAGATAAAAATTCTTGAAGTTATTCAGCTAAAAACAGGAAGTGACCCCTTAATGACCTTTGACCCCCAAAATAAAAATACCATGCATACATCAGGGAACACTAATTCATGTATGTTGGTTATATTATTCTGGTCTGTTTACATTTTGAGATAAAATTTTTTGAACATTTTGGTTTTTGACCGGAAGTAACCCTTAATGACCTTTGACCCCAAACCTGTAGGCATCCTAAAGACCCTGGCTAGTAGCAATGCATGTGTGCTAATGGCGACTCTCTGCTATATATTTTGTAAAGACAGTGATTTTTGAATATTTTTAGCTTTCAGACCGGACATGACCCCCTTAATGACCTTTGACCTCAATTCTTTTTAGGAAGTTTTAAGCACTGCCACATGTTGATTCATATGCATGAGTCACATGATCATTGCATGAAATTTGTGGAAGGAGTAGCATTTTTGTGAAATCACACTTTTGACCATTATAGCTAGGTCAAAGGTCACAGCAAGGTCAAAGTCAAATGGAAGGTTTGGCCTAGTCCAGTGGTCATTTGGCTCAACTATGGTTGAAATCTGTCGAAGCATAAGAGAGCTAGGGCGAAACGTGGCAAGTCACGCAAAATGTCACGAGTTGCCAGAAGAAAGAAAGAAGAAGAAGAAGAATTGAGAAGAGACAGAACAAGCCGACATCCGTCGTCGGCTTGTAACAAATCAAACAGTAACAATACTAATTATCCCCAGACACTGAAATGACGAAACGCTCACACCGAAATTTGGGCCTCTTGTCAAACACTCAGAAAAAATAATTCTGAGTCCAATCTCAATGAAAAATTGACAGAGAATGACCCTAAAAATTAAAATGGCCGCCAACGGCCCCAAGCAAGCACGCCCGTGATTGACCATCCTGACACAGAACGAGGCACCCCATTGGCTCCCTATGAAAACAACAAGTGACCTCACGAAGGAGAACCCATTTCAGCCACAGGGATAAACTGCATTGTAGCAAAATGATTACATCTGCGGAGTGTTTGGAAAGACCATCTTTTTCAAGCAATGTTCGCCCGGAATGTTAGGTAGGCTCCAAAGATTCTTTAAAAATTAAATTAAATGGGCAAATTATGTTCGCAAGTATAAGTCCAGTATGCATATGATACATTTTGCCGGTATACTTTGGTTTTCAAACTTAGCTTCCAGCCTTCCAATGATTTTGCTATCAACAAAATGTTGAGAATGTATAGGGTTTCAATAGAACGAAATTCGTGAACAAAATATGCTCAAAATTATCAAAGGTCCATATGAAACGTCACAATATAAGATTTATTTACTAAAAATAATAATTCAATATGACTCATATGCCAAGATGGTAGTCATCAAACTCATATCATCCATTGTTTACATTGGCCTTGATCAAGTCCAACGTTTTTTATAATATCCCAGCGGAACACTTTGTAACTGTCATAATTAAATTTTAGATTGTTCACGTAGAAAATGCCATTTAATAGCGAAAAATTAACATCAATTAAAATGTTTGAATTCTCATATAAAAACGTCTAGTGCCTGACAGGTTTGTAGAACTGGGCGTACATATAGCGACAGTACACGACCTAGCCATTAGTGACATTGTCAGTAACATGAATGATTTAATCAAGCAAACTAGGTCGAATGTCTACCAGTATTTCATGTTTGATTTCAACAACGTTAATTTACACATAAAAATTTCTTTATTTTGCTGCAAAATGTCATCAAAATGGAAGTCAAGAAGCATCGACTTGTTTCAGTCTATATTCAATTTACCAACATCAAAATCAATATTCTTCACCATATTCGTCGCAATACTACAAATTGTCAACAGATTCAATGTTTGTTGCCAAACAATTCTTTTCACCATGCAGGTACAGCATTGTGGCGAGATAGACGGGAGATGACAAGTTCAAAGCACTTTTCACTTCGAAATTATTCGTACTCCGAATATTCGACGTCGAATAATGGGCTATTCCATTTAAAATCCACACTACTCCTGTGGAAGATTTAGCTTAAGTCTGCCATAGAGGGAGTATCAATTTTGAATAGAATAGACAATTGGGTAACTTCCATTTGTAATACTCACTCCAGTTGTGGAGGATATAGGTAAAGCCATAATACAGGGGGAGTGTGGGTTTCAAAATGATTACCTCTTACCAATTACATTTAAAAAACATTTATATCTCCCTGTGGAAGATATTTCCAAAATCTTCCACAGGGGTAGTGTGTATTTTAACTGGAATAGCCCAATTATTATTAAGTATTTATTTTTCAATCTATTTCAATGTATTTTTATCTTCTAACGAATGTGTTGACGAAAAATCCGTTATATAACGTCGAATATAATATCTGGCGGAAATATACGATTATCGATTTATTATCGATTTACTATGGATTCTATAGATCAATAAAAATCGACATCGAATAAAAAGTATGAACTCATTCGTTGATACATTAAGGGATGGGCCCGTGGGGTATGAACGTTTGGACAGTATTTATTGTGGGACATTAGAGCACACCAGACATTCTGAACACGAAGAATGTCCTTCTGATATCAAATAATTTTGATTTTTTGAAATTCGCAATGTAATACACATTTTATGGCAAATGATTAAAAATTGATATTTTTGATATTTAACAGTACTCGAAGTGAACTATAAATCTGATGATTTATACTTAAAGTGTATGTAGCTAGGAAAAGCCGACGATCAATTGAAAATTTTGACCTTTCGTATTGAAGATATGGATTTTTCCCCAAAAGACAAAAAAAAAAATTAAGTCTTTTTGGGAAAAAATCCGTATCTTCAATATGAAAGGTCAAAATTTTCAATTGATCGTCGGCTTTTCCTCCCAGCTACATACACTTTAAGAATATGTTCTTAGATTTACAAAATTTACTCGAGGACTGTTATAAATCTAAAATGTGAAAAATATCAAATTTTAATAATTTGTCATAAAATTTGTTTTATATCGTGAATTTTAAAAAATTGAAAATTATTTGATATCAGAAAGACATTCTTCGTATTCAGAATGCAATTCGATATGTCTGATGTGCTCTCATCATCTCATGTCTCACAAAAAATACTGTCGAAATGCTCAAAACGCTCAAGCTAAGATAAATTGTGTCTGTCTATAAATCGTAAAATATATAACTAATTTTCTTTGTTTTGTGTGATGTAATCAACACTGTAATCTGTACAAAAACAATATATTTGTTAATATAAGGAAATATGATATTATGCACCACTCACCAGATCCAAAAACAATATTAAAAATATGATTTGAAATTTGAATTTAATTATGCAGATGTTTGTAATTAACCATTTATAACCTTTCTCCGTATTTTCTTCCCATATTAAATACCGTATGGTATGCGACCATTGCCGGATGTAATACGACTATTTGGTCGTAATGACATGACGTCACCAAATTAATATAGGAACTTTTAGTGTAAGGCTCAACTAGACACGTGTTTGTTAAAAATTCAAAACTGATTGGCGTAAACAATTAAACACTTGTGTTTAAATCAGGAACTACAGACTTGACCTTAAGGGATCTGGAATGAGCGTTTATGGCGTTTCGACAGTATTTTTTGTGGGACATGAGAGCATCTCAGACGTATCGAATTGCATTCTGAATACGAAGCATGTCTTTCTGATATCAAATAATTTTCATTTCTTGAAATTCACGATATAGGCCTAATACAAATTTTATGACAAATTATTAAAATTTGATATTTTTCAAATTTTTGATATATAACAGTCCTCGAAGTAAAGTTTATAAATCTAATGATATATTCTTAAAGTGTATATAGCTGGAAGGAAAAGCCGACGATCAATTGAAAATTTGGACCTTTTATATTGAAGATATGGATTTTTTCCCCCAAAAGACCTGTTTTGGGAAAAAAATCCATATCTTCAATACGAAAGGTCAAAATTTTCAATTGATCGTCGGCTTTTCATCCCACCTACATACACTTTAAGTATAAATCATCAGATTTACAAAGTTTTCTTCGAGTACTGTTAAATATCAAAAATATCAATTTTTAATGATTTGCCATAAAATGTGTATTACATTGCGAATTTCAAAAAATGATTTGATATCAGAAGGACATTCTTTGTATTCAGAATGCAAATTGATATGTCTGATGTGCTCTAATGTCCCACAATAAATACTGTCCAAACGTTCATACCCCTTCCCTTAAGTATGGAATATTTCTTCACGAAGTGCCAAGAGTTAAAATGGGCTATTACAGTTGCAATCCATACACCCACTGTGGAAGACATACATTTCAAATTGGATTACCTGAATGGGTGACTCCACCCCCTGTATGGGATATTAAAGTCATGTCTTCCATATGAGGTGTATGTATTTTAACTGGAATGACCCACTTCTGATTAGAATGTAAACTGCACAATAAATTATTACATTTTAGCATGATTCTTGTAGAAAATAATGCGATCATCAAAAATAAATTTCACGTCTGCAATTATACATGCAAATTGGATGCACATACATGTAAATAACACGTCTATAACAATATACACAAAAGTTTTATATTAATTATGAAAAATTACGAAAATAACTACCATGATTTTTATAGTTTATTTTATATGAACATATTTTTAAAAGCCACGTTTCTAATGAAGCCACTGCATCAAATAAATGCATTGTCATTAGGCTATTCCTGTTGAAATCCATACACCCTTTATGAAAGACATGACCTTAAAAAGGGGGGGGGGTAACCCTATCGGTTTAGGATATGGATTCTCTTCAAACTTACACACAATGTCAAATATTATCCCCTTCTATCAATCTATATGAGAAAACGGGAACAATTTCAGCATAAATGTGAATAATTAGCATATTAGCAAGCCAATACACTGGTACGCGTGCATTGCATTCTGGTCAGGCATCCCGAAACAACAGCCGGGCGCATGTCCCGGTGGAAACAGGAAGTGTTGAAGTGTTCGCCTTGGCACTGAAAACCGGCTCGCCCCTGTACACTTTTATACCCTCTATTCATACTGATTAATCTTAAAAAACATTACATATCACTGCGCTCATTATCATTCTTGACAAGATAGCCCATGCTGTATTTACTTCGCTTAATTATTTCTTTATTTTTAGCTATATGATGCACATTTTCACATATTTATGATTTTTCTTTGTTTTATTTTTTAACTAATTTTTTAATGGGGGGGGGGTGCTCTCATAATTTTTTTTCATATTCCTCGTATCATGCTTGACAATATAGGTCATGTTTATATATTTATTTCGCCTCTTATGTATTTCTTTATTTTTGTTTTTTGTTTTATATCATTATAGCGCCATCTATAGTTTGACATTAGGGGGCTATTTGATGTATTTTTGCGGACGAATTGGTACTGGGGTGAAGTCTTCCGAATCTATTCCGATTTCATTCTATGACTACCCAAAACTCCCATGTCGTGTAAAATGCGAACAACTGGTAACCTGTAAAACCGCTGTGTTTCATGATTTCTCCGGAAATACATCGACTTGGAGCGTCAAATTTCAGGATAGTAATGAGAAAAATAGTATCTATTATGTGATACCAAAACCTCATCAAAAATCGGGGGGATGATGCTGTCGATCGGGTTACGGACCTTTAACTCTATACCCTGTGTGAGAGATAAGGTCATGTCTTCCACAAAGGGAGTATAGATTTTAAGTGGAATAGCCAGTTGTTTCACCTACCTAATTTGTCATAATAACAAATTATCGATTGTATTACACCACGGTTCGTATATTTCTCATTATTCTCTAAATTAAACCGCTCGAGCGAATTGAAACTGAATTAGCTTCGAGACTTACATCCGGGATGTTTTGCAAACACATGCTTTTTATTTTATTAAGATTTACTTCCAGGTCATCAAATCGTGAGTTCGTTGTTCTGACAATGGCAATGTGAATCGTTCAATAGCGATGGCGCAATGAAGATATATCTGTAATAGCTGCTCTGTAGACATTTGGTCATTTCGGCATTGTATATTGTGCACATACGACACCTGACAGCTTTTGGAGATTTTGCACAAAATCCTTGATATTGAGGTGTAAGAGCAAGAAGGTCCTACCTGCAATAGCTGCCTTATAGACATTTGACCATTTCTGCATTCTATATTGTACATATATGACACCTGGCAGCTATAGCAGACATGACCTTCTTACATTGATAACCCTTGTATCCTCAGTATTGGTCTTGGTGTAAAGTGCAATAATGGTTGACCTTGATCAAACCAATCAAACCAGTGCGCGGTAACATCGGGAAACATCTTCACATAATGTAACAATCCGATTATCTAAAGCAAAATCACAATAGAATGAAAGCCTGCCATTGTCAACGCAATTATTGGTATAAATCTATTTATAAAGTAAATGGCTATTTTCATTATAAGAAGCTACACAAGCTTACTTGCAAGCGAAATGAAAATAATGCAACGCATCGTAAAGTAGTTTTCATCATAACAGATAAAATAAACAATTGCTTCAAACACACACGTAAGCCTTTGTGTAGACAAATGTTTCCACATATAAAAAACCCCACTAAACACTTTGTGTTAGGCGTGTATTTACTTATTGGTAAAATAACATAGTATGTAGCTTTACGTGATGTCGCTACATAATACATAATAATTATGAGCATTAATAAAAGGCATGAATGGAAGTGGTAAAACGGCTTGTTGCATAATGTTGTTATATGTGACAGTAATATGAGCATTAATAAAAGTCACGTCTGGAAGTGGTAAAACGGCTTGTTGCATAATGTTGTTATATGTGACAGTAATATGAGCATTAATAAAAGGCACGTCTGGAAGTGGTAAAACGGCTTGTTGCATAATGTTGTTATATGTGACAGTAATATGAGCATTAATAAAAGGCACGTCTGGAAGTGGTAAAACGGCTTGTTGCATAATGTTGTTACATGTGACAGTAATATTATGAGTGTTATTATAAGGCACGCCTGGAAGTGGTAAAACGGCTTGTTGCATAATGTTGTTATATGTGACAGTAATATGAGCATTAATAAAAGTCACGTATGGAAGTGGTAAAACGGCTTGTTGCATAATGTTGTTACATGTGACAGTAATATGAGCATTAATAAAAGGCATGACTGGGAGTGGTAAAACGGCTTGTTGCATAATGTTGTTACATGTGACAGTAATATGAGTATTAATAAAAGGCACGTCTGGAAGTGGTAAAACGGCTTGTTGCATAATGTTAATTGTTACATGTGACAGTATTATGAGTATTAATAAAAGGCATATGGAAGTGGTAAAACGGCTTGTTGCATAATGTTGTTATACGTGACAGTAATATGAATAATAATAAAAGGCACGTATGGAAGTGGTAAAACGGCTTGTTGCATAATGTTGTTACATGTGACAGTAATATGAGTATTAATAAAAGGCACGCCTGGAAGTGGTAAAACGGCTTGTTGCATAATGTTGTTATACGTGACAGTAATATGAATAATAATAAAAGGCACGTATGGAAGTGGTAAAACGGCTTGTTGCATAATGTTGTTATACGTGACAGTAATATGAATAATAATAAAAGGCACGTATGGAAGTGGTAAAACGGCTTGTTGCATAATGTTGTTATACGTGACAGTAATATGAATAATAATAAAAGGCACGTATGGAAGTGGTAAAATGGCTTGTTGCATAATGTTGTTACATGTGACAGTAATATGAGTATTAATGAATTCGCTGTCGTAGTGCACGTTAGTAACCATTGGTTACTGCTCCAAGCCTTGGTCCATACACCTGTTCCGAATTTTGATATGCCATAGGCTTTGTGTTGTGATCATGTCGATCAGTGTTTCGTAACAAAGAAAGCGTGACCCAGTTGGCCTAGCAACGGTCATATTATAACGTGCATTACGACAGCGAATTAAAGCAAATTATGTTAAACAAGTCAATACGTCTAAAATCATATAATGATCAATGTTGCCGGTATACTGGATATACACTGCATCATTTGCCAACTTTGGTTCCAATGATTTTTGCTATCAAATAAATATTGAAAAAAATTACATAATAGGTTTCAATAGAACGAAATTCGTGAACAAAATATGCTCGGTCCCTATGAAACGCCACAATATAAGATTTATTTACTAAAAATAACCCAATATGACTCATATGTCAAGATGGTAGTCATCAAACTCATATCATCCATTGTATGCCTTGGCCTTGTTGGCTTTGATCGAATCCAACGTTTCTTATAATTTCCCAGCGGAACACTTTGTAACTGTCATAATTAAATTAAGATTGTTCACGTAGAAAATGCCATTTAATAGCGAAAAATTAACATCAATTAAAATGTTTGAATTCTCATATAAAAACGTCTAGTGTATGACAGGATCGCCCTGGCAGGTTCGTAGAACTGGGCGTACATTATAGCGACAGTACATGACCTAGCCATTAGTGACATTGTCAGCAACATGAACGATTTAATCAAGCAAATTAGGTCGAATGTCGACCAGTATTTCATGTTTGATTTCAACAATGTTAATTTACACATAAATATTGCTTTATTTGCTGGAAAATGGCATCAAAATGGAAGGCAAGAAGCATCGACTTGTTTCAGTCTATATTCAATTTACCAACATCAAAATCAATATTCTTCATCTTATTCGTCGCACTTCATTTTGTCAGCAGATTCAATCTTCGTTATCAAATAATTCCTTATTCTTTTCACGAGGTACAGCATTGTGGCGAGATAGACGGGAGATGCCGAGTTAAAAGCACTTTTCATAATAATAGCTCACAACCGATTCATACTACGAATATGCGACGTCGAATATTCGTAGTTTTTGTGGGCCATGAGAGCACACTAGACATATTGAATTGTATTCTGATTACTAAGAATGTCCTTCTAATATCAAATAATTTTTTGAAATTGGCGATATAATACAAATTTTAATACAATATTATAATACGAATTATTAAAGTTAAAAAAAAAATTACTTTGCTGCAGTCGGCTTTCAGGCAGTCACTCCATCTTTTGGGTGGTCTCCCTCTTGGGCGTTTGCCATGGATATGTGCCTCAAATGCTAAATTTGGAAAACGTGATGGTGGCATTCTCTGAATATGGCCGAAGTACCGGAGTCTTACGGGTGCACATCAGCAGGGCCGGATTTACCATAGGGCCAGATGGGTTTGTGTCGTGTAGTGCATTATAGTCCGGTATCTACGGGAAGCTAACACAGTGGACAAATTTCAAGGATTCAGAAAAAGTATAGTTTGACCTACCTGCGACATACCGTTCTTGAGTTATAAGCAAAAAGGTCAAACTTTAATAGGTGGTCACCTTTTTTGGCCTCACAGGGGCCAAAAATTAAAAATGCTCCTATTTCAACGAAAATGGTCTAAAATTATTCGTGATGTAAAAACAAACATACGCCGTAGACAGGACTAATTACCATAGTGATAGATGAATACAATTGAATATATGAATACAAAAGCCACCCAAGTCCATACTTTGGCCAAATTGAGAATTGAATTGGGAAAGTGTTGCTATATATACATAGGCCTGTCATATGTATGAAAGAACAACTCAAATTCATCCTCTGTGTCTATTGAGCATGTGAAAAATAGCATGTATGAAAGAATCAACCCAAGTCCATGATTTGAGTCTTGTAACACATTGATTGAAATCCAGTATGTATAAAAGTCCACTTGTAACACATTCATTGCTGGAGAGTGACTTTTGAAAAAAAATGGGTTTAATCAAGGAAAGTGTGTGGTTTACATTACATGGCAGAATGCTCATCAACATTATACATAACTGTGTGCTTTATTTTGTATTATCTTACTAGTGGTAATCTCATTCCAACATTATTGTCTTAGTATATGATTCAAAAAACCACCCAAGTCCAGAATTTAAAATGAACCCCACGAAGTCCCTGAAATGCTAATCGTCATACCTAATACAGTTTAACCCACCCATTTGCACGTGCAACTTACCATATTGACCAGGTAAATCTAACTGAAGGAATTAAAATGATACACGGGTTTGTTTTCCCTCAAAATCACTTCCCATGGACTTGGGTGGGTTTTGGATTCATGTATTCAATTTTTTAATGTATCACCCCGCACTAGAGGTACGCTTTAACTCTACATCGCACCATGGATCGTAATTCTATAGAAATTAATTCTACATTATGCTGACATCACTCACATCTGTACGATTATATTAGTGTCTTTAAGGGGGCACTACACCCCTGGCCAATTTTGTGCCTATTTTTGCATTTTTCTCAAAAATTATAGGGCATTGGTGACAAGTAAGATATGTATATTATAGGGGCAAGGACTACAACTACTGCACTGAAAATTCAGCAACTCAAGGCAAGTAGTTATTGATTTATTGATCAAATATTGGTTTTCCCTCATTTTTGACTGTAACTCCACAACTGTTGTCTGTGTTGAAATAAAATTTCCAGGGTAGTAGTTGTAGTCCTTGCCCCTATAATATACATATCTTAATTTGTCACCGATGCGCTATAATTTTTGGAAAAAATGCAAAAATAGGCACAAAATTGGGCAGGGGTGTAGTACCCCCTTAAAAAGAGCGATATCTGATATTGTATTTAATCTATGATTGTAGATCACTCAATGCAGATATACACAGACAAGACAGGTGATGAATGCCGCCTATTTGTATTGCAGGGTGATACATTCAAAAATTGTATTCATCTATTGCTATTTTAATTAATCCTGTACCTTACGGTGAATAGCTGATTTTACGACCGTTGCATGTTGTTTCAGTGAGACTGATGAAAATACAATAGAGATTTGCTTTGTCATGACAAGTTCACCTTAAAATAGCTTACTGCAGATAAATTCAAAGTGGCTATATCGATGTAAAAGCTTCCTTTTACGAGCGTACACTTATGAGAGATTGATTTTCCTCATAGTTAGATAGATTTCAGTTCATAAGCACTACAATCGTGCAAATTATGTTAAAGTTGCCAAATTTGGTATCTAGACGATGGTGAAATTTCAACAACACCCCTCATTTAGTGGAAAAAGGTCATTGAACATTGTCTAGTAGGTCATTGAACTTTGTCTAGTAGGTCAAGTTCAAAATTCTTCAAACTTGCTCAAAATTCACACCATTGTCATTCACTGGTCATAAGGAATCAGAAAAAGCATACTTTGACATTTATTTATTGATTTTATATGATCAATCAATATTTTGCACGTTCGTTTTTCTTCCATCAGAATGAAACAAATGAATTTCTATCAAAAATGAATGGCAATATAATTTAAAAGTATACGTTCTTGAACCGCCCATTTCAAGAGTAACAATTTGATGTATCATTTATTGTAAATCGGATGTTGCTAAACATTTGACCTTTGGTTGACCTTGACGGTATAAACTTCTTAACTAAATGTTGCAGATATGATAAAATTGTGCCTTGACTTCAACTTCCAGCCCCTGGAAATCAAATGATGCATCCCCGGGGATGCATCCCAGGACCACTTTTTATAAAAATCTGAGCAATCTTATAGAATTGACCCATGTGGAGCCCCAAAATGTGACCTTTTTGTTTATAACTCGAGAACCATACATCGCATATGGGTCAAACTATATTTTATTCTGAATCGTTATGACCTGAGGAATACTTTGATGTATGACCCTTTGATCCTTGTTGACCCCTTTTTGAAATCTTTAACATAGCTTATCATTTTCTATACGCAGACAGAGACGTCGATTAGGCCAATGAAAGTTAATTCCGTCCCTTTTTTTTCCCCGGTTGGTGAGGTGACTTTTTCATTTTTCATTTTCATTATTTCATCAGATTTCATTATTGACCTAAAATGCGTGTTGATTTAAAGCCACACTCATACATGTTGTTTATAAACATGTTTTTATATGGGTAGGGACTAGAAAAGTTAGAAAAGGGCCTCGTTTTGCTTTCAAGTTATGAATTTATATGTTTTACAAACAAAAATATATGTTTCGAATTGCTAAAACTGGTGAAACACTGATACTTTGAAAATAATGAATTATTTTGGCATTTTTGAAAATTTGACGCGGGTGTTTTTGGTTACCAAAAAGTGACGCGGGCGGGGGACGATAAACTCGGAATCGACTTTCACTCGCCTTAGAAGTTGATTTCCGAGGGTGCAGGACGCTCTCTTCTTCCAACTAAATTACACACCCCGTAGCTGCTTTTTTTAACCGCTCCGCATGAGGGTGACAAGTTTCAAATGTCACTGTGGGTGACAAGTTTCAAATTTTCTTTAAAAATTCAAAAATTTCTGAATTGTATATTTGTTACATTAAGTATTGCCCAGGTTATTTTTGTTTTCATTTTTCTTTAATATACACAGAGTTTAAGTGTTTTTTTTCTTTGCTCATTTAGTGAGTGATTTTGTTGTTGTTGCAAAAACACTTCCAGTCCTCAGGAAAGCTAATGCGTCCCTTACATTTGTGTGGACATTTAAGAAGAAGGTGGTATAATATAGTTGCCAAGGTAACGACAGTGTAAAACAATGCATAACTATAATTGTCTATTACAGGCTTCATATGCCATTGCAAGGCAATAATGAAATACATATATTTACTCAAAATGCGCTGTACGCATCAATCAGTTGTAAATCTTGGAGCCAGCTTATCGTTATTTTTTACATTCTGTAAGTGAAACCAACTAGAACTGCTCTGCTATGGCTTAAGTGGGTACTACACCCATGTGGTAAATTTGTGACTATTTTTGCATTTTTCTCAAAAAATAATTACCCACTGGTAACAAAAGTTATGTATATTATTGGGGCAAGGAATCCAATTACTACACTGAAAAATCAGTGACTCAAGACAAGCAGTTCAGTATATATGATAGGAAACGAGGTACATCCTAGTGGTACCTCATTTCTGGTCATAAATAACAAACCATTTGTCTTGGGTCACTGAAATTCCAGTGTAGTAATTGGATTCCTTGCCCCTATAATATACATAACTTTTGTTACCACTATGTTATTAGTTTTTGAGAAAAATGCAAAAATAGACACAAATTTATCGAGGGGTGTAGTACCCCCTTAAGAGCCAAGAAGGGTACTTTTAGTATGTACCTATGCCTGCATATACGTACCAGGGGCGTAGCCAACTTTCTTGGTCAGGGGTGGCAAAATAAAATTTCGGGGGCACAGACGAAAAAAATGTAGTTGTATCATACAATACATAATTATGCCGGTTTTTGTTTTTGATAAAGACTGTACATGTCAAAAGGCTTTATTGGGGTAGTGTGCGAGAGTAGCGAGGAAAAATTTTTTGCAAATATTTTACACTATTTTCGCGCGCGCGCAGCGCGAAAAGATTTGTATTTTACACTATTTTGGCCCATGATTGGAGTGAATTTTGGTGGAAAAGGGCCTCCTTGCCCTTTTTCTTTTCTTTGCCCTCCAGATTTCCGTCAAATTTATTTATTTTTATTCTTTACCCAAAATGCTGAAATAATATTATGTCAGGAATGGTTTCTGTCCATTTCAAACAGAAATAACGAGGTAAAGTGAAAGAGATCTCATTGGTTATGGCGAATTCAAAGTCATAATAATGACTTTGTGTCAAAATTTCTGTTGACCTACCAACACATCAAATTTGACTGATTCCATTTAGGTGTTAGTTGTGACATGCGCAAACATTACAAAAATGCCAAAAAAATCAGGTTTAAAAATTTCACCCATTATATATTACAAGATCGTACATTATGGCTTTAAAACAAAACATTCCACTCCTTAAATTCATAAAACTTGAATTAGGATCAACAATCATTATTACGGGGGAGGGGGGGCACTCATTAACAATGGGTGACGGGGATGTGTGGCCACATTGACTCCCATTTTTCAACTCCCTCTCACCCAATGACCCCCTAGAAAGATTTAATTATTAACAACTTTCTCAACCGAGCCCGGCTTTCCCTTTTAAAGGGAATTTTTATAAATAAATAAATCAATAAATTACGCAAGATTGAATATTTGACTGATTACCCTCAGACCGAGAAATCCAAAAAGGACAATGACACAAAGATTTTGCCAATCATGGATGGCACTCCATCAAGGTGCCTTTTATTGAGCGTTTGAATTTGTTTAAGAATTAACACCAATTACCTTTGATCTCAGCCGAAATAAAATTAACAAAATATATTCTCATAGAGAAAACGTTATTGGACACATTTGGAACGCAACAGCCGCCATCGAATTCCCCTTACCCCATTGACTGGAGTAAAGTGTTACACTTTGTACTACTGAAATCAGATCAAAATTTTTTTCCCGATGTTTACTTGATGGAATGACATTCATAAATGACCAACAAACTCAATCACGCACTAGATGTTTACAAAATCGATGTCACCTATTGGACCCCCCATGCCAACACAACAACACACACAGCAGGGAGCTAGCATGACCTTACCCGGAACGACAATTGGGATCGTCCATTTCTCGCCACGGGTAAATTTGTTTTCCTTTCGCTTTGCCCGTAAAACATTATTTCCTGACGTGGAAATCGGGAAGAAATCGTGTTTATCATACACATTGACTCTTAGTTGGACGCAATAACCCCTTTTATCACTTAAAACGTATAGTGGATTTGTTTTAAGGGGGCAGGCAGGATCACTGAAGTCGGAAATTTAGACACTGTTTTGTATTGTATCTTTAAAAGTGCTGATGATAATATACATTTTCAGAAAGGAAATGATACAAGGAATCCAACTATAGCACGGCAGATTTCTGTAAAATTAAGCAGTTTTTGAGAAAAACGTCAAGATTGATTTTCCATGCCAATTTTTCCGCCATAACAACTTACCATAAATATCAAAATTGACGAAAATTGTTTATTTGTGTTCTAAAGACACAAATCTAGAAAGGGTGGTCTTACATTTTTGCATTTTTCCTTCGTTTTAAAAATATGGGTCAAAAAGGATCAAACTTTTGACCAAAATTTTGGATATTTTAAGATATATTTTCAAAACGAAGAAAAAGATCAAAATTTGAGGAAACACTTTCTAGAAATGTATGTCTTAAGAACACGTATATGCAATTTTCGTCAATTTTGATATTAGGGTAAGTTAATGTTATGGCGGACCGAAAAAAAATGGCATTGAAAATCAATGCTCATTTTTGCAGAAATCTGCTGAGCCAATCCATGTCAACTCCAGGGATGTATCTTGGGGGAACCTTTTTGTGTAGAATTCAAATCTGGCATCAGAAAACTTGTGACTTTTTTACTTTAAAAGATATAGGGCCCTCAAAATGCAACTTCGTCCATCCAGGATCAACTTCGGGGGTTCAGAACTCCAAAAGTAAAAATAATTTTACTGTCCATTTTTTTGCCAGTCAGAGCCCTTTGGTAAGAAATTACTCTTATCCCATATTGAGCCTATTAGAATACTTTAAGCTGAGATATTACACATGCAAAACCCCAATTGTACATTTTTTGTACATTTTGACCCCACTGAAAACCAATGTCAGACTTTTTGCCCCACCATCAACTTCAGGTATGTTGAAAATATGTTCTTGGACAACATTTCTGAGAGATAGTGGCTTGGGGTCTTGATGACTTTGCTTTAAAAACATCAGTTAGGTTTGCCTACTCACAAATGAGTCATTCCAGCAACATCAACAAAATGGGTTGGTTGGTCAGTGGTCATCCCCTCAAATTTTGCTGAAAATCATTTCTAGCATACCTCTATAAGCATAATGAATACATGAAAAAAATTAATGCTCAACTCCAAGCGGTTTTGGAGATATGACTTATCTACTGGAGAAGTTATGGGTCTCTCAAAACCTCTTTTCGTTTAGTTTTTGACAAATAAAATTTTGGCAAAACGAAACACGGTTTTGAGAGACCCATAACTTCTTAAGTAGATAAGATAAACTGTTTCTGAGGCCAGGTTCTGTTTTTCTGAGTAAAAGTCACCCCAGTTAGTACTTTTCAGCATAATATCTTTTTTGCAAAGTCAAAATATGAGTGTCCCAAAACGCTACTAATTCAACGACGCGACTCGAGAGAGCAAAAAGTGGGGGTCTGGGCCAAATTTTGACAAGCCATATCTCCAAAACCGCTTGGATTTGAGCATTCATTTTTTCATGTATTCATTATGCTTATAGAGGTATGCTAGAAATGGTTTCCAGCAAAATTTGAGGGGCTGACCACTGACTAACCAACCCATTTTGTTGATGTGGCTGAATGACTCATTTGTGAGTAGGCAAACCTACCTGATGTTTTTAAAGCAAAGTCATCAAGAACCCAAGCCACTATCTCTCAGAAATGTTGTCCAAGAACATATTTTCAACATACCTGAATTTGATGGTGGGGCAAAATGTCTTGACATTGGTTTTCAGGGGGGTCAAAATGTACACAAAATTTACAAATAATTCTAATAGGCTCAATATGGGATAAGAGTAATGTCCTACCAAAGGGCTTTGACTGGCAAAAAAAATGGGCAATAAAATTATTTTTACTTTTGGAGTTCTGACCCCCCGAAGTTGGTCCTGGATGGACGAAGTTGCATTTTGAGGGCCCTATATCTTGTAAAGTAAAGGAGTACCCCAGGATACATACTTTTCAAAGTTGTTGGGGGTTCCCTTTATACATTTATGGACCTCCAAACATCGTCTTTCGCGTTGCGACACATTTTTTATGCTGACCCCCCTAAATTTCAAATTGATGCCACGTGAAAACGAAATGGAGAATGAAGCTCAAATTTTCAGGATTTTACTTTCTCATCAATATCTACCCCCACACAGAAAAAGAAAAAATTGAAGAGGTGCTGCGGT
Organism: Amphiura filiformis; assembly: GCF_039555335.1. NCBI lineage: Eukaryota > Metazoa > Echinodermata > Ophiuroidea > Amphilepidida > Amphiuridae > Amphiura > Amphiura filiformis. Next base: position 28,574,017 of record NC_092631.1, read on the forward strand.
GCACATCCCTGGAGTTGACATGGAATGGCTCTGCTATGCTAATTGAATTCATTGCATCATTTCCTTTCTGAAAATTATAGTATAGGCATAAAATAAAAGACTATGTACTTCGTATTGATTGTAAAATATGTTGAACGAATGAAGACGATATTTTTGTAACTTAATTGTATTAAAAGAGGTATTATATTATTGCCTCATACCTAAATCGAAAAATTGTTTTCTTTCCACGTACCTATCGAAAAATTATCGAAACGCCAATAATCTATTATCATGATTAGGCCTTAATAAATATTTATATAATCATTTCGATCTGTTGCCATTACAATAAAGGCGACATCGACGTAACTTTCCTAGAAATTTGAAGAAATGATTATATAAATATATATTATAATCATGATAATAGATTATTGGCGTTTGATGTTTCGACAATTTTGATGTAGTCGTTCATCAATACATATGCTGTTTGATATCTTTACTTATGAGAGCCCCGATCTTAGCGAAAGATCATCCGAACTACATATACAATGTATCTACTAGACGCAATTTCGCAATTTGTTGATCTACGCGTGTTTCTGGTATCTTTTTTGGTTTGTTTATGCCTTTATGAATGGTATAATAGTAATCCAAGGAATATACCGCCTGGGCCGTGTCGTCTGCCAGGTGTTGGGAGTATACCTTATTTGATCATAGCTTCTTATTGCACAGGGCTTTCCTTTTCTGAACTTCATCTTCTACTGATTCATCTTACGAACTCCTACGGGAAAGTTTATTCGTTGTACATCGGTTCTAAGTTGCTTGTATTTCTGAATTCTTACAGCTCGATTCGGGAGGCGTTTCAGAACAAATTAATTTCTGATCGCCCCCACACCGACATAGAGGAAAAGTTGGGCGGAAACGGAAATGGTAAGTACGCTTATATTTGCTAATAATTACGAAAAATGTTTTTGGTGAAATCCCCGGGGGGGCACTCATTAAAAATGGTTAACGGGGATGTGCGCCCAACATTGACCCCCATTTTTCAACACTCTCTCTCACCCATGACCCCATTTTTTGTTTTACCGAACTCTCTCTCACCCAATGACCCCTTTTTGTTTTTCTGTCACCAAAATACCCCCTCTTTTCAAGAATATTGGACAAATTTCATCCAGATGACCCGGTTTTTTCATTATTTTTCTTTAATTTTTTCAAAAACTTTCATATTTTCATTACATTTTTCAAAAGTTTTTTAAATTTTAATGAATTTTTGAAATTTGTTTATCAACTTTTATATTTTGACCCAAAATTTTCTCAGTCTCACGGAAAGACCCCCTTTTTGGTAAGATTTTCCCCAGTCTCGCCAAAAGACCCCCATTTTTGGAGCCGTCTCACCGAAACACCCCTTTTTATGTGTCTAGGTTCTCACCGAAAGACCCCTAGTTTTGAATTGCTGTCCGGACATCCCTGTCTCTTCCGGGTGCCCCCGGGTAAAATATCACTCTTTTGTTGATGATAATATTAAATATTTTAGCTTTGTTCTTTGGTAAATTTTGCCCACCAATAAGATATTAGCTAAAATATATAATATAATCCTATTCCCTGCTAATCAACAACCGAAAATCTAAATAACCGAACATTTGAATATAGGTTATTTGCCGGCAGATACTTGTTGTAGTGAGATCATGGAAATAGTAAAATCAATGAGACCATAAACTGTAGTTACAGTCGATGATAAGATACTGCCAATAAAAGATTCCTTAAAGCCACACATTGGGAATCGTTATTTTCCAGGAAAATGGTCAGAGAGGAACATGTGTATAGGTGTAAATTTCACTTTGATCACAGGGATAGTCTTACAGGGTCTGATTTCACCCAGGCCAGCCAGGCAATATACACATAATAGGACTACTGTAACAGCTGGTCTGTTGAGACCATGGGGTTAAATCAAAGATTTAAGGATCTTTGGTTAGATAGACTCTCACTTACACATCTGTTTTTTTGATGGCTTTGAGGCGAGGAGATCGTTTTGGCGGGCAAAATTTTAAAGTAATCTTTTTCAGCCCAATGTCATAGTCAGGAAAATGATGATGCATCTGGGAATGTTTTGGTTATTGCAAATTATAAGAAAGACCCAGGTTATAGGTAAGATTGTGCCAATTCTACATGTACATGACCAATGATTGAAAACGAATAACATGTAGGCCTGTAATGTCAGTGATGCTATTGTTAAAACGTCGTACGTTGCATTTTGTTGAAAATAAAATAATTAAAAAACAAACAAACAAACAAACAATCAAACAACCAAAAAACAAAACAAAAAACAAACAAACACACACACACCCCCCACACACAAAACACTTGGTGTTATAGTGGTCAAACTGGGATCAAAATGTAAAGGTTTGGCCCAGGGGCAACACCCCGGCAGGGATCAAGGAGCGGAGGTTCAAATTCATCAACTTCCTGGGCGCCGGAGGTCCCTGGAAGCTGATGGATTTAAGCCATTTAATATAAAAGCATACCCTTTATGCGGAACATACCTGTATGGTCATTTGTGTTAAAGGAAGTCTCCGGCAATCACAACATTATGCCTTGTAAGAAAGACAATTATAAAGCACGAATCACGTGGTTTTATTTGAAACAAACTCACATTGACCATAAAAACGAATAAAACAACCCGCGATATTCAAAATTCCCGGGCGCTGAAATTGTCGAGTGCAATGACGTCCCAGTAATGCAATGAAGACTGACGACAATTGAGCACAAATAACTATTACGTCATTGCACTTAGACAATTTTCGCGCGGGAAATTTGAATATCGCGTATTGAGAGCCGGCTGTTTTTATTCGTTTTATGGTCAATATGGGTTTGTTTAAAAAAAACCCATGTGATTCGTACTTAATAATTATTTTTCTAACATATATATAAGGCATAATGTTATGATTGCCGGAGACTCCCTTTAACAGTAGACTTCGGTTATATATATAAATGCGCTTTTATAAATGCGCACGTGACCAGATGGCCAGCGCCATATTTGCATTACATCACTGTCAATCACTGAAATGACGACCATTGAGGGAGTGGCTACAGTTGTGACCTTGTTTCGTGGCTAGCACTGACAAGGAACATTGGCTGGAGGTTCGATGCTATAAATTTGCAAGGATAAATAAATCATGGATATCGAAGGATCATGATTATTGACAGCACCCCCTCCATGTACAAACATAACTAATTTTTATTTTTATTTATTTATTTATTTATTTATTTATTTATTTATTTATTTATTTATTTATTTATTTATTTATTTATTTATTTATTTATTTATTTATTTATTTATTTATTTATTTATTTATTATTACTTATGTACTTAGGCGACGAAAAAGAAAACCCTGTTCTACGGGCCCGACCGACCCAGATATTGAACAAATTGAGAAATAATTTTTTTTCGGTACAAATAAATGTTTTTTTATTTTCTCAAATTGCAAATTATTTACAGATTTTGGTGATTTTTTGGGTTATTTCAACAACAAAAAACCGACCGACCGACCCTACTTGAAAGGTCCGTCCGCCCGTAGAACAGAGTTTCTTTTTTTCTTAGCCATACTTATTATTTTATAAATATTATTTGTTGGCTAGGCAAAACCCACCCTCCCCCTTTATACACTCATAAATTAATTGGTTTTTTGCTAAGTTTCCCCTTCCATGTAAAGTAAAACGTTATAAGCCGTTTGAACCAAACTGAACAAAATTGACGTATACAAAACATCTTCCAGCCGGGATGATTAGATCATGTACAGTCATCTACGTATTTATACTCTAAATTGTACATCAAAGGGTGTACAGATTACCGATTTAGCATGGGGGACACAAAAAGGTGCTTAAAAACACATTTTGAATTTGTTTTTTGTCCATTTTGATACTTAATTGAATGTGAGCGAGCGAATGAATAAGTTGGGGTTGAGGAGGTCGGGCGGGGACATCTAGCCTATTAAGTTCGAGAGTGTCATTATTCCGAAAAGGGCTAAAGTTATAGTTTCGTCAATTTACGTTAAAATTAGAGTTAAAATTAGGGCCAGGGTTATTTATGTTCAGTGGCGCCACTACGGGGGGGGGGGGGGGTACTTATCTTGACTCCTAAATAAATAAATCCATGACCCATTCCACACGAAGAAAATGACAGCCCCCTAAGTTCCCTATCATCACGTGCAAAATTATCAAATAACATCATCGGCAGCTACTCAGTTCTGACCTTATAAATGCCAGTAAGAATCACATTTCGTCATCAATATGGCCAATTGCCACGCCCATTTAGCACGGAAATACTGAAATACAAGTTTTTAAATCAGCTATATCTAGCTTTTCCGTCATTAATTTTTTTTGTCCGTAATGGAAAATCTAAATAAAGAGTGAATGTTTCGCTCAAATTATTTTGCCCTTTGCCACTATTTTGCAAAAACAATTTTCCTTGTAACCTGTCATTTTCGCCTATACTTTTGCGTGTGGAATTTGTGTTCATCCGGGTATCTTGCGACTTGTAGATGTCACGTGCGCATTTATAAAAGCGCATTTATATATACCCGAAGTCCACTGTTTAAAGGAAATCTGTACCATAAACTAATCAATGGCTATATAGTTGCAGTAATAATAAAAACGACAAACAGTAAAAGTCCCACGCTTATATACGTCCAAATAAAGGAGAAATTCTTAATTCCTTACGACAATCAGCCGTCAGTTTGCAATCCATGGTGGCTGCCATATTGATACCCGATGTATTTTTATTACGCTGTAACGGTACCCCGAATTTGAAACCAGCGAAATCCGTGCCATAAGCCTCGTCCCTCGTGAACTTTGGTGACACGAAGCGAATACTACCAAAGTTCAGATTCAACATTCGTTCAAAAGAAAACGCGACCATTTTTACCCATAAAACTACAGAAGAACATAAAAAAATGTATTTTAAGTAATATTTATGATCAACAATGTCTTTTGAGAACGAAAAGTGTAAAACAGCACTAAAAAACAAAATTCGCTGTGGGGTCGCGAATGCCATAAAGCAACACACGCTCGCCGTAGGTAGCCGAGGGTCTGTGTGAAAGGTTACACTACCGCTTGTGGCAGAAAGGATTCGCAAGCAGCTATCATGGCGGCTTCCATGAATCGCAGAAACGAAGGATTAAAAGTGCTTTTTCTTTGTTAGCAGTGGACTTCGGTTGTATATATAAATGCGCATATATAAATGCGCACGTGACCAGATGGCCAGTGCCATGTTCGTGTTACCTCACTGTCAATCACTGAAATTGCGACCACAGTTCCAGGTGGTGACCGCATTGCATTCTCTAAATTCAGTAAATTTTCATCGTCAACCGTGTAATTGAATGGGATTATTATGAAATTTTAAAACGCTTGAAATATCACAAACAAATAGGCCTATGTTGATAAATAATATAAATACAAGCTAAAACCGTTGGGGTTCGATAATGAACCCCACAAAATTAACCGACTATAGAGTGTATGCAATAAACCCAAGCGGAACGAGAGTTGCTAAGTAACCGCTAACCGAACCATAAACACATGCATGATCAGAGAGCGAGTCTTCAATTTCCCCATAGCTTCCCACGTTGTACACACGTCAGTCGAATTTGGCGGTGTTCGTTTGTTTGTCCTCCAAGTTATAGCATTGTTCACTTTGTGTTGAACATTGTAAGTGGGCCTCACTAATGACATAAAGGTTACTGTTATATCATGTCAAGAGGCCACTTTCATGAATAAGCTAAACAGCCTATGTGGAGGAATTGTATGCATGAGCAATCACACCAATGACGTAGTAATGATACCCTCTATATTGGAAAATGCCATACGGCCGGGCGGTTTCACAAGTTGCCGGCTCGATCATGTCATCCGCCGCCTGCACAGTTCTGACCTTGTCCCCTTTCATACTTTCATGCCGTTGCGACCCAGAGGCATGACTTATCAGCCATTCACAAGTCTTGATTGTGTCTGTTTGTCTACAATGCGCGTGTGTCACGCCGGTCGGCGGCAAGCAGCATGATAGTATGAAACCAGCACTACGTCATAGATATGGCCAATTGGCACGCCCATTTAGCACGGAAATTATGAAATATAAGTTTGTAAATCAGCTATATCTAGCTTTTCCGTAGTTAATTTTTTTCCGTGATGGAAAACGTTAATAAAGAGTTTATCTTTCGGGTCAAGTTATTTTACCCTTTGCAATCAATGCCACTATTTTGCAAAAGCAATTTTCCTTCCGACCTGTCATTTTCCCCTATACTTTTGCACGGGGAGTTTATGTACATCCGGGTACCTTATATCGTTTAATACGGTATGGCGACTTGTAGATGTCACGTGCGCATTTATATATGCGCATTTATATATACAACCGAAGTCCACTGGTTAGGAATATTCCGAAATTCATATAGACCGTCTGGTATGTTTAATTTAGGGGTATATAATATATTAGCCATTGATTAGTTTATGGTACAGATTTCCTTTAAGTATTCCTCCACGGAATGTCATACTGGGTGAAGCCTAGTCCTATAGTAAGTATCAAGCATTTCGAACCCTTTTATCATAATTTATTTGGACGTTATAATTGAGCTTGTTCTCAAACTAGCAGATAATACCAAATGTAAATGATAATGTCGTCAGGTTATTTTGAGAATTTTATGTGTATTTCATGTTATTTTATATGTATTTTATGTGTATTTCAAGTGTATTTTATGTGTATACTATGTGTATTTTATGTGCATTTTATGTTAATTCTATGTGTATTTTATGTGTTTTCTATATATATTTCATGTGTATTCTATTTGTATTTTATGTCAATTCTATGTGTAATTTATGTGTTATCTATGTATTTTATGTTATTGTATTTGTATTTTATGTGTTTCATGTGTATTTCACGTGTATTTTATGTGTATTTCATGTGCATTTTATGTGCATTCTATGTGAATTTTATGTGCATTTTATGTCAATTCTATGTGTAATTTATGTGTTTTCTATGTATTTTATGTTATTGTATTTGTATTTTCTGTGTTTCATGTGTATTTTATGTGTATTCTATGTGTATTGTATGTGTTTTCAAAGTGTATTTTATGTTTTTTTATTTGTATTTTATGTGTGTTTAAGGTGTAATTTATGTGTATTTTAAGTGTATTTCATGTGTATTTTATATGTATTTTAGATGTATTTTATGTAATATTTCATATGTATTTTACTGCAGGTATCGTCTTGTCTTCGGGCTCCCCTTGGATAGAGCAACGTAGATTTACTTTACGCGCTTTCAGCAGATTTGGACGACGATGCTTTGAAGATAAAATGTGACCGTACAGCACGAATGAGCCGTAAATGTCCTCAATTGTATTCTGAGTTACAGTGTAAAATGGGCATGAAGGTCGTATTCATAGGTACCTCAATTTGGTGCTACGTGTACCTCATTTAATGAGATACACGTAGCACCAAATTGAAATACCTATGAATATGACCTTCATGCCCATTTTACACTGTAACTCAGAATACAATTGAGGACATTTACGGCTCATTCGTGCTGTACGGTCACAAATATCCACCGAAGTAAGTGCACTAATAAAAGAGTTTTCAAAACATGGCAACAAGGCTTTTGATCCGGAGATACTTTTCCCAAAAGCTACTTCTAATATCCTCTGTTCGGTGGTTTTTGGTAAGCGGTTTGATTACGATGACCCGGAATTTGAACGACTTTTGCACATTACTAATCGCCAAATAGAATTGATAGGGCCAGGTTTGGTTGCACTATACGTTCCGCTTATCAAATACTTTCAAGGAGCCCTCAATCAAGAGCTAGTCGATTTAGCTGCGGAACAACGTAGAAAGACCAAGGAGATGATTGCCGAACATAAAGAAAAGTTTGATTCCAACATTTTAGACTGTTACCTTGATGTTTACCGGAGCCAAATTGAGAAAAGTAAAGAAAATGGTACAGAATCAGAAGTTAATGAGGACAACCTGATAAGCACTATTCGAGACATATATATGGCTGGGACCGAGACTACGGCTACTACGTTGAGATGGTTAATGCTATATATGATGGAGTATCCTCAAGTTCAGAGCCGCATACAGGAAGAGCTTGATGCGGTAGTCGGTAGAAATCGTATGCCACGAATGTCCGACAAACCAAATCTAGTCTACACCCGTGCAACTATACTAGAAGTCCAGCGCATCCAATCCTTAGGGCCAATTGGGTTTCCTCATCGGTCTTCGCAAAATACTTTTATAGGACACTTTGAAATCCCTGCTGGCACTATTGTGGTACCAAATGTTTGGGCTATCGATCATGATCCAGATGTCTGGCTCGATCCGGGGAGATTCGATCCAGATCGATTCATCAATAAAGATGGTGAAGTCTTCAGAGAAGAAGAGATCATCCCGTTTGGTATAGGTAAGACAATACTTATTATGGTAACAATCATGACAATGGGCATTTTTATCTCTTCCGAATTTACAGTAACCAAGCATCTCCCGAATATGTATTAACCGTTTTGGGACAATGACGTCATACATTAATGCACGTGGACCGTGCCCGGGGCACCTTTGTTCCATAACCATTAGGGTATAGGACATTTTTTGTTTTTGATATAGCCCCCGAATGAAATGTATTTAATTATGTTTGTACTCACTCAGGTAGCTTTGTGTGTGAATTTTACATCCGAACTAGAGGCTATTCTTTTTTTATGGGCATTTTAGTGTCTAAAATGGCCCAAAATTAGGGTTTTTCAATATTGCCGTCCATTTCTAATCGTCACCCCCATAGGCTTTACATGTAAAATAAAAAGGCTCGTAAAAATTTAATAGCCTCTAGTTCGGATGTAAAATTCACACCAAATGCTTTTTGAGTGATTACGAAGATAATTAAATACTTTTCATTCGGGGGCTATGTGGAATTTTTTTTTATGTATTCCTTGTACAGTGACATTTCACAATAAAATGTCCATTGGAAGCAAAGGTGGGGGGACCGTGCCACATTCTTCACACAGCACTAATGGCATTATACACATGAATGGGAAAATGTCGAAAAAGTACAAAAATTTGCTCACTAGAATACAAATTCCAGTTGAGGTGGTTCATATTAACATTTTAACCGACCGCTTTTGAAATTCCATTAGCGGGTTTTTTTCTTAATAGAGCTTGAAACTTAGAACTTCAAATTTAATTTATAATCGTTAAAACAGTAAACTGTTTGAATATAGTCACTTCAACAACAGATATTGGAATTCCAATATCGGTGTTTCAACTCAACAATAAATTTCTGACATGTTCCATCACATTTTGTTTGCGCAGGGCTCTCTCAAATATATTTTGTTTGTTTTCGACTAGAAACGCAGCCCGGGAAATGCAACCGTGCCAGTCACTGCATGGCATGACCATGGCTAACAGGCATTGCTCTGCATATTGATGTATGACGTCATTCTTCCACAACGGTTGATACCTATTTGGGGAGATGCTTGTTTGTTTGTTTACCCAGGTTGGTCCGTGAGGAACACATGCTAATCCATGGAAAACCATGGACCGTTCCAAGCTCATACAAATGCACAAGCCTGGATAGCCAGTGTAGGCTAATATATGCATGCTGGCCTAGATAGCTTTGATAAACAAAGCAAGAAATGGAAGAAAATAGCTAGGAAAAAGAGAAAAGAGAGAAGGCCACTCCCAAACACAATTGTACAAATTTACTCTTAGCCCTTACTTCGTGAGAAAGGAAACTGGAATTCCAATCTCAGGCCCCGATGCAAAGGCTTGGTAACTGTTTTAACTTCATTAATTTTTGTCTTGATTACCATATCAATTGTAAAATATCATTATGTGACCTGCTACAAAGAAATGAGAATAAAGTCGCAAGTTGGCAGTTTCGAGACATCGTAGCTGCAGAGTTGATGATCTTTGTTTGCCGCGCTCCTGTACAAGCCAGTATTAATGTCCTTCATGAATGGCCCATTGTGCCTCCATTCACGTATCACAAAGGACATACAGAAATACTTCTGACTTGAACAGGTAAGTTTGAAACAAAAGCCCGGGCGTTTCGAAACTACCAACTTGCGACTTTACGCTCATTTCTTGGTAGCCGGTCACATATTGAATTCTGTTGCTCAGTTGCATCTCAACTTAGCTTTCCAATCAAAGGGAGTAATTTGCCTCCAACAAACCACAGCAAGAGCATTTTTGACGAATTTTTACGCAAACCTGTCAAAATATCTGAAAGTATAATTGAAATCCGAAAAAAAAACCTAATGGGCTTTAAGGGGCACGAAGGATGGGAAATTTTAGACATTGTTTTCTATTGTAGTAAATGTAATTAAAAGCATACATTTTCAGAAAGGGAATTATGCAAGGAATGAGCTGTTTTTGAGAAAAGCGCCAAATTTGATTTTCCGTGCCATTTTTTTTGGTCGACCATCTATAATAAATTACTGAGTTTGGCGAATTGGTAAGGCTAAAAACTTCTACGTTTTACATTATTTCGGAAAACGGATATTTGCGTTGCGTAGAGTAAGGTTGTCCGCACCCCAATAAAACGTCCAATTTTGTTTTTGTTTACGTTAATGGTGTCAAATAATGTTAATTAGTTTAAAATGCACTAGCAATGCACTAGCAAGCAACCTGCGAGCTAAGCACTAAGTAAACACTGAGTAAACAGTCACAATACACTACAATACAGTCATGCTGTTTAACATGAAACCCGCAAATCCTATGTCTGATCCGATCAATGCTGAGATTGGGTCACTCATACCATTACACAGGAGAATCTGACTTGAGTAATTAACATGCATTGTTTATTCAACTAATTTGTCAACATTATCATGTCAGTGTTCAAACTAGAACCTATTGTCAACAGTTAAATGTTTGTTTATTGAATTAGGTCAAAGTCTCCAAATCACCCAAATTAAACAGGGTTGTCAAACTGTGATTTAGTAGCCCAAATGGGTGACTTTTGAAGATCCCCCAACTTTTGACAATTTCCTGTCCCATAGAGACAGATGGTTAAATGGGTGACTTTTTAGCAACGTAACTCACAGGTTAGCAGCATAATCAGTGTCTGTGCAAAATACTTTGCCAATGTTGAAAGTATTGTTCTACAAAATTGTACATTTATTTTGATTATTCCGAGACTGCACCTCAAATTGCTCTGCACCAGGTGAAATTACACCGTAACTGTCAAAATGGGGTGTAAAAAATTAACTCAAACACTGCAATTGAACCTGCCCATTACACCTGACCAGTACATTAAAAAGAATATAAAATATAAGTACTGCAAAATGTAGTAACCGATAAACACAGTGACCGCGAAATACGGGTGACCGCTAGTATACCCTAAATATCCAGATTGACGAAAATTGCATATTGTGTTCTAAGACACAAAATAGTAACAGTTTTCTCCGATTTTAGAATTTTTTCTTCGTTCTAAAAATATAGGTCAAGACGGATCAAAATTTGACATTTGAAAAAAAAATTAACCAAAATTTTGGATATGCATATTTTTGATAGGAAGAAATGGGTCGATCCTTCATGTAATTATTTCGTGTAAGCTAATCCTAACCCTAACCCTAACCCTAATCCTAACCCTAAACTAACCCTAACCTTAACCCTAACCCCAGTGTTCGAAATATGCCTCAAAAAGTTACAGGCCAGCCGGCCCTGTAACTCTGAAAAGTTACAGGCCCGGGTGAAAAGTTACCGGCCAAAACTTTTTAGAGCTTTGAAACAGGAAATTATAAACATATTTCCGTCAAGTAACAGCAAGTTCAGTACACAACAAACACAAAACGTTTTTAAAGCGTTTTAAACAGGTTATATTTTGGGTTTGGGGTTTTGGTAAAAACGTTTTAATAACAATAAATGTCGGGTTATATAAAGTTTTGTATGAAAACACACTACAGAAATATTTTTAAAATGTTTTCAAAATGTTATTGAAAATATTTTCTGCAAACAAGTTATCAAAAATGTTTATGAATGTTATGAAAAGGTTTTATACCCTTTATAACCCAACATTTAAACATTTTCTGGCAACCTATTCTAAACTTTTGCAAATGATGTCGAAAACGTTTTGTGTTTGCTGGGTAGTAACGTTTTAAACCAAGGAATTATTTGTAAGATGAATTGTATAGTTATAATTCTGAATAGGTACTTTAGGGACGTGTAGGTTACTACGGGAAGTTCGGGAGTCTGAACTTAAACATGGGTCCCGATTTGAGAAAAAAAATCCCTAAACATGCAGGGTCATGATTTGAGAAAAAAATTTCAAAACTGTTTAATCAGCCGTTTTTATGTAAAAAAAATCAAACATGGGTCCAGATTTGAGAAATAAGATGGTCAAAAACGATTGAATCAGCCATTTTTTAAAGTTAAAAAATCCCTAAATACGGGTAGAAGTTTCAAAGTTCCAGCGGCACACCCTGTCAAAATGTAATTCAAGTACGCCCCTCCACCGTAAACTTCTAACATAATTAAATTATGATCCATATTACTGGTGCCAGAGACTGTAGAGTCCGACTCAGGCTGTTCAAAACGGGCATCTCGTTACTATGACGAAATACGTTGGTACTATGCACAGAATAAAACTTAGGCTGGTAGAAGCAGTGGTTGAACCGTTGAAATGTTTCTGGCAAGATCAGGACTGAATTTTGTCGGATTGAAACTATTAAATTTATTTTATACCGTGCTTCGTAAGTGATTTAATTAATAATCAGATAGACGATGCATTATTCACGAATCATGTTTAAAAACTAAAACTTTGAGCTTTAATAAGTTACCGGTCAGCCTGGCCGGCAACTATAGACTGCTAGTCAGGAAAGTTACCGGCCCGGCCAAAAAGTTACAGGCCAATGGCCGGCTGACCGACCCTATTTCGAACGCTGCCTAACCCTAATTTCGTGTAAAATTACATGAAGGAATAACCAAGAAATGTTTTTAAATTTGAGAAATCTTTTACGTACTTATCATCATTACTTTTAAAGATACAACACAAAACAATGTTTGCAAATTCCCGCATTGAGTGATTCTGCGTGCCCCCTTAAGCGTCACAATGTGCCTTTCCAATTCTTCGGCTTTGCATAAAAGTGGGAGGAGGTTCAGGAGGGGGTGTATCCCCTAGTTGACTTAAGTCAGGACAAAAGTTCGATACAATAGGAGTAATATATGATAGTTCAATACAATAGAGTAATTCTCGATATTCTTTGTGTTTGTATCCAGGTCATCGTGCATGTGTTGGTGAGAGTCTGGCCAAAATAGAACTGCTCCTCATCTTTTCTTATCTACTGCACCACTTCACCCTCAAGAAAGCGGACGAGATGACTAAACTGAACTTCAAGGGGGTAGTAGGAGCCGCTTACAGCCCGAAGTATTTTGAAATAGTTGCTGTTAAAAGGGAATAAACTACAAACTTACAAAACTTCAAAAAAAATGTTGATACCACGAAATGAGTCGTAAAATCGCAAGTTGGTAGTTTTGAGACATCCAGGCTGCTGAGTTGATGTTCCTTGTTTGCCGCACATCTGTACATGCCAGTAGTATGTTCTTCGTGTATTGCCCGTTGTACCCCCATTCACAAAGGACATACATACATACTTTTGGCTTAAATAGGTGGATGTGAAACAAATCACACTAACGCAGCAGCCAGGATGTCTCGAAACTACCAACTTGCGACTTTACGCTCATTTCGTGGTAGCAGGTCACGTGACCTGCTACCACTATCAACTCAGAAGTACAAAGTAAATTGACCTCGGAAATTGGAGGTATGAGAATAATTATTTCAGTGCAATGCGTGTGTAAATGCTTCTTTGGCGCGCCAACTGCTGCGCGATTTGTATGATTTGTGTGACGTAAAGCATCGACCACTGATGCGACAGATTTACTTTGTACTTCCATTATACTTCTGAGTTGACGGACTATAGAGACTAGAGCTATAGTTGCGTGTTCGTCAACTATAGCTCCAGTCTCTTCCGCAGCTCCGTGGCACTCCGGTTTCCATTCCACTAACTTATGTGGTGTGAGCGGAATCACACTGACGGTGGAGGACAATACTAACTTGATCAGACCATGGAAGATCTTATCTCTTTCTTCCATGATCAGACGGCCTATCAAGCATATAATAGAGAGATTGCGATTTCCAAACGTACTCTCCTGTGACGGGATTTTGAATAGATTCCATGTACGTTCGATGCTACGTTTGGAAATCGCAATCTCTCCAATACTTCAACAATCACCGTCATATAATATCGATTTACTACAGAATTATATTGCATACTCAACTTTACACCACCCTACGCCATATATATATATATATATATATATATGTGATGCGATCAAGCAAAATCAGTCGGAACTCGGGAATATTAAAATTTCAGTTTCCTATAAGTTTCCTATAAGGATAGTAAAAAGCATTTACAAATCTGAATTTTGCAGAAAACACCATTGAAATTGAACAACCAGTTCCAAAGATATAGCAATTAAAGAGTTTCCAAAACAACAGGAAACAAAAGCAAATATTTCCTTTGTGTCGCTATATCTCAAAATCTATATTTCCGAGTTCCGACTGATTTTGCTTGATCGCATCACATATATTGATTCTGACTTCGGTAGTTACCGGCCAGAAGGCGGTTGTGAAGCGGAACGAGCTCCGACCAATCGGAAGGTTGCGGGTTCGAGCCCCGGCAACGCCATCGTGTTGTGCCCTTGAGTAAGGCACTTTATCTCGATTACTCTTCTCCAACCAGGTGTATAAATGGGTACCGGCATTCTAAAATGCTGAGAAGGTAAAAACTTAACTTAACAAATGTACGAGGGTCAATCAAAACGTTCTACTTCCATCGTCACATCTCTGCTATCTTACGTGCCAGGAAATTGAAGTTACCCATGATTAAACTCTAAAATGTTGGCTACATAATAAAAGTTATTTGATGAAAATGTGATTTTTGGTTGTTAAGATGTGTTGGTTAAAGTGAATACTGATTTGGTACGTTAGAAACGGCCTGAAAAGAAAGTCTAGTTTTGATTAAAAAGATTGCCCACATCTATTTGGAAATCATTACAGATTAATTTCTGAATAAATTGCTTTATTTTTGACTTAATAATAATCAATATAATGCTTGCAGATAGTTCGGTTCAACTGGGTATCGTGTGTTTTGCACAAAACCGATACATGTTCAGAATAGCCTTCAATTGGACCAATTTCCATAGGTTGTTGACTTCGATCGGGTGAGCACTGGTTGGTTCAAGTTGTATGAAATGGTTCATAAGTTAAAATCAAATGTGTCGTATGTAAAGTTTTGTTTGTAAGTACATGTATACATGTATACATGTACAAGGTTATTAACAAACTGTTCATCTTATTTCCACGTCAAGATGGTTCCATTGCTTTAAATTAGGACGTAATTACGAATTATCCTTAAACGTGGCAAATTACACTAACATGTGTGTTTCTGTTGAACCTTTCGATGTCTTGTTCTCATATAAAATTTATTTTATTTTGTTTTGTCCCATCCATGTCAGGGATCTCAAAAAGGAACAAATTATCATTTTATATAATGATAAAAGTAGTTGAACAACCGGAGCTTAGAAACAATTTTATAGAGATTATCCAAAGCTACAATATGATGCTTACTAAATTTATAGCTGCAGTTTTTAACCGTTTCCAACATACCAAATCTGTAATTTAGTGTCGATTTACTAACACTAAAACACGTAAAAAATATGAAAATGTTTATGTTATCATTAACACAAGATAGTGTTAAAAGTGGGCTTTTTAACATATTAGTAGGTTGTAATTAACATCTTTGTATTTTTAGCTCATATGTATGGTACACTGCTTTTGCACGGCAAACCATTATAGTTATACACATGAAGGTAAAAATACTACAATCAACCTTTTTGTACATGTACTATTATAAGGAACTCCTATCACGACAATTGATGGGTTATTCCAGTTGAAATCCTTACACCCTTCGGAAGACATTACCTTAATCTCACACAGCGAGGTGTAGATTTTGTGGATGTACCCATTCAGGTACGCATTTGGAATTCACACTCCATGTGTGGAAGATTGTTTTGTCTTCCATAGAGGGTGTATGGATTTCAACTGGAATAGCCCAGCGGAAGGGTCAATATACTATCTAAAGCAATTTCGTCACGACCATTGACTTCTGCTTATTATTGCTACAGCAAATTAATTACCAAACCATAATTTGCATTAGGCATATAAAAGCATTATGGTTGGCCGGTGTACATAAATGAACAAGGTGAAAGTAACCCAAGATTTGAAAGTTGCACTAAATCCTATTTGTATTCAGTATCAAGGAAGGAAAATGTTTTCGGCCTTCATTGGATTATTCATCTTAATTTGAAATTACGTGAATAATGATCACTGATGTGAATAAATTCTGCTTCAAATGCATATACCAAATTTGCTATGCGATGAACCGTTTTGGAATCATGATCATTCATTAAGGGGGTGGGTGATCACTTGTTAGAAGGTGTTTACAATACAGCATAGGGATGACGCTACAGGATGCTGAAAAGCCTTTGGTGAAAAGCAGACCCAAACCAGATTAGAATAGAGCATGAGGCGACACCGGCCTGGGGTAAGGTAAAGGAGTCGAACCTGCATTTCACAGGATAGAGTGCCCATCTCTCTTTCTTTTGCGATTAGACCAGACTTCACCATGAAATGTTGCTATGGGGGATCGACACACCTCCTCCACAGCGAGTCTGGTACCTTCCCAGCATTTAAGAATGCCGGTACCCATACATCATGTACATCTGGGTAGAGAGGAGTAATCGAGATAAAGTGTTTTACTCAAGGGCATAACACAATGGCGTCTCCGGCCGGGGCTCGAACCCGCAACCTTCCGATTAAGGGTCGGAGCCCGTTCCGCTCGACCACCGTGCTCCCAAGTAATTTTTGTTGTAAAAGTAATTCTGTTAGAAAATCACCGCATTTTTACAGTAGAATATTGTTTTGTTTTCACACACCAGTGTATTTTTACAGGAATTCGGCCGATTCGTTTTAGATTCAACAATGTGCTGTCTCTTGATGAAGGGATGCAGCGAGGTTACGTCCATAAACTAATGCTCACTGGCAAGGTTCCCTCCTCATTTTATATCGTCCATTTGAAATGAAGGACCGTTTACTTTTTATATTTGAGTAAAGAACTGAACAATGAATTGAACAATTACCCTAACCGGAATATTAAATGAACCATGAATGTGCTGGCCTCGGAATGATGAAACCATTTTGACTTTTAAAGTAATGGATAAAGTTTCAAGAAAGGTCTCAAAACCTTCCTGTTCCCACAATAATCTGGTGGCTTTGTTTCAGTTTGCTGTTTTATTTTCCCTTTCAAATGTTTTGTTTTCCATCTTGGTGCCATGGTCTTCATGAAATGGCGCCATATAAATGCTTTGTATGTAATATAATGTAATGTAATGTAATGTAATGTAATGTAATGTAATGTAATGTAATGTAATGTAATGTAATGTAATGTAATAACGAAAATTAAAAATATCCATGAAGGAAAATAGATATACTTTTAGGAATTATTATGCAGTGTTTTGATCCTTCGCAAAGTTGATGCTTCAGAATTACAAATTTTCGGAAATATGATAACCCAATGTAACGATAACGATCTTTGCCACAATGTTATTAAACTCTCATTACTATTTAGTGTTACGTGGGCATAACTTCGTCTTTTGTAACGATAGTCGTTAAAATTTTCCGCTTCAATTTCGTTCTATTTGGTTTAACGTTTATCATTGAAAGTAAGAATTTCAGTATAGGCCCTATTGTTTGGTGACTGGGTGACTAATTACCTAAGTTCCACGTGACTTAGGTAATCAGTCAACTGCAAGAAAATCACTGCAAACAGTCTGAGGGGATAGTGCACACGAAGGCACTATATCTAATAGCTGCCCTATAGACATTTGATAATATATGTATTCTATAATTGTACCGTATTTCATAATATTGACATATGGCAGCTATTACAGATTGGGCCTTCTTGCGCTAACCGTAGGAACAGTCAACTTTTTGCAATCAAGTCAAAATCGTTTGACAGATTTGTAGGTTTTTCGTGAATCAATAGCGCTGAATGAAAACCGACATGACAGCAATTTATTGCCACATTAAGTTTATGTTGGTGTCATACAAGATGTATCCAGTCAAAATCTACTGGAGAAGATAAGGTATCATATATCATGACGTTCTTCATTTTGGACACCATATTAAATGAAATTACTAAGCCTACATTTTCATGATCGTTGCTTTACGGGAAACCGAAGTAGCGAAAACAATATTTTAAAGACAAAATATTTACTGTGTTGGATTATACATATAATTAAAGATATTGCAATGATATTTGGCGACCTAGTTAAGAAATTGGATTGCGTTTCACGTATTTTATTGTGGGACATGAGCACATGTACATCATACACATCAAATAGCATTTTCAATACGAGGAATGTTCTTCAGATATCAAATTATTTTGATTTTTTGAAGTTCGTGATATAATTCAAATTTTATGGCAAATCATTAAAATTTGACATTTTTAATAAAACAGTCCTCGAAGTAATTGTATAAATCTAATGATATGTACTTAAAAGGTATGTAGCTGGGATGAAAAGCCGACCATCAATTGAACATTTTGACGGACGTTTGAATCCGTACTCAATCGACATACCGAAGACGTTATCCGCCATTTTGAGACCTTGTACTGAGGACAGTCCCCGTTGCAGAGACGGTCCACGGTTTAAATGTGACAAACATGTGTGTGTCCTCGTTTGCCAGCATGTTTCCGGCCACACAAATCGAGGAATCATACATAAATACACATGCAACCAAATCGAAAACAACCGAACCAGCAGCCAGCGGTAACAACAAAACAACAACACCAAATTATACAATTTGTATTAAAATGACAATGGCTGCCAATTGAGTTTTAATCACCATGAAATTACGACCCCATCAATTATACCCTTTTCTGCATTGTTTTGTTGAATTGAACTCAAAGTTGCTTCCTGTCGTAAAATAATAATAATAGACTCCATATCGGTGACGTAAAAGAGTCTTACAGTGATTGCAAATTGAATTGGTCTTATTTTAATAAAATTAAATTGTAAGTTTTGACCGTATGGCAAAACTTAATCAATCGGGTTTGCATTCAAGGTCAAAATACTGCATGTCAACTGCATGCAACCACGTTTCAGTAAATGTAATTCTCTAATGGGTTATTCCAGAAAATAGATGCACAACCCCGTAGAGCAGTTTGGAGATCCGGACTTTCTGTCCAGTCATGATTGTTGGAAATCCAGACTTTTACAGTGTACAAAGGCGAAAACTTCTAGCAAAAAAATAGTTCAAAGTCGGAAATCCTCAATTTGAAAGGTTCATTTTGAAAATTCTGTGATTTTTCATTAATTTAATTGTATTTCCAAGCTTTTTCCAGTAAAACAATGGCAAATGGAATTCCTGTCGTTTTCAGAAAACAAAATTGGAAAGCCAGACATTTCTTTTATTGAAAAGTAACTCGTCTACAGGGGTGTGCACTTATTTTCTAGAATAGCTCAAATGCGTGACCATAAAAACACGAATAAAATACTTTTTTTAATTTTATTTCCCTACACTCTTAAAACTAACTGAATAGAATCTATTCCAATTTGACAAGTATTTCGAATCGAAAAGATCTTTTATCATTATTATTATTATTATTAATATTAGTGTTATTATTATTATTATTATTAGTGTTATTATTATTATTATTATTATTATTATTATTATTATTATTATTATTAATATGTAGTTTGCGAAAATCGAATATCCTTTCTTACCGATAACAATGCAACACTTATTTTAATAAATACAGGTCAGATGATAAAGGCGGTTTCCGTTTATGGTAGAAGAAAATTGTTTTTATGGCTAGTCAAAAGCATTGGGCTATTCCATTTGAAATCCATACACCCACTAAGGAATACATGACCGTAATCTTCCACATAGGGAGTGTTGATTTCAAATGGAATCACCCATTCAGGTAATCCTATTTGAAATTCGTATGAAATATGGGATAGCCCAAATCTTTATGGTTCACTTAGAGCAAATTTGTTTGTTTGCTGAATACTAATTAAACAATTATAACGGAAACATCACGTAACTTGTTCAAGCAAACACTTAAATTAAATTAAGTCAGACTAATTCCAGTATTTTAGCAAAAAAATTTACACTACACAATAATTTAGATGAAGAAATACGATAATGAAATTAAGAGAACCATGTAAGCCTTTAAGGTTATTAATTATTTTAAACTGTTGTGATTTGGTAGTTCACATCATCTTACGAATGGTAGTGAGCTTTGGCAAAAACTGCATTGCTCAATTCATAGCGAGCGTGTAGAAGAATTAAAATATCACAGATATACTTTTATAGGTGCTGCGGTTCTTGAGTTACGTTGTAAAGAGGGCTGAAACAACAACACTTTTGTCAAACGTACATAACTCATTAACTACAATAAATTAAGCAAGTTTGCAAAGTATACGATTTGTAGAATGAACTTTTGCAAAACATCAAGGTGTTAATTTTCAATAATATATTGATCTAGATAATGAAAATCGATTTTTAGGTTGCTTCGACCAACAATACCTCGTCTACCCTTAAGCAATGCTTAAGGCTGTGTCAAGTCTGTTAAGTTTATGGTTGTATTTGGTTATATACAAAGATGTTTTACTTTAGTAAAACCTAGATACGCTGATGCGTATACTGATGCACGGCAGTGAACGTAACCAGGGAACTTCTATTATTATCGGGAATTGCCTGTCACACATGATCGCACACAAGGTCGAAGGCAATTGGTCGGACCTCATCTGCCCAGAACATATTGACCCAGGTCAGCATACCGCCATATCCTTCCCGACATGCTTAGTAGCCAAGTCCGTAGAAGATTATTATTCTTGTGATCCACACACTATGTACACATATACATTTGGCCACATTTTATTATACGATAAATACGAATTTATTAAACATGGTAACAAATATTCTCTAGCAAATCGGTTATACGATCGAACTGGTAGGCATATTATAAATTAGGGATATTAAATATCAATGTTCAAAAACATGGTCAAAAACGATTCCTTACTAGCCACAGACCGTCCGCTGGAATTAGTTGAACATGAACCATTCGTTATAACGGCTGTTGGTCGGACCTCATCTCTCCACATCGATAGAAAAATTGTGATCTATAATCCCCGACATTGCTCTTATGAACTCACATCCACCTGACGTAACCTTTCCGGCTGAAATCCAGAAATGACGTCATTTGTTCTGGTGCTGCCACTTCCGGGTAACGCGGGAAAAGAACATGCCTTTTGCAAACAAAATGGCCGACATGTCCCTGCCCCTTTCCAGCGAAAATACAGCTTATTTAGCCAATGTGAACTTGGGGTCATCACCAGAAATATTTTCCTATCATATTGGACTAACACGTCAGCTAAATGGTATTTCACGATATAACAGTAATAAAAAGAAAACTACAAACGTTCGTTTGTCGGATGTTTGACGAAGTGACCAGCTCTAATGACGTCACTATGTAAACAACATAGAGGTATACATAATTAATTAGGTAATACCAAATATGGAGGTATCCAAAAGTATGCTAATTAGAACAGGTTAGAAGGCACGACGAATCAGAATACGATCCTGGTATCCAATTCTATGCAAATGAGTTACGTGATGAGTTACGTGGTTACGTGAACATGTACACTAATGCGACTCTTGTGTATATCGACCTCTGTGGTTATATACCACTTATTGGCCTGGGCGATACAAGGAAATACGACTAGTAACTATGTGTTTGCATGGCATCTGAAAAGACTGCTTTAAAATTGCTGAAATTGACCAAGTAATATAGCCAAAAAAAGTATTTTTTAGGTTTTGATGGTTCAAAATGGTATATTTTCTCTTATTATATGACATTTTTGTTGTAATAGTACCACAATCGTACGCACGGCTTCGGTTTTTAGTAAATATTCGCCCTACCATACGTGACCCCTCGGCACAAATGAGCCCTGAAGTCGCCAATCATCATTTTTGAGATATTCAACCAAAATATTCTGCTTGAAATTAGCTTTAAAATGATGTATATCATGTCTATAGTACTTGACATTTAAGTAGTGAAAAATCAATAAAACAGTCAATAAATCCTTTGTTTCCTATTGTTTATTGGTAAGTTCGATGGAGCATATCTCAATAGTGGCACTGGCGACATCCGGGCTCAGTTGTGCCGAGGGGTCACATATTGTAACATTCAGCTTCGAGGGCGCACTGCCATTTTCAGGTGTTTAGGGTTCAGTGCGTTAAAACAAGAAAAGTCTCAGGTCAACCTGTGTTGAGGTTTTGATCATTTGGCATCTAAATCATATAGTTTCACCTGGTATTAGTGGCATTTAACTGTGAGAGTTCTGAATATGTGAGAAATTAAACCCGAAATTAGCCATTTTCCCATTGAAACCCGTGTAATACAAAATTGTTAGTGGTATTGAACCATTTGAGCGAAAATATGTCCAAATTAGTTAGCACTTTTTCAAACTATTGACTAAATACTGAAATATCCCTGTTTTGTCAGGTATTAAGAATTTCATTTTGTTGAGTGGGTCAACTGTGACTTCAGCGAATCCGTTCCATGGTGCACTGACGAACGAAACACTCAGTGTTTACCTTGGGAGGCCAGAACCACTGAGCTTTAGTTTGTTTCATCTCGAGTTTGGTGGTAAGGCAAAAAGTGTATTCTTGGCCTACATTGACTGACCCTAATTTTGAAAAATGGGGAAAGAGTTTTTATTGTACAAAATAAATTGCGACCATGATTTCTAAAAATCCAGAAACACTTTTTTTCAGTTTATGCTTTTTACATTTTTATTGACCAAAAATACATTTTTTAAAATAAACTTTATTACTTAAAACCTGCTTTAACCTGTACATTAAGCACCACAATAGCATAATATTGCAAGTTACACATTATTTAGGCAACTACATGACGGTATATTTAACCAGTTACACATTTTGCTTTATAATGTAAAAAAAAATGTAATCGACCGACCGACCGACCATACATAAGTCAGGCCAAACATCGTATTTCGCTGGTGGCAACATCGAATCGTGTTCGGTAACCTAATCGTGACTTCTCTCTAGTCCGAAGGGTCGCTAGTCCGAAGGTTCTCTAATCCGAAGCGTCGCTAGTCCGAAAATAGAATAAGGGTTAGGGAGGGGTTAGTGTTTAGGATTAGGGTTAGGGTTTGAGTTTGGGTTTGGGTTTGGGTTAGGGTAATGGTTGGGGTTAGGTTTAGGGTTAGCGAGCCTTATTGTTATTCGGACTAGAGAACCCGATATTCGGACTAGCGAACCTTTTTTTCAGAATTCGGACTAGCGAATGGTAAATGGGGAACCTTCGGACTAGAGAGTTGTCGCCGTGACCTAATCACGCAGGGCGAATACACACGCGTACAATAGGGTCGGTACGCTTAGAGCGTAACCGTGTAAAACACTGACGTCACCACCAAATCCTTAGTGGAAAGAAGTATAGTTGTGACTTAACTCAGATACAGTCTTAGAATTGGTTAATATTTTATCATTTTCATTGTTGATAATAATTGACCAACTCGACGTTTTAGTGAACCTAGAGTAAACAATATGGCAAAAGTCAGGCGGTGTGACAGAATAATTACTAAATGACATTCCAACCAAATTAAGAATGATTAAGGTATTGAAGCAAGGAAGCATATAAACACGCTTTTTCGCAATTCAATTTTGAGTTTTAATTTATCATACCATGTGGCTGATAAGATTTGATTTTTGGGCAATATGGTTCGTTGCTTTGGAGGAATACGACAAAACCCAGAAACGGTTAATTTAACCCGTCAGCACTGTATGATAATGAAATAGTTTAGTTAAAGGCCCATTCAGTGATTTGCTGATCCGGACGATCGTAAAGATCATCAAAATTCAGATTTTGGTACTTTTGTCATTGTCATAAATGTGTAAACATAGCCCGGGGGGGTCACTCTCACACAAAAGTGCTACCCACCCGTGTCCGACCACCGTGTTCGACCAAAAGTACCCTGTTTAAAAAAGACGTCGACGCCGCTGTATGGTGAAAAACATACCCTTTTAGACGTTTTTTCTTGGACACTGGTGCGTAGCAAGTCAAGTAGTGAGTGACCCCCGGGAAACATAGCCTGTTAGTGGTTATAAGGAATTTATATGAAACTGTAATTTAGATACTGACATTATCTAAATTAGCTACATGTTGTCGTGAATACTGTTGTTTTCTTCGTTTGTTTTGCCAAATTTTACATTTCAAAAATACCAAATGACAATTTGAATGACTTATCCTTCACTTATTAAGAAATTTATGAACAATTTTTTTTTACACTTTCGCTGGGATCACTGAATGGGTCTTTAATGCAGGAAAGCCAATCGGTATATACTTTGACTATAGGTTAAACGGGCATTAACTAAATATGTGATTTGCTACCACGAAATGAGTGTTAAAGGCCCATTCAGTGATTTGCTCATCCGGACGATCGTAAAAATCATCCAAATTCAGATTTTGGTACCTTTGTAATTGGCATAGATGTGCTAACATAGCCTGCTAGTGGTTCGGTCGAAAGCCGTGTATTTTAGACAAAATAAAGCATTTGCATGATTCTGGACTTTTGATACTGACAGTACAAAAAGTCCGACTCGAGATCGAAAGAAGCTCACTCTCGACGTACCAACACGCGTTGCGTATTGTTTCTACTACTTATTACATCAGTAGCTACTATTTTAAACAAAATACACAATTTTAACTGTTTTTCATATTTGAATTGACCGTTAGTTTGCCTCGGTGACCTTTAATTGCTTATTTTGTTTTCTACTACAAAAATTAAGCGTCTGTTTTAAATCAATTTAGACTCTACTTCCCCGTGTTAGAAACACTGGACTAGGAAGTTTTTCCAGTCGATTGGTGGCGCACTGTACGAAAATCTCGATTTTCTCGAGTCGATCTGAGTTGAAGTAGAAAACCTTTCTAAAACTTCTGTTTTTTGACTAATTTGTCGATGTATTCAGGGGAAAAGTGGTTTAATGAAATTCTGTAGACTTATTCTTTATTTCTAAGCAACTCTGACAAATTTCCATTTTTTTAAATGTTCCTGTGAAATCACTGAAAGGGCCTTTAAGTCACAAGTTGGTAGTTTCGAGATGTCCTGGCTGCTGCTGCGTTGTGTTCCTTGTTTCACACGCACCTGCTCAAGCCAATAGTGTGTCTGTATGTCCTTGGTGAATGGGTCACAATGGGTCATTCGCGAAGGACATACTACTGGCTGTACATATGCGCGGCAAACAAAGTACATCACCTCAGCAGCCAAGATGTCTCAAAACTACCAACTTGCGACTTTACACTCATTTCGTGGTAGCAGGTCACATATAATATCTCCTGCTGTTAATGCCATGATTACATTTGACATAAAAAGAGAGAAAAAAGAAAAATTTTGTTTTCTTTAATAGGAACACATATAAGTATAAATCATTTTAGGTTTACTGTACGCTCAATTCATGAATCTCTCTTGCTTTTTTAAAAATAGAAATGACTTTTTTATTCTTTTGAATAAAAGGTTGATATGTTGAATCATCACAATAGATATTTCGCGTGCCATTAAGTTGGAATAATGAAAAGAAATTCTAACATGAACGATTCCACCTTCAGTATCGTAGTTTAACTGGTATTATCGTATAATGTATACTATATATACCAAAGGTTCAACAAGTACGTATTTAAATACCTGATGGCTTATCTTTTTTATGTGCCTGTTTCATTAACGTGAATTCCTATTTTAACGGCACAATGTAACCCGTGTCTTTTTTGCAAAGAGGAAAACTTGAATCGAATTGAACCTTTATTCCCTTTTCATGTTACCGACAACAAAATAATACAATAAGGGTTCACAAAATAGATGAATCCATGGGTATTATCATTCCAAATTTCTTAAGGCCGCCATTTTATAGAGTGTAGACATGAGGGTGTTTTGAAAAATATAACTTTATTAATGACTTTCATATACACGAGTAGACAAAATTTGAAAACCAACATTTTCACCTGAGATATGGCAAGCTATTCTTTGGTTTAAATGTTTTTACAAAGCTTAACAATTTGAGACCCCTTTGATCCAAATCGGAGCATTTTTTTTACCCCTGTGGATAATGGTAAAGACCAAATTTGACATTTGACCTTTAAGCCCATATAACTCAAGCACTGTACATCGGAGATAGGTTAATCTATACTTTTTCTGAATCCTAATATAATTGAGAGGAATACAATTTGAGCCTTGCATTAGCAGCCATATTGGATATATGCCATTACCAATTCCCCTATTTTCTCTTTTACTTTGGATATTTTGTTCAGGTTGATGTTTAGAGTCTAGCAAGCACAAACATTGGTGTTCTAATTCAGTCTTGGTGCACCCATTATTTTACTTAAATTGACTCGTCTATACACATTAAGATGAATATTCTAAATATGAATATAAATGAAATCTTCATATATTTAAAGAACATTACAAATGAGATAATACGCGAAAATAAAGTTTGTTTGTTCCACAGTATACAACCTATTTTTACTGATAACATTGGTGTCAACAGAGACCATGAGTGTGCATTTAACCAAACCATGTGATCAAGCAAAATCAGTCGGAAGTATGGATATATTGATTTTCAGATAGCCCAACAAAGACAATAATATTTTTTGTTGCACATTGTTTGGGAAACACTTCAACTGTTCATATCTTTGGAACTAAATGTTCAATTTCAATGGGATTTTCTGCTAAATTTCTTGGCAAATGCTTTTTATAATCATGTAAATTGAATATCCCTTCAGCCTTATTTTACTTGATCACACAACATATGTAGATCAGACAATGTTTGTCCAAATGTCTGTTTTTTTGATATTTTAGGAAACGTGTTAGCCTTGCGTGCATTGTGGGTATTACCTTCGTGAAATATAACGGAATAGAATTATAGCCTAGTATCAAGACAGGTGTTATACAGCTTATGGAATAAAGCTTATGGAATAAAGCTGTCTAATCCCTGAATTACGTCTTGACAATAGGCTAATTTCGTGTACATATCTCTTGTATCTGTATGATCAGGTCTGGTAACTTTTATGGGTATGGCTAATGGCCAAAAAGGTTGGACATACTGCAGTTACTGTCCGTTTTCCTATACACAATACACAGTGCTCTTTCCCATTGACGCGTGACCTTTACAAATAGCCCTACGTTAAAAGTATGGGGATATGACTAGTTAACGTCGCTGTGTGAAAAATAACCGGCCAATATTAAAAGTACTCTTCTAAAGTTCTAGAAAATATAGTTTTTAACATGTCCTAAATTTTTAGCTAATTTAGATGTTTGGAAATATTCGTACTTTGGTGTTTTAGTTAATGTTATAGGTAATAGTACATTGCCTAGTTAACGTCGCTGTGTGAAAAATAACCGGCCAATATTAAAAGTACTCTTCTAAAATTCTAGACAATACAGTTTTGTAACATGTCCTAAATTTTTAGCTAATTTAGGTGTTTGGAGAGGGTCGTACTTTTGTGTTTTAGGAAGGACATGTAAACGACAGATAACACCAAAAATATGAAGAAATTATTTCCAAACCGTGTTAAGTCAACAATCATTATGTTGCTCATTTTCAAGAATGCTGGTTTACAAAAAGCACGCCATTGTCTGATTTCGTGAACAAAGCCACACATACCATTGTTTCCTTTCGTTTCCTTTATAATCGGTTACCCAACTGAAGCTATGAATACCAGCTTTATTGCGATATCGCACATGAAAACAGTCACTTGTGCACAACCAGAGAAGATCCGATTTAATCAGTTGAGCTGTTTCAATGAGTGTTATCTTGGTTTAATAGCTTTTAATGGGGTTAAGTCCTGCAAAGGTCGAGATGAATTCTACTGTAGACATGACTGCATCATGAGTACACCACTGTGTATGATAGACCAACAGAATCATGCAGAATGGACACTCCTGGCGTTTCAAATTCTATATAAATAATAAGTTGATTGGAGTAAATGTACTTAGTCATCCAGTAGACATGGTAGATGTAAACAGAGCTTGGAAATAAATCTAATGATGGAGCATACTTTTAGCAACTTTGCTACGTTGCGTCTGGAACCACCATACTTCATCAGGCAACTGACCCGCTGGACTGGTCACGTGATAGACGGCTAAGTTTTAACTTATCTCACGTATGGGCCCGGGCCATCAAGACGATACCTAGCCGTATATCACGTGACCAATCCAGCGGGTCAGTTGCCTGATGAAGGCTGGTGGTCCCAGACGCAACGTAGCAAAATCGCAAAATCTAAGTTTTAATATTAGATATCAACTACTCAGTGCCAGAAGTGGGTAAGTGCAATAGCTGCCATATGTAGATGAGTACAATATACTGTGTGTTAATTTCCAAATGTTCACAGGGCAGCTTCTGCACTTATCCACTTCTGGCATTGAACAGTCGATTTATTTCGAAACGCGGATAAGTTGATTTCTTAGCTTGGTGTCAGTCATGCCGCTTATCAAAAGACAATTATTACTTCTCAATATTATTCAGTAGATTTGCTGACATAAAAAAGCAAGATACAAATGTGGTGTGATCAAGCAATTTTCAATTTTTTGCATAATTGTATAAATCATTTGCAAAGCTACATTTTGCAGAAATCCCATTGAAATTGAACAAAGATATTAACAGTTGAAGTGTTTCCAAAACAATATGCAACAAAAGAAATGATTGTCTTTGTTTGGCTATATCTGAAAATCAATATATCCGACTTCAGACCGATTTTGCTCGATCACATCACAAATGTCATAAGACAATCATTACATATCAATATTATACAGTGGATTTGCAAGATCAGTTTTTCTGACATAAAACTCCTTATCGCTGTCTGCTTCAAATATTGCACCGGTATTGTAAATACCATCACCGCTTAGTACGGGTTTAACGTCGCTTTTTCTCGACGAGTACCTATTTTGAACAACCTCGTTGATATTTTGGATGACATTTTGGTTTTTGGTTTCTCTTTTTCTATGACAATCGTAGTTTCGGTTCTTTGAGACACATTTGGTGTACTTTTTTGTTTAAATATCCTATTTGACGGATTTCTAGAAACACTTTGCGGTGTTTTTACTTTTCCTGTTTCCATAAAATCCTTGTTTCTCTTCGTTTTGTATTTCCTTGTCTTGCGCTTTGACTTTTTAGAGTCGCTTTTGACACTTTCTAATTCACTGGCATTGCTCCTCATATCAATCGTAATATCGCGTACCTCTTCGCTCACATATAACGGTTTAATTTCAGCATATTCCACACTACAAATAGTGTCATGTTTTGTCGTGCCACGCCCACTAGTGCCACA
Source organism: Amphiura filiformis (assembly GCF_039555335.1). Classification (NCBI taxonomy): domain Eukaryota; kingdom Metazoa; phylum Echinodermata; class Ophiuroidea; order Amphilepidida; family Amphiuridae; genus Amphiura; species Amphiura filiformis. Next base: position 28,603,476 of record NC_092631.1, read on the forward strand.
CCCATCAGTGCTACTACCACTCTGAAAATTAATACTCTGCCTCTCATTGCTATCAAATCGGTGTAATAAATGTTTAGTACTATCCGCACTACTTTCGGTGGAAATTGTCTGTATTTTGAGTAGATGATTGTCATGTAATAAGGATGGTCCATAATCTTCAAATTCAACCATGTCTGGTGGACAATGGCGATTGTAATATGAATGGAACTCCTCATCATTACTATCATCATCCCCAGAGGTATTTGAGGTACTTGAAGTACTGTCATCCGAATCATCTGAGCTTAAAGTACTAACATCCTCGCATTCGTCATTACTAAAAGCACGATTATTGTATATAACTTCTGAATTTAAACTTGACTTAGTTTTAGTTTGACTTTGGCCTCGGTTATCAAATAACACTTCAGCTGCCTTGCCATTGCAATAATCTTCTGTAACAATTTCTTGATTATACCCATGTTCGGATGTAGCGTCTGTATCTGGTGTAAGAGTAGCATAGGTAACCGCATCAGCATGGTCAGTACTTTGTTGAGTACTGGGTTTGCAAAGATGAGAATCATTCGTTTGTTTATTATCGTAGATAAAATTATCAGCAGGTGAATGACCGCTATTGAGATAAACACCAGAATTATTAGTTGTTTCGCTTACATGCGCATTAGGTTTGCTAAATTGAGGATCACTTGGGTTTTATTATCATAAATAACATTGCTCGAGGTAGATTTACGTTTATGACGATGCCTGTGGTTATTAGGTTGGTTCCTTGAATCTCTATTATGTTGGGAGAAATGAGGGTTATTTTGTTCTCTGATGGCACCATCTTTGGTAGGTCGAGTATTAGGTTTGGAGAACTTGGGATCAGATGGGTGTCTGTTATCGTAGATAACATTGCTGGTAGGTGATGTACGCTTATGACGATGGTGGTGTTTATCAGTTTTGTTTCTTTTGTGTTGGGTGACATGTGGGTCGTTTGTTCCATTGTTATCATGGACAACAGATGCAGTGGTACGTCGAATATGAGGTTTGGAGAATTGAGGATCGGATAGGTGTCTATTATCGTAGATAACAGCTTCATTGCTTTGTCGAGTATTAGGTTTGGAGAATTGAGGATCGGATGGGTGTCTATTATCGTAGATAACAGCTTCATGACTTTGTCGAGTATTAGGTTTGGAGAATTGAGGATCGGATGGGTGTCTATTATCGTAGATAACAGCTTCATGACTTTGTCGAGTATTAGGTTTGGAGAATTGAGGATCTGATGGGTGCCTATTATCGTAGATAACAGTGTCTTGCGTGGATATACTCCGATTGTGTACTTGATCATCGGAAACGGTTTCTAAAATTGCATCAACATTTGGTTCACAAAACTCAGGGTCACTTCGCGCCCTGTTATCGTATAAAACATTGTCGGACAAATTTGACATAGATTTGTCATCATCACACGTATCTTTATTAGGTTCTCCGTTGGGATTGGCAAATTTAGGATCATTTGGTAGTTTATTATCGTAAATAACATCAGCTGCAGATGATTTGTGTCTCCTACGTTTCTTCTTTTTCCGTTTCTTAGTAGTTGTAGAACCCTGATTATCATAAAAATCGTGGCTATGCTTTCCAAGGTTAGATAGTATATTCGTCACATGGTAAGGCTCTGTAAATTTAGTTTCTGATTTGATTAGTAAACTTGAGTCCCGATTGGATGAGGAGGAACCACGTGACTGATATGTATCTTTCTTTTCTAAGTCAACCGCATTGAAGTTAGATATTGCACTTTTATTTAATAATTTATCTCTTGGAGTGACACAACAAGAAACGATCATGCCTAGTATAAACAAAATTATCGTAAAACCGATACAACTAAAAAGTATAGCGCTGATTGTTGTTGGGTTTAACCCTATACTTCCTGCATGTGGTACGTTGATATCTCTGTTGCCAGCCTGAGTTGTAGACTTGGTTGCTATACTTCGTGACCATGTGAAAAACTGCGTCACGGAGGCTTGGGTAGTATTATTCATACCGGCGATAGGCGTTCCTGGCTTTGACGCAGGTGGCTCGACACCATTCTCTGTAATAATCGATTGCACTGTTGTCATGGTTATTGAAGTTTGTGATGGTGAAGTTTGTTCCAATTGCGTTGTTCCAATTTCGGAAGTCAATCCAGCATGACTTTGAGAAGTGACTAACAAATCTTTTAATGTAGTTCTAAACATATCAGAATTTAATGTGCTGTACGTAATCGTCGTGAGGTCTTTTTCTGATGTTGTTTCATATGACGTTGGAATTACTTTAAAATCAGTGTTTACCGTTTCAAAAACACTGGTTGGAGTGTTCAAATCAGTTTGTTTATTATGCGTAGTTTCTGACACGACTGTAGTACTGATGTCAGAAGTAGATAGAATGTTAGAAGATATACTTGTTGGAAGGTTTATTGTCGACGAAAGTGGCGTATTTATATTAGTGATTCTCGGCACATTTTCTGTGACACTAGTACTAGTAGTAGATAGAATGTTAGAAGATATGCTTGTTGGAAAGTTTTTTGTCGATAAAAGTGGGGTATTTATACTAGTGGTTCTGGGCACATTTTCTGTGTCACTACTAGTAGTAGTAGTCCTTATTGTTGATGATGGTTTTCCAGGTGGTAGTGTGACGGTACCATCGATGGCAACTACTCTTATAGGTCCAATAGTACAAGATCGTTTGTCTCCTAGTCCTTCAGGTGACAATGTGCAGATAAAAGTACTTCCATTGTACGAAATATCTAGCATTATATTTGAGGTGCTCCGTAAATTTATTGATCCGAATTGCATAACATGAGGAACACCTGAACGTCCTGATGCAGACACAAACATTTTATTCCAAATTAATGTCGCGTTTTGATGCGTTGTTCCTGCGGTACATATCAATTCCAAGTTAGTATCTATAGATAATTCCATATTTCCATTATTGGCAGTGTTTGGATTCACAGAGCATACGGGAAGAACTTCACCCTTTACACGTTGACTTACTCTTACAAAAAGCGATTCAGAAACACTTTGTTTTGTTTCTTCTGTGTACACAACCTGACAAGTATAGGCACCCCCGTGATTGATTCTCACATCGGCTATTACAAGAACATAGATCTCCTCTCCGGTTCCTGTCGTCCATTTGGACACCGTCACACGTCCTCCATATGAATAAATCACTCGAGTATCATCCGTAAGTGTAATTCCTTTAATCCATTTCACATTGTAAACATAGTCTGCCAAATTCGACACCTTACAAAATAATGTTAATTTCTGGCCGGTAACACGGTTGTCGTTTGTTCCCCATACTGATATAACTGGCGGTGTCGTCTGCGCAAGAATCTTCCCTGTTGGTTGTCCAATCATAATAAGTACAAACCATACAGAAACATATCTTCCGTAAGTAGCAACTGCCGCCATTTTAGTCCTTCCAGTTACTTATATAGGAAGAACACATTGTTGCTAGGAGATTCAGCAGACAGGTGTTTCAAGCTACGCAGGTATAACCATGACCGTAATACTAGTCAAATTCCTTGTTACAGTTGTGGTGTAAACATGGTAAATAAAACTGTATTGTCTCTGAAATTTGTCTAGTTGTTAATAAAATCCGAAGACCTAAAGTTGAAGGCCACATTCCAAAGAAAAACCACCGCTTTGAAATTCAGATATATCTATTTAGTCGGATGAATTGTGGCTATTTTCATCGTTTTTGACGTGATTATTCATGCCCTTGCTGTCTACCTGTTCACTAGGTAGTCACTGATAGTCAAGTCAACAGTAAACTGATCGTGTTTGATTCCACTTCGCGGTGCCTTCATTGACACAAAAACGTAATGAATTACAGGGACAAAGCCACCGTGACAATAGAAATTGGTCGTTTTGGTATAATGACTCTTAAACTTGTCACATGGGTCAGAGGTTTCAAGGCACTAAACCTTTTTGTTTATTTTTTTGTTTTAATATTCCTTAAAAAAGTAACTATTTTACAACTATTTGTGATACCAACCCAATTTAAGATGTTGCTTTAATTTATTTTAAAGCACATGTTAAAAGTCCCATCTACAAAATCTTCTCAATTTTTTTAATTTATTTTTCACACACACAAAAAAAATTGTCACTTTTTAAACTTTAACTTTTGAAGATATTTTGGATTATATATTCGCACGCGACATTCCTGGGAGTTGCTTATGAATATGTTGCGTGGGCTTATTATTTTTGTCAAAATATACAATAAATATATATCCACGTTTAGTCAGCGCAATTGTCGTTCAGTCCTTGTTACTTAGGTAATCTGTCATGATTTACAGGATTACAATGAGATAAAGGAATAGGCTTTTCAGGATACATTACTAGTACACGTTTATTAAAATGAATTTCAATGTCTTAATCCCATGGACAATCAATATGCAAAAATGGCATATTCATTCTATACATTCAAAGAGAGTACAAATGAACTTAATTAATGACATTTAAAATCTCTTCATGTAGTATTCTTGTAAACATCTCAAAAAAGTAACTAACTGCCCTTAAATAATGGCCATTATTCAAACAGGGGCTATTGTATTACAAATCTGTAAAATGCGTTGGAAGCAGAATTTATTTCTGCGCATTTTGACACCTTATTTGATACGATAGCTCAGAAAACAATAAAACACTGGTCAATTTAATGTAGTGAGGTCCAGATTTGAAAGTTGCACTTACATACAATACAAAAACACTCAGATATCATTACACAGATTTCCTTCCATTATTATACTTACTGCAACTTTCAAATCTTGGGTTGCATTGATTCCCGCTGTACGCTGTGACGTCAATATTTAGTCAATTGCTACAAAAGAGGTGTCAAAATGTGCAGAAATAAAATCAGCTTCCAACGCATTTTTCAGATTTGTAATACAATGGTCATTATTTTTTTTTTGAATAATGGTCATTATTTAAGGGGGGTTAGTGACTTTTTTGAGATGTTTATATAATCTTCAGCTTTTTGTCGCGCCATGTTGCCTAAAGTAAGACCAACTTAGATTGGGCTATTCCAGAAAATATGTGCACACCCCCTCTAAAGGAGTACATTTTCAATAAAGAAATGTCTGGATTTCCAAGTTTGTTTTCTGAAAACGACTGGAATTCCAGTTGCTATTGTGACTGGAAACAGCTTGGAAATGCAATTAAATGAATGAAAAATCACGGAATTGTCAAAATGAACCTCTCAAATTGAGGATTTCCGGTTTTGAACTATTTTTCTGCTGGATTTGGACTCTTTCAAAATCTTTTTTGCCGCAACTCGTCGCATTACCAAGTTAAATGTATTTACCACAATGAGTCATTTTGCAGTACGATGCAGTGAGGTAACGCACCGTACCGCCAAGGAATTGCGGCGTAGTATAAACAGACCTTTAGCACTTATGACGCGATTCCGTCTGCGCGCACAAAATGAGATAACACTTAAATGCGTTTTAATACGGATTGCGCCTTCTGTGTAGTCTCACCCACTGTCTAGTATTCGAAAACATGTAAGAGTTAGTAGTCTTTTACAAAAAACAACAACGAACCAAATAAACAAACCTACCATTTTTAAGTTACGTCAATCAAACAAAAATTGGTAAGTCTCATTCCGAGCTGACGAAAGCCGATTTCTGTGCTTTTGAAACCTCACCTATTTTAAACAAGTTACACAGTAAAACAACTAACACAATTACACGACACAAAGACATGCTCCAAGATAATTAGCAAGTTAAGTTTCATAGTATAAAATATAAAAATTCTTCAGTTGATTACTAAAGTGTTTCACAAATTTTGATTGCTTAAGGGGTCTGTCACCCACTTTTGCATACACAGTATTTTTGCGGGACCTGATGGGAGCACATCAGACACATCAAAGTGCATTATGAATACGAGAAATGTCCCGATAATTTTAATTTTTTTAAATACGCAATATAATACAAATTTTGTGGCCAATTATTAAAAATTGATCTTCAATACGAAAGGTACAAAAGGTTAAGATTTTCATGGACATCACATTAGATTTATAAAGTTTACTTCGAGGACTGTTAAATTTTCAATAACTTGCCATAAAATTTGTATCATATCGCAATTGGATGTGTCTGATGTGCACTCGGGTCCCCCAAAATACTGTACAAAGGTGGTTGACTACCCCTTAAGCACTCAAAATTGATTTAAAAACAAGAATATCCCAATATGTTTATTTATTTATTTTGGCTAGTATCGCAGTATTATTTTATACACAACAATTGATAATATTTCTTAGTATATTTTGTTGCATTGGTTTATTATCGATTATATTTTAAATTTAAATAGACATTTTGTATTCATAACTAAATGGAGAAAAAGAAACTAATTAAGCTTAACCAAATAAGAACAGACATTAAACGTTTCTTTGATGTTCCGTTGTCGCGATATGAAAATATTACACAATAGGCGACCCATCACAAGCACTGTAAAAAACGGAGCCATTCTTCTTGGTATAAGCCCCCGAAATGAGGGAGCACTCAACTTTGGAAGTGACGGTATGTGCCTGTCAATAGGCCCCCTCTTTTGAAGTTGACTATACCCGATGACCCCCTTTTTTAAATGTCATACCCAATGACCCCCTTTTTTTAGTTGCGGCTACCCAATGACCCCCTTTTTTTGGTTGCGGCTACCCAATGACCCCCTTTTTTCTAGATTTTCTAAAAGAGCATCATCAAAATGCAACAAACAAATGCCGAAACTTTCAAATTTTGCTCCATTTTTTCAAAATTATGCCGAAACTTTCAAAATTTTGCTCCATTTTTTCAAAATTTTGTACCCGATGACTCAATGACCCCTTTTTTCAAAATATTATACCCAATGACCCCTTTTTTATTTTGTTTGTACCCAATGACCCCTTTCTTAAAATAACGCTTTGTTACCGATAGGCCCCTACCCCGGTATAAGCCATGTTATTCGTAGACCCTCCCTCGGGTCCGTGGAGAACGACTGGTAATGTAGATTACATAGCATTAAAAATCAACCCAATGGACTTTCGCGTTCACTGATAATACGAGTATATTTCTATATTGCTGCATGGTTGACTGTGGTGGGTGTAATTAGTGGCGTCGATTTGTGGATGAAGAGGAATGGGTTTTTGGCATTGAAGAAAATAAGGGGGGGGGGAGTTGGCATTTTTTTTCATAGGGCATTACGTAATTATTTATTGTTACATTATCCAGAGATGGAACCGAACCGAGACTGGGGGCCAGTCTATGTTATTCGCGACACTACTGTTATTAAAAGGTAAGCGTGTGTATGTTATCCACCCCACGTCGTTAATGTGTTAAATGGGTAACAGCAAATACATTAGGCTAGCGCAATTGAATCATTATTTTCCATTTTCCATAAAGCATGCCAAATGTTCACTTTACCAAAGTTTTCATTATTTTGAATAGTATGCACTTTTTCTTTAAAATGGAGTAAAGAAATTCACGCCATCACAGTCTCAAAGTGTATACCATCCCCAGCAAACACAAAACATTTTGGACATCATTCGCAAAAGGTTAGAAAATGTTGCCAGAAAACGTTTAAATGTCGAGTTATATAAAGGCAATATAAGGGGCATAAAATGTTTTCATAACATTAAAAAACATTCGTTGATGACCTACTGCAAATATTCTACCATAATGATATTCAAAGATTCCTGCGCTCAAACCAGAGAGGCTTGTTTGCTTTGACAATGATATTGTTGCTGTGGAAGGTACCTACACAGGGATGATGAGAGCTGGGGATGAGAGACTCGTTCCAGCTGAACATTACACATGTTGTACAATTTGATGAGTGGGTGCTTCTTGGTTGTAACAAGTCTCAGCAGGTCTCAGCAGTCAAGTTAGCTCAATCGTTAAGGCGTTCGACTATGGTGCGAGAGGTTGCGGGTTCGAACCCTGGCGGTGCCAAGTACGCTTTCGTGGAAAAATTGAGTTAGCTTGAAATTCCCCTGGACAAGGAACTCACTGCTAATTTGTCTCGTTGTAACCCGTACGAAACTCAGGGAGCTGATCCTGGTTGTGATGGTTATTTGTGGAATGCCTAGGGTGTGTGCTCTTGAAGCAGCAAAATCCCTGAATTGTTGTTTAATGGTTTATGGAATGATGTGGGCCGTAGTGGTCAGCGACAATCTGTAAAGTGTGCTGAGGCTTGTGGATCAACGTCTAGGCGTTGTGCCTGTGCGTAGCGCACTATAAATCACTCCGCTTTTTTTTTGTAATCCTGACAGTTTTGCAGTTGGCGGTATTAAATTTCACTTCCCATTTTCGGCCCAAAGAGATGTAAGATTCTTCTAAACCTGCAAAGATTGACCTACACAATATTACCTCTAGTTGGGCTGATGATTAATGGCAATTACCATATCATGGACGCGAGGGTCGATGTTAAAGGATTAAAGGCTCTAAAAATTTACTAAAATTACTATCAATAGTCCTGGGTTTATCGTGTATTGGTGTATTGCTATAGCCAAAACAAGTTACCTGTCTGCAGCGTACAATATATGTACATCTCCGGACAGTTCAACGTGGATCTATTGCACTATATTGCACCCTGTTAAATGAGTGCGAAATAAATGGCAAAAAGAAAATCAATTTGCTAGACAAACAAATTATTTGACTCGATCATTTATCATTGCTGACTGCTGACCTCAGTAACGAATCACAAATGATAGATTACAAAAGAAATTGTGTGTGCTATCATTTCAGAAGTTCATACTTTGGAACCGACTTGAAAGATAAAAGGAACAAAATTGCATCAAATTTTTGGGGTATTTTCTTTTAGCTAATGCAAAGTGCGACATCAATCAAAATTCATACCTAAAGGCAACACGTTGATAAGATCATGTATTATACATGTCTATTAAATCAAGAAGTGCGAAGATTTTTCCCGTATCAAAATATTTCAATAAATGCAATTCTTGTTTCTGTAGGCCATTGTACCAACTTTTCCATCAAAACAATTCAGTTATTCACCTTTTTGGTCAAAAACAACAACGCCGATGCGCATATCGTTAGGGAACAAACCAAAATATCGATGACATCCGATAATGGTTTATGGTGGAGGGGCTAAAATACTCGATTACAAGGGTGGCCAATCATGTTGTCGTACCGGGCCAGCAAAAGGTAAATCCGGTCTTGTGCGTTGGTATCCAAACCAACGCTTTAGAATAGAATCCTCCGGTAGCTACGAGTTACATAAATGTCTATCATTTTGTATCAGTTTGTATCGCGTTACTTTAGGCTTGTATTTTTTATGTACAGGCATGTAGTTCAGCCTTTGGCTGCGAAATGCTCTTCTACTTGAATGAAAAAATTAAATAATATGAAATACTCCTTTCAAATATGAAAAAATATCGCAATAATAATTTGTTAGAATTCATAGAAACATAATTCGTTATGAACACGGCAGACTAAGCCCGGAGACTACACAGCAAAAACACTGTTTAAAATGTCGCTGTTTAAAACGATGTTGTTCAAACTTTGAACAACATTGTTTAAAAGACAGTCCTTGAATTTTAAACAGTGTGTGTTTAATTCATGAATAATACCAAAAAAGGAACTTTTAAACAACATTGTTTAAAAAAAGATCGAATTTTGCAAAAGAGGGGTTTCCTTCCTTGAAATCAGGGTCAGATTCATCATCATGGCGGATGACTATGTGATTGACTTGCTCCAAAAGTGGGAAATGCCAGACCTAATTGATACATTCAGAGGTGAGTGTTTGGTTTAAATATTGTTTGATGTGATAGAGTATTATATGAACACACCCCTGTGTGTTGTACGTGTGCTAAATGATGCAAGCTGTGCAGTAGTAGGCCTATGCAGCCGTGACAAGTACAGTGTGAGTGTAAGCTTAACCACATCAAACAATATTTAAACCAAACACTTACCTCTGAATGTATCACATTCACACTGCTCATGCACAGATGTATGGCTTACAGTCAGTTCTTCTTGCCCATTCTCCCAAGTAAATTAATTTCAACAAACAAAAATGTTAAAAACTTTTAAACAACAAGTTTAAACAACTATGTATGTTTTAAACAATTGTTTTAAACAACAGCCATAAACAGCTTTAAACAACTGTTTCTTTTAAACATTTGTTGTTTAAAATACTTTAAACAACTGTGTACATTTAAACAACTAAAGTTAAACAACCCAGATGTTTAAAAACTGTTGTTTAAAAAATTGTTTAAAATTTTAAACAATTGGATGTTTAAAGTTTAAACAACCCAAGGTTGTTTAAACTTTGAACAGAAGTTGTTAGAGTGACCGGGGTAAACAGTGTTGTTTAAAATTTTTTAAACAGTTGTTTAAAATATTTTTTACTGTGTAAGTGCCGAATACGCAAAATTGCTGCCACTGAGTAAACGGCGTTTGAAAATCTTGGTACCATTCTATTGGTCCTCCTAAAAATTTAGAACATTCGTGAGCACTCATTTGAAATGTATATTATAGAAGTGAATGTACACGAATTATTGGCAATACTTGCATGTTCTGAAATAATCGATATATCCCTCAAAACGCGTTTTAAGGCTACATGCTCTTTTTGGTTAACATTTTTGGCGGGAAATAATCCCGCCAAAACATTAAAGTACTCTTTTCCCACAACTAAATATCATAGTCAGGAAATTAATGATGCATCTGGTAGCTTAGATCATAACTTTCATTGCACTTAGTTGCAATTATCCCAGAAAATTCTTGATTTGTTTTTACAGAGTCTTGAATTGTCGATGTTTTTGATCAAAAAACATCACTCGATGTATTTTGAAACTCGAGGCATTAACTCTTCTCAAATTAGCCCCAAATCATAATTCATTATATGCACGTGTAGCAAACACCAATGGGAATAATTGGACGTTGTTTGCGGAGCCTAAATTTGGTTTGATTTTATTTCACAATAATTCTAAGGTGAGAATTTTGACCTGACATTTACTTTTTGGATTTCAAATTTAAATTTATTGATATACATATTTTGAATAAATAAAGAGTACGCTTACCTTTCTGCAACACTTCCCGGTATCATTAAGCATCTGCTGATAACCAACATTTTAGCTGAAAACAGTCCCTTCCTATCATTTTTGAACAAAATATGGTTCAAAAGTCCGTACGCTGCGTGTATAAACTAGCACAGCGAGATAACGAACAGAGCTATTTACGGTGGGGTATCTATTATAAGCTATTAGGGTAGGCCTATAGTATATCTTCCCGCAAGTGACAAGATGTGTCAAGCAGGGCGGTATATTCAAACGCTATTGTCTGGATCATTGAGTATCGATTGAGCACGTATACATGCAGCACGGATGTGTGTGGTCCTCCCCAGGTTTTGACATAAATTACAAATGACGCTGTGAATGACCCAGCGTTTTCATTTTATTATTACTAAATTAATCGTCGTTTATCACGAGTGCTAAGAGTTGTACCAGTTCAATTCATCAAAATTAATTTGTATTAAATGAAAAACAAACAGACAAGTAGAGTCATATGTCTTTCTATGACCGTATTCCTACCAAAATCAAAATCAAAATGATTTTCAATACACTAGAAACGTGTTGATATGTATATCTTTGAAAATCGCCGAATGTTAACCACAGTCATCGTGGCACAGCATAGGCATCTTTAGCATTCAGTGAAATTGGCAGTGGTTCGAACCCCGGTGAAAATTTTAGTATTTTTTATTCTTTTTACTAATGCGCTGTGCCGTTTTACAAACACGCCCCTGAATGAAACTCATGGGCATGTACCCTTAACAGCTATTCGGCTTTATGCTGTATCCAAAATGTCTCTACCACTGCGTAGAGAGAGGTCGAATACGCATTCAACTACGTGTAAACCATAGCAGGCATTCTTGATTTGGGGCTTTTGTGTAGAAATTACAGGTTGTCCTATTGGTTATGTAGACTTAACTTGCTATAGACGAATCCAACGAGCCAAGTCATGGTCAGGATTTGGTCGGCCATCTTTGGTTTCCCGCTAGCACCAACCTGGGGTTTTGAGCACCCGATTGTGTAAAAAGCCGCCTAACACCTAGAGAAGATGCAAAGACGAGGAGGGTTAATAGAATAATAATATACAATAGAGGTAATCCTGTCGCATCTATTCATACAGAGTCCTTTTGTTCATCCATTTGTACATCTATGAATAGATGCGACGGGATTACCTGCGGAATTATCTCTATTGTATTATTCTATTAACCCTCATCGACCTTCTCTAGGTGTAAGGCGGCTTTTATTTGCACAACTGTTGGAACTGTATTGTGTTGTAAACTTGTGTTTTCGCGGAAGGTGTAAAACGGGTGATGGAATGCAGTTTAAAATTTCCGCCAAGGCCGAATCATTACACATTTTGGATGCATTGTAGCGGTCGGGGACCCAACTAAAGGCTGCTAGTCAGGTGTAGGAATGCGTGTATTTGGATTCCTCAATATAAGTTATAAATAGTCATCCCTGTAATATCTAGCAAAAACTCGAGGATTTTAAAGCAAAAATAACAATATTGGCCTGTATTTTGCGTATGATTTTCCGGGATTTTCCAATTTCACCGGCGCGCACTCTACTCACATTATTAAACCACAGCAATATCATGTGGGGAATGTTTGTACTTATTTTGGTATCACTGGATAGAAGATACCTACAGCTATACGTTGGTATCAAATATATTATTATAGGACATGTTATATAGAAAATTCGGGGTTTCCCGCTATACAATACTATAGATCAACATGAATTGTACAGCTAAGTATACGATTCGTCAGCTCTCTGCCGAATTCGTTTATCACACTTAGGTGCGATTCGTCCAAATAAAATTTCAATAACTACGTTGGTGAGTAAGATTCACCATTAATTTTCGGTGGAAATAAAAGATAACCTGAAACATAATCATAAGCATACAAAAACTCAATTTGCTCAAAAATTCTCGATTCGTCACTTTGCCGAATTCATAACGATATCACAAATAATCTGAGATATATATGCTTGAAAAAATTCTTTTGTTGAGTGTATATTGAAACATGCAGAGGATGATTTAAGGAAGCCCCATCATGCACTGCAAAAGTGTTATCACTAGAGTTTCAACTGCCACTTTACTTTTCGAATCCCATTGAACTCTGTGCAAAACATGTTGTTTTAGAATTGTGCGTGTGTCATTATTACTTGGTCGATTTCAGAACAAAAGTGATGTGTGTTTAAAGGATAATTCACACCTTCTGTAGATAACATAAAATGTGAAATCGACTAGCATCTTCACAGCGTTTTTTATGTAAATATAACTGTACAAATTCAAATTAAACCATGCACGTGCAGTACGTCTATATGCAGTGGGCGAGTAGTGGTGTCATGTTCGCTCACACAGCTATGCTAACCGCAAGTAACATAGTGGAATGTTGGGAAGTGCTTAAATCATCCTCTGTGAAACATGCATCTCTCAAGTTATGTTGTAGCAAAAAGCACTGCTGTTACAATACCAGCAGTGATAGTCAACATGATTCCGAGTACTAAGATAATCCTCTCAATAACAGAGGCAACCTTTCGCCAATCAGATGTATAATCCCTGCGATTGCGCAGATGACCTTCACGTGACAGGAACACGCCCCTATCCTTTTGAAACTCATGTGCACTTACACACATTCCATTATTCGCCGGCTTGGTATTACAAGTGTCCCTTCCTCCTCTCCCCTTTGTCTCTGTTGAATCCGGTAGTCTTATTGGCACTTCTTCGTTCACATTGGATTCTGGTTCCAGGTTTGTGGCGATGTCCAATGGGTGAACATATTGAACATTGGTTAATTTACAGAGCCAATTTGGAACTGGTTTCGTTTGGTCTCGATGGTAGAGTGCTGCTACAAGTACACCAGTCACGATGGATAAACATCCAACCATAATCATTGGGGTGAACCAATAACCTGATGTGTGTAAATCATTTGAGTGAAAATTAATATTACTTATATTTTCTCCGAAATAAAAATGAGCACAATTTGAAAGACAAAGGTACAGTGTTTATGTGATCATAGAGAAATGTCATGAAAATAATCCACGTATGCGGTCACAAGTCGACTCTCATTACATACTGACCGACCCTCATACTTTTGTACATCTATTAGCCAGAATTCTCAAAATTGACATGGGCGCCCTCACATTATGACGTCATAGCGATATTTTGTAGGAAATGTTTGTACTTATTTTGATATAACTGAATAGAGAAGAACCATAGCTATTCAGTGGTACCAAATATAACGGCATATAACGAATGTAATTGAAAATTAGGGACCCTCTCCGTAGTGCATGTTACAAAATATGGCTGATCTTGTAAAGGGACGAACGATTGGTATTTGACCAATTAGGTAGCGCTCTGTATAATACATGTGTTCTAAATGTTGACTTATAAAATGGTTTTTATCGCTCGTCTCTTAGCGATGAAGTATTAATCCAGCTTAATGCTTACTTAATATTGGCATGTCGTTAGACGAAGGTGGAAGTGAACCTGCTATAAACTGCTGGAATAGAACCAAAGCAAGCATGTTGGTGATGCCAAGTGATACCTTCTCACCAGATTCAGTTGGAAGAATAAAAACCAACAGATTAAGTAAAGAGAGCAAACCACATGGAATAATGAAACTAAGAACATGGAATAAAGGTCGTCGACGAAGGCGTATTGTATACACAACATCAGTAAACGCCCTGCAAGTAAATAAAAAATATTGTCAGTCTTTGAACAAGTTCATGTAATATTTTATAACTGTGAATTTTGTTCGTTATGAACAATTCCTTCTACGTTTCACCACTACGCTAATGGTTTCATCAGACTCATAACTAGTCAAAGATGTTGTTGATTGCGTAGGCCTCTCGTCCTTGTTTAGAGACTGTAATGTCCTTTTCTGCGGATCCAAATAAGCTTCTTTCAGCCACCTGGTATTCTTAATCTTATCGGCTTCACGATCAATAACTTTTAACTCCTCCGAATTGATGGAGTGATTATGGCAGATTTGAATGTCTGTGACAGAAGCTTTACGATTTGCACGCGTAAATGGTCTTGATTCCAATTTTTCTACCTCTTTCTGGTGCTCTTTGAGTCGGATACCGTAGGGATGGTCCGTTACACCAATGTAGGAACTGGGGCAGTCAACGCAGGGGATCTCATAAATGGCTTCCGCTTTTTGTTGAGGGAGAAATTACACTTTGGGTGAACGAGCATACTGCGGATGGCACGGTGTGGCTTCATTCGCTACTTGCACGGTTCCGCCATTATGCACTATGTGCGGGAGAGCCTCGAACTGGCAGCATACATGAATGGGAATTGAACTAGTCATAACGTTCTGTGTAAGGTTACATAATTCTTCCTTTCATGTATGCTGCCAGTTCGAGGCTCTCCCCGCACATAGTGCATAATGGCGGAACCGTGCAAGTAGCGAATGGCAGTAGAAAACCCGTGTTTTTTAAACACCCGGGAGACTCGCTCGGATACGCCCTCTATGTAGGGGACCAATTCATCACGCCCTGTACGTGCTTCCTGTTGTCCATAAACAGTCAGATGTGATGAGTACGAGTTTCCAGTCTGATGAAACGACTAGCGTAGTGGTGAAACGTCACTAAAACGTGAATAAATCACCTTCGTTTTCAGATGGAATTGTTAATAACGAACAAAATTCACAGTTAAATATTGACAGTGTTCAGAAGGATCGGTTCTATTCCGTTTTCATAGCAACCAAAAATCTAATATATTTTATGAAGTGATGATTTTATTTGTTCATAGATTATTATACATGTGTGTTGTATTCCTTACACCAAATATGAAGTTTCTGTTCGAATTACACATTTGACAACATAGCAGAAAAGATTCTGACGATTTGATTTGTCTTTTTTTTTATCATGTCAAACGAATCGAATTTCATGGGGCTGGCCCCACACATTTACATTCATTAAAACTACCATGAAACTCACCCCACTGGATACTCATTGATGATATCCTGCACGAGATTATCTTCCAAATGCCATACACCATTTTCAGTAAAATATGTGCCGCTCTTATAGGTGCGATTCTGTGATCGAAGATTCAATTGATCTGCACTATATGACCAGGAACAAAACCCTACGGTGCAATGTTGAGTATCATAAGGAAAGAGCCGGGCATCTATACGACACGCTGTGTGTAATATCACGGGTAAAACCCAACGAACCCTACCATCAGGGTAAACCCAAGCATTTACATCTTTCATATCTCTCACAGTTGCAAATTTTTTATCGACGCTGTAAATCAAAAGGAACATGTAAATATAATTTAAATATAAAGGAACGTATTATGATTATAATATTTCAACTATAATCGAGTCAACTGGACTTGGATTGGATTTTCACGTCCAATCCTGAACGCATCATCAGCCCTACTGATATCCGGGACTGATATATCATCTGGCGGTTTAAGTTCATTGACCTGTGAAGCGGATGTTGGCATTATGTTGCTGTGTCACAGGTCACCCTGAGAGGTATTTTCCTGAACTGTAGGCCGCCTCCCCTATTCGCCGTCGAAGTGATGTCATAATTGGATCAACTACCTTTGCAATAGATAAATACAATTTTTGAATAGATAGCCCTGCATAACGTTCACGCGGTACACAGTGTCATTGCCCCGATATCTTCATGGCAGAAATCGCCGTGATGGTAGGTCGAATCCACTAGTTCGTCAACAGTCACGCATAGTCATTTTGTTCCGTTTGTTCTGTTTAATAGTTTTGAGACTATGGGCCGAAGGACCTCCGACTGAGGCTATTGACAATAGCCTTGTCATTGACTTCTGTAAATGTCAGTGAGCCTGGTACGTCATCTGTTTTAGACTACCTCCGCCAGTGGTCTACACTGCGCTTCTTAACGTGTTATGTTCCGTAAACCTAGTGTTGACAAATAAGGGCAGCAGTGATTTTTTTTTTCTGCACATATAAAATCTGAATGTTTGTCAGGTTTTGATTTCAAAACGCACGGTTGATTTTCAATACGTGCACTTACGCTTATCATGTTCTTTCAACACATATATTCAAGTGCAAGCCTTACAATTGGTTTTTAAAGAAAGCAAAAATAACAGGAGATATTCATCATTTTCTACCCCGGTATCCAATATTTGTTTTAATATAATTTTTTGAATATCAAATAGCAGGTACACCACTAGTGCACAACTCGGCTGCCCAATTCCCCTAGCCCACCTGGAAAGGAAAAGAGCGCGAGCGGTTACTTCAAATTATCTCATTGCCATCATGTGGTTTAATCATTCAGGAAGACCATAGAGACGGTGAGACACTGCTTTATTTATTGTCCCCTCAACAATGTAGATTTTTTATTCTGTTTGATCGTTACTAACAATAGGGTAGTTATTATCATTGATTAGGAATGAATAGAAATGTCAACTCTATTTTGCATACGGTTGTATAACGGATACACGTGTATTGATTTAGTTTCCCTGCCTGTACAATATAATTATTTGCCTGTCGTTGTCACTGTGTGGTACCAATACATTGAACCATAGATGTCAAAGAAATACTAATCACTCGCACATGTAAGATTAGTATCTTTGAAAAGAGCGCTATTGTATTCAACCTATGATTGTAGACATACACAGATGATTAGTGCAACTTGTTTGTAGTATTGATCTATTCAAAAATTGTATTCATCTATTGCTATGGTAGATAATCCGATTATGACATCACTTCGACGGCGTTTGTACGGCGAATCCACTCGTTCTTCAACAGTTACACATGCATGGCGATTTTGTTCGAGATAGGCCGAGCGACTCAGGTTAAGCATATCACTTGAAAGATATGAGATACCGCAGCGTTTCTATTCATACACGGTTTTACAATCTGCGCATGCTCAGTACCCTACACGACGTTGTCATTACAAATTCAATTTGTTGTCAGGTAAAACTCAGGTTTTGTTTTCAATACACTAACTGCAAGCTCAATACACTCAGCTGCGATTGCCGTTTTCTTTCAACACATAATTATATTTTACTGCATTTTCACCGAAATGTTTTTAAATCGTACGATAATAATGTCATACTCAACTGTTTGAGAATTATAATCATACTAGAGCCACATCGCGGTGATAGTCTACTGATAGACCGTAAATTAAGTTGGGGGAGGTGTACCCTTGACCTTTGACACGACTCCTGCAAAATGTTCCAAACTGTTCCCTGGTGATGAGCTTTGTTGATCGGATCAACTTTAAATTTGATCTGACCTTTGACCTGGGATGACCTTTGCGGATTTATACTCCCCGGGAGTCAGGGATTATTTTCCGCAAGTTACAGCCCAATCGAATCAGCTTCTAATTTGACCTGACCTTTGACCTCGGATGACCTTTGAGGTTTCCTCAAGTGTCAGGGATCATTTTAAATGCCGATCGGAACAACTTCCAATTTGATGACCTTTGCAGTTTTAGACTCCCGGAGTGTTGGGGATGATCATTTTCCCGAGATACAGCCCAATTGGAGTAGCTTCAAATTTGACCTGACCTTTGACCTCGGATGACCTTTGTAGTTTGGTAGGGATTATTTTCCCCAAGTTACAGACCAATCGGAGCAACTTTAAATTTGACCCGACCTTTGACATTAGATGACCTTTGCGGTTTTATACTCCCCGAGTTCCAACCCGATTGGAGCAAGTTTACAAATTGCATTATGGGTAAACAACCACTTCACATTGCATTATGGGTAGGCTTACACAACCACTTCCATACCCTTACCAACAGACAGAAATGACAAATCTCTACCATTTGCAGACCATTCGGACAAAGTTTGAAATTCAAAAATAATTTGCAGCAATGGATTCTGGGTAGACATTACGGTGTTACTTGAACTATTCTATAGTGACTGCTAGAGGTATGTGTCCACTAATAGGGATAAACAAAATACTACTACAGTTGAACATAGAAGTAAGTCCTGCATAAATTGTTTTACCCCCCTGACCTTATAACACACTTAGCCATATTTCTGCCAACTCACTCCCGGCCCTAGAGTAGAGACAGATATATCCACAGACCAAGTGCTCCTTCTTAGTGGTTTGATGAAAAGATCAAGCATAGCCCATTCAGCTCAGATCCACGTGCTAATATTAAATCACAAGTTTGTAATGCACCATAGTGAGACAGTATACAGCGTCAATAATAGATGTAGAATAGTGATTTAAATGGAATTGAATATATCTCTGCATCTGAGTCTGTACTTACATCACTGAGCGATCTAGTGATCGGTTTCTAGCCAATCAGATAGGACTTCTTTTCACCAACGGAGAATTAGAACGTGATTCATTGCAGGGAAAAATATTTATTTAGAGGCTGTAGACACTGTTCACATGTAAGTAGTAAGTCCAGCTGACTAGATTATTTCAAATAATATTATTGTTTATTAAATGGATGAATGATAACCTTCACAAACCATATAAAGGAACGCAGGCCAATGAATGAATGAATTAATGTTATTCAATATGGTAAGTTAATTAATTAATTAATTAATTAATCAAAGATATTTGAAGTTTTAACTCCGTACACCCTTACCCGCTTTACTTACTTTTCGTAAACAAAGATATCCGGTGTCCATATTTGATATGTTGGTATCTTCAAGACATTCACATCGGGATACACACTTCGATTCCAAGGCAGATAGTCATCGTACCATTCCTAAATGAAGTAACGGTAAAAAAATAAAGATCTTAATCCTCTTAATCCCAGGGTCGTGGTTCGAGTCCCGGCAGGACCGGAAGTGGCTCGAGGAGGCGCCGGATATTTCCGTGAGGGGGTTGTGACATAAATGGTAGCAGCGGTGGTCCCTTGTGTTTCTTAACACCAGGGGGATCCACCCATCGGAAAGGGTTAGGCGTTCACAAAAATGGCTGGCCGAGTATTCCTTGTAACAAGGACGACCAGTCTGGCCGAGTATGCCTTGTATCAAGGACGACCAGTTTAAACAGAGGAAGTAAGGCGCGAGGACGCACCTTACGAGGAGGGGGAGCATGTCACGGAGGTATAAGTGCGTTAGTGTTATATACCTTACGGGATAGTCCTCTTTTGATCTATACGCTAGCGCGCTCGCCTCCAGGGTCGTGGGTTCGAGTCCCGGCAGGACCAGAAGTGGCTCGGGGAGGCGCAGGATATTTCCGTAAGGTGTTTGTGACAATAAGAACCTATTTTTGTATGAAAATCGCACAGTTATTCGCTGTAGAAGTAGTGATGTATCAGGATTAAATATTCGCCGTCGAAGTGATGTAACAATCGGATCACCTACCATAGCAATAGGTGAAAACAATTTTGAATATATCGCGCTGCACTACAAGCAGGTTGCACTCATCACCTGTGTATGTCTGCAATACAATACCGCTCCTTCCAAAGCTACTAATCTTTCAGGTGCAAGTGATCAGTGATCAGCATGATATGGTTCAATGCAGAGGTACCGCGTGAACGTACTAGTGTATGGCGATATAATCAAAAA
The DNA here is from genome assembly GCF_039555335.1 of Amphiura filiformis. NCBI lineage: Eukaryota > Metazoa > Echinodermata > Ophiuroidea > Amphilepidida > Amphiuridae > Amphiura > Amphiura filiformis. Next base: position 28,623,946 of record NC_092631.1, read on the forward strand.
TCGTTTTTTCTTATTGCGATGGTAGTTGATCCGATTACTACATTACTTCGGCGGGGAAAAGTGAAAAGTGAAAACAATTTTTGCATGTATTACCCCAGTTAGCAACCTGGACAACCGATTCTTTTGTTATGCAAGGCTCACTCAGTCATTTAATGTGGCAATACAAACGATCGAATTTGGTGTTGAAATGAGCTAAATTTTGAGTTACACCTTTTCAATGTAAAATTAATTTCCTCGGCCAAATGAAAAGCAATCATTTTCATTTTTTCAGTAAATGTCAGGTCAAATTGTAGTGCTTGATACTGTATTTTTTTTTCAAATCCTAGTGTTAAACTTAGGCGTGAAATTCAGTCATTTCGTGTAAGATTTTCGATTTTGATAGGCTTAAACTCTGCCCGCGAGCCTTTTTTGGATCAACCTTTTAGCTTTTCAAAGTAATATAGTTCGCTAATGAAGGATTTTTCCCAACTTTCTAACGCACATCACCGTGAGCGATATATCATAGTTTTGTCAGAATTTCCGTTTTGATTTCACCATTTTTCTGCCGGCTAAAAATTTGTCAAAATCAACGCGTGAAATCTAAGGCTAATACTAGCATTGTGGATCGATATCCCTGGGTTTAATGTGAATACCGGCATGGCTACAGTGTTGCCAGAACTTCAATATAGCAACGAAATTCCCAGGCCTAATCATTACTCGTTGACTGCCGATAAAACGCCCAATAAAGACTTAGTCACCGGACCGCGCCGGCCAGTTAAAGTACATGCCCTATCACACCACTCCACACCATACATAAATTCTCCCAGTCACATTTCCCAAATATGAAATTAAAAAAGTCAAATTTTAATTTACTTCTTTTAAAGTTTGGCAGAGGCGGGGTTCGAACTCACGGCGCAACGCTTAGTACTCTATGAGCCTAGCGCCTTAGACCACTCGGCCACTTGTCTTGTATATATAATCGCTACCACGTGACAAGCAAAGACAGAAAACTTATTATATTTTGGAATTTTATCATTAATGTGTATTATAATAGAGCTACCATTATTTATATTGTTGAATTCTCAAGCGCATCATTTCGAATTGGGTTTTTATGCCTAAAGCCCGATACTGACTCCACCTGTACATTTTAATTTCATCGCGGGATGCTGAGATGTTTGAAAAGCATCGCAGCATCGCATACCGCTGCGAAGTGGAGTCAGGATCGGCCTTAATTCGATCCACCAGCATCCATGGTTCGATGTAGAGAGTCTTTCCTATTCAGAGGAAATATTGCAATTACACACCTTATTGCCTTTTAACCATAACCAATGACACTAGCACGTAATTCCAGTCAAGCACCAATCTTTAATCCTATTGTTGAAGAGGATAATAAGCTTATACTTATGTATAGCATTCGTAAAAAAGCTTAAGTCTTTGTTTGCTTTGGTTAAGTCCTGTTCAAGTGGTGGATTAACCAACAATTAACAATGAGAGTACATTCCTGAACCTCGTTCAGTTGGCGATGATTTGAAGTGACCGCCAATTATGACCATTTGATATTTAATAGGGGCCTACCAGCAACGTGGAAAAAAAGAAATAATGTAGTGCCAAAATAATGTACCCTTTTACGGAAGGAGCAAAGTTTAACAAGTTACAACTCCGCTTCTGCAGTACGAATGTCAGCGGCGAATGTCAGGTTATTATTTCCCAGTCTTGAAAAAAAATTTGCAGGCAGAGGTGGGAATCGATCTCGGTACCTCCCGGTTAAAAAGCACTGTGTAAAACCACTAAGCCAACTAAATATCTGTCGTGAGATGCTTGACATTAATCTTTGATATTGCTGAATGGAACAAATCGCGGAATTAAATCAGTAATAAAAGAAGTAGATTCTTATTTAGCGGCCAAATTGGATAAAAGGGGAAATATTTGTCCCTGCTCTAAAGAAAATATAGGTTAGAAAATTATCAAATAAATTTAAATTAAAAATTGAGACTTTATATTTATTTATTTCACAAGGCGGCATTTTCACAGACAAACACTGTATACGCTAAAAACTCGACCCTCATTACTAGATGATGGCATAGCTCAGTGTTAGAGCATCAGACTGGTAATGTCAATATCGTTGGTTCGAATCCGCCTGCCAGCAATGGTTATTATGATTTTAATGCTACGCTACAATTTGTTCAATTTTTTTTCATTCATTTATTTATTTATTCATTCATTCATTCATTCATTCATTCATTCATTCATTCATTCATTCATTCATTCATTCATTCATTCATTCATTCATTCATTCATTTATTTAAATAATTTGATATATTTGAAAGGGGTATTTGAGCAATTTGAAATGTTTACCCCCGTATAATCCTATGGGGTCATTTTGAACCCACCCCCTCCCAAATTGCCAAAACCTATGAGTTTAAATCATACATAATGATCAGTACGTCAATCATGAGTGAACACCGGTTGGTCACTGCATTTATTTGGGAATGGGTAGGCACTGCAGCTTGATTCACCATCCACAACATGATAATGTGTGCACATGCTACATTATAATACACTTGTAGGCCTATGTTGTTGTTGGTGTATAAGTAATGGGCCTTGCAATTAAAATGCCTCAAGCTTTTAATCCGATATGCAGATTATCTATTTGTTTTCATGAATTGGAAGACATTCTTTGATGTATTACTGAGCTCAATGATCTGAAATTACTGGAGTGTGAGGTCAGCATAGTATTTTATTAACAGAAAGTATAGAGGCCCTGCATGAAATTATCGATTGGCTCCAAACAAAGGATTTGAGCCGGTGTCCTTCACCGTAGTTATGGCGGAGTGCAGTCCATTCAATCAAATGTTGTCATCAACCTATTTGATTGCAATCATGCTTTTGTTGAATGCATTTGAGTAGTCCGCCATATTTTTTTTTATACGGGATGATATGTCACATGCAAGGCCTCTATTCTCCAAATTCATTTCCTAATGTATGTGAGAATGATACAATAGTGACATGATGAACATAGTCATTGATGCATCAGTTTTAAAATAGACTAGGCGGTTACCATATTTGGCGGTTCTCGGCTGGGCGCGATTACCAGGCTGATGGTGACATGTTCATATGACAGTTTTTACTAATTTGACCTCAGATGACCCCTGGCGACCCCAAAATGACCTTCCAAAAATTTGACTCTAAATGTTGACTGTACCCACCAAGTTTCATGCCCATACGACAGTTTTTAGTAATTTGACCTCAGATGACCCCTGGGTGACCTTGGATGACCTCAAAATGATCTAAACTTATAACTCTAAATGTTGACTGTACCCACGAAGTTTCATGCCTATATATGAGTTTTTACTAATTTGACCTCAGATGACCCGTGGTGACCTTGGATGACCCCAAAATGACCTTCAAAAAATGTTGTTTTAAATGTTGACTGTACCTACCAAGTTTCATGCCCATACGACACTTTTTAGTAATTTGACCTCAGATGACCCCTGGGAGCGGACCCCGGTGTCAGATGACTTTAAAACGAACATAAACATCTTCTTGACAGGACAGAACTACACCCACCCACCGAGTTTGAGCCCCGTACGACCTAGTTTCATGCCCATATGACAGTTTTTAGTCATTTTACCTCAAATGACCCCTGGGAGGGGGCCCCGGGATCGGATGACTTAACGAACATGAACATCTTCTTGCCAGGACAGAACTACACCCACCCACCGAGTTTGAGTCCCGTAGGACCTAGTTTCATGCCCATATGGCAGTTTTTAGTCATTTGACCTCAAATGACCCCTTGGAGGGGGCCCCGGGGTCGGATGACTTAACGAACATAAACTTCTTCTTGCCAGGACAGAACTACACCCACCCACCGAGTTTGAGCCCCGTACGACCTACGACGGCCTCACATTAGCAGTCACAGGCAAAACCTAAATCTACAGAATATATCCATTACTCGTCTCGAAAGAGCTCAAAATAAATAACTTAGAAAATTATCTTGATGTCCTTTAACATGTTTCCATAGTTAACCATCGTTAGCCATGGATATCTATGCTGTAGAACTGACCGGTGACTAAGTCCGATTTATTGGGACGTTTATCGACCATCAACGAGTAATGAGCGCTCCTACTGATCATGTTTATAGCACGATGAGAATCTTTCATCACGTGAGTGATTCGGACCAATGTGTTGAAATTTGCTTCTCCTCAAAACAACTTTGCCCGACAATCTTACATGCAATTGGGCAATATTTTAAACAAAACTTTCTTTTAAAACATAATATTACGCTGTATGTTTTATGATCAAGCTGTTTGGAACACACTTCCAAATAACCTTCGTAACGCCCCCAGACTTCCGTTATTAACCAATCTTTGTAAATTTATTGTTTTTATGTTTGTTTGTAAATTTCGTGCTTTACGCGCTTTGAGTTCCTCATCAGAGATTATGTCTTATAAGAACCATTCATTATCATTGCTAACTTAAACAGGTTTTTGTTTTTAACAAAAACCTGTTCAAGCAATTATTTAAAATTGCTTGCCTAAAAACAGAATAACTTGGATGTTAATACCTGACGTATATAGTGTTTCAATTGTCACGAAGGTGACTGGGTATGGTGCCTTTTGTTTGTGTTTGTTTGAAACTGCTTTTGGAAACCCACCGAAAGTCATAGGCCCTAATGAAGCAGCCAAAACAATACCAGGTTAAACATGGAAGTTTATAAAAACTTATTAAATAACCTTAAGAAAAAAAAAAACATTTTTGGCAACAATAAGCCTTGCATTGAATGTCATGGTTAAAGTGTGTTGAGTACCACCCCAACGTTTCCCTACATACGCCCGCACTATCCACCTCACACACCTCTGCACTCACCCCACCCCATAGGCCTACATGTACATGATATTACATAATAATATAGGCCTATAGCATAGCTATACATTTAGGTATAGCGCTTAATTATGACTATGGTTAGGCCTATAGGCCTACATGTCAAATTAAAAACAAACCCGAACACAAGTCTGAAGGGTGTAATGAAAATGGCAACCCGCGATGGGGGGCGGGGGTAGGTCATACAAAATTCACCTGGAGATAGGAGGGACAGAAGATTAAAATCCCCTATAATAACACGCTAATTTTTCTAGGTTTGGACCGTGGATTTTCATGGACCTCAAGCGTGCGTCTCTTAATACGGACTAACCTATGTAAACAAACAAACAGACAGACAAAATGGTTTTCATAATCATGGAATCCATAAATTGCAGGCTATCACGGGAGCAAATTTTTAAAATTCACCTCATTTACCAATTGGGGATTTGGGCTACCAAATCGCTAGTCGGGCAATCTTCATGATCTTCACTGACCGTCGTTTTATCTTTTCAGTTTCTGTTTCCGTATCCGTATCAGTTTTTGTAAGTCATTGTTATTCTGAAGTGGTAGTCTCCCAGGTGTGACCCAGGGTTGCAGGAGGAAGCAAAATAGGGAGATGAACATTGATACGAGGGAAGCGCGACACTGTGGCCCTGCACAAGTGCATTGGGTGCGACAGGCTCATAATCGGACCTTTTGTGATTTAAGGGCTTATTTTCAACGTTTTTATAGAAAATGTGGACTTTGTCATTCGGATTGGCATGCATTTTGTCAAATTAATGTAGATCAATTTAAAAATGTCAGACGAGAGGGCGCTAGACCATTAAAAACACCGGTGTTAACACCGGTGTTTCATAACCTTGTCTCTCTCGCTTTTATTGACATAGGCATCCCCTCTATTGAAATAACCTGATTGGTACTTCAAAGTTAACAATGAAGTCAGATTACAGTAAACTTACTGAATCCCCTGCGTTTTCGTATCTGAACAATAGACTTACGGAAACTGAAAAGAGAAAAAGACCCTGAGTTTGACATTTTCGGAGCATGAAGGGAAAAAGGGTAAAATAAAAACGGAAATTCTGACAAAACTATAATATATAGACCCACACGATGTGCCTTACAGAGTTGGGAAATATCTTTCTTTAGCAAACTATATTAGTTTGAGACGCTAAAAATCAATTCTGTAAAAAGCTCGCGGGCGAACTCAAGGCCTATAAAAATCAAAAATATCACACTAAAAGACACAATTTGATGCTTAATTTTAACACCAGGATTTAAAAAAAATGTATATCCAAGCACCAAGTTTTTAACTGACATTACTGAAGAAAAAAAATATTGCTTTATATTTGACCGAGAAAATTGATTTCATAGCAAAAAGGTGTATCTCTAAATTGTGCTGATTTTAACATGTATCGATCGACTTTTAGCGCGACTAAGCATTTCTAATAGGTCTGTCACACTACGACGGACTGGATCAACGTACATCACCGAATACAAAAATATTTTATTCGGTGGAAAAATCACCAGTCCGGCAGAAGATTCGGTGGGATTTCGGGTCCCATTCCCGTTCGTCTCTCTATGCGTTGTGGCCGCTAATAATCCTGCAGGCGTCTTATATCCGATCGTTCAACGTCCGACAAATGACCGGATTTGGGGGTCCGATTCCCGTTCGTTTCTCTATGCGTTGTGGCCGCTAATGATCCTGCAGGCGTCTTATATTCGATCGTTCAACGTCCGACAAATGACCGGATTTGGGGGTCAACGTCCGACAAATGTCCGGATTTGGGGGTCCGATTCCCGTTCGTCTCTCTATGCGTCGTGGCCGCTAATAATCCTGCAGGCGTTTTATAGTGGGGAAAGACAACTTTTAACGGGAAAAACTTTGACGAAAATGGTCAAATATTGGCTAATAAGTACAAAAGGGCTACAAATCTGATATATCAGGGCAACCAGCGTCCGGGGGCAATAGAGGTGAGAAAGCTTTGGACAATGAAGGCCCATTTGTCATTTTTTGGACAAATTTTAGCACTATTATTGGGTACTATTTTAGTTTGAAACAGCCGAAATTGGTGAAACGAAAGCCTATTATTGAAGCCATTGAAAAGTTTTCACCATTATTGTATAATATAAACAATTGTTTTAAAAATAACACGTGGATGTCCATAGCAGAAGCAAACAGGAAGACTTGTCCATTTTTCAAAATGAAGGTCCAATTGAAGCCATTTGCATGGGGACTGTAGGGCCTATGTACATTATTAGGCCTAGGCCTATTATGTAAAAATTTTGTTTTAAAAATGGAAAATTTGGAAAATTGTTTTTGGTGCATCATTTTTACACTATTATTGCCTTAAACAAAAAACAAAGAAGGCCCGAACTGAATTTGCAAAATTTAAAATGTTACACTGATCCACTGACACTTAGATATAAGACTTCAGACTCGTAATTTCAGATAAAGCATGCATGGATCGATATGTTAAAGTCAGTAATAGACCTAAGTCCGTCTTAAATACTGACTTTGGTGACAAAATGTCACGGGCCCTACATATCGACGGGCCGGCAGTAATTTTCACAGGCTTTTGGGCCAAGGAACCACATTTAAGCACTGCCTATAATAATCACAGGCCTATACTTAGGCTTACTATATACTATCCTGGGCCTACTCAATAACGTACAATTTAACCTTTTCCATGTTTTCTTTTTTCTTTCTTGTCAATCACTAAAACTGGTAGGAATTTGATATTGCGTCCTCTACCCTTCAGAAAGTACCCCTCCCTCAATACTACTTACATGCATAGGCCTATAAATTGGGGGAAATATGATATTGCGTCACACACCCTTCAGAAAGCCCCCCCCCCATGATCGATGTACATGTTCGCCATAGGCCTACATCCGGCACAAGCGCCTGCGAAACCTTGCAAACACCTGCGGTATATAAACGAAAGAATAACGAACAAACCCAGGGTATACAGGGTGTCCCAGAAAAAATTACCGGGTGAATAAATTTGGACGTAAGTCGAGAAATAGACATCAGAATCCAAAAATCTAACAATCAACATGTAGCCCATCTTATTCTCCATCTCATACGCTAATTTTACTGGAATCGGTTGACTAATTGCGAAGAAATGAGCGATTACATAACGCATGCGTCAATTGACTTCATTCCAAGTTTGAGTCTTTCAACACAATGCGCACTAGTGGCTAATTGTTACGGTCTTCATATTGTGTTCGGTGAAATCCTTTTCATTCTTTTTAAACAATCTTTTTCTTGCAAAACATTTAATTAGGTTTTGTTCAAATTTGAAAACCTTCCCGATATTGAAAATGAATGATGATCGGTACTTGTAAAATATCTTTTTTTTTTTTTGTTTATATAAAATTTTGCATAAAGAATTATTGCATAAAGAATTCCAGCTGGCTTAAAAATTTCTCACACACATTAATGTTTTTGGAATATTTCTAAGATATTGTAATGCAAAGTTTAAATCATTTAAAACTTCAACATTAATGTTGTATGGTATCAAAATCACACGTAAAGATGTAAGCACTTGATCATTGTCATTCTTGGCTCATATGTTCTTTGGAAAGTTAAAATATAACATATTTGCACAACCTAAATTATTAAAGTTGGAATGCTTCCAATTGCAGAAATCAAAGTTTTCTCAGACAAACTGTTATTCATCTTCAGTGAAAGCATGAATAACATAACCCCGTCGGATTATAAAATAGATAATGTGGACTACATTTAATGAGATACACAAACTTTTGGAAACGGTGAGCGAGTATGAAAAAGGTGCCTGTTAATCAAACTTGGAATGAACTGCATTGATACGCGCATTATGTAATCATTAATTTCTTCCCAACCAGTCAACCGAATCAAATAAAATTTTCGTATGTGATGCACAATAAAATAGGCTATGAGCTACATTTTACATTTTTTGATTCCGATGTCTATTTCTCGACCTACGTTCATTTTTATTCACTCGGTAATTTTTTCTGGGACACCCTGTATATACAGAACAGACAGTACGAACACACATCGGACAACTTCCGAATATGTGTATATTCGGCACACTCCGTTTCAAGTTTTGTGCATGCACAAAACTTGAAACGTATTGTCGACGGACTAAACAAACATCACCTAACACGAAACGCATTTGGCGGATAATAGCAGGACATATGAAGAACATAAAACGAACAATGACGAACACTAACGGATTTGCTAAAATACCATCCGTTTCTTATACGGAAGACCGATCCGGTGTAGTGTGACACCAACACGGTCTGGGTCAACGTACATCACCGAATGCAAAAATATGCTATCCGGTGGTGAAGGCCTCACAGGAACGTATTTGCAACGAACACGGGCCGAGTGCAACGAATAAAGAACGAACATGAACGAAAGGAGAGCGAACAAACTCCGGCAACATGCAGCACCATACGAACACACATCGGATAAATACCGAACATGTGTATTCGGTACACTCCGTTTCAAGGTTTGTGCATGCACAAAACTTGCCGACGGACTTAACGAACATCACCTAACACGAAACGCATTTGGCGGATGATAGCAGGACATAAAAAGAACATAAAACGATCATTGACGAACAACAACGGATTTACTAAAATACCATCCGTTTCTTGTACGGAAAACCTATTCGGTGTAGTGTGACAGGCGCATAAAGAATCGGTTGTCCAGGTGGCTGACTGACCCTACGCTAGACGAAAGCTGTAATTCTGCAACGCCCCATTGATTATCAAAGAATAGGCGTTAATTCTATAGAAATTTCACATTATGCTGAGTTAATGTACGTTTCACTCACACCTATATAATAATTAGTGTCTTTTGTGATATGCCCTGAGCAATATAATTTGATTATTTATCTTTGTTTACAATTAAAATCTATTTCATGAGACATTTGGGGAAATTCCTCTCATGCATCAAGTTGATCAAAACAAATTAAATCATATTATATATTATGGATTGTTGGAAAATCCCCTGCTCTCTATAATATTCAGTGTACATTGCACCATTAGGGGAATCCCTGCTAATATAAAGTGGATATGACATAATATGGGGAATACCCACAGGAAGTGTTGTAATGTGACAGAACGGTCTATTAATCATGTGTGTTTTAGGAGTATAAAAAGTTGAAAGCTTTACTGGTAAACAAATGTTCTCAGTACAGATCCAAAAAGGTACAATTAGGTACTCACTAGAAATATTTCGATTCCTATCAGGAATCTTGTTCACTCTGGTTTGGTGAGTGGTAGTGTTTCTAGTTGTTATCGGCAATCTTTGTGACTGATCTTGATGACGTCACATGGGTTGCTTGCCGATTGATGATCTGATTGTAGATTCGATCAAGTCTGTACGCCCCCTCGTCCTTGTTCATGGTGGTCATGCTGGTGTTACCTCTGCTTCTAATCCAGATGGCCTCTTTGAGCCAACGGGTTGTTTTGTTAGCTTCTTGGTCGATGGCTTTGAACTCCTCCCACCCAATCACGTGATTATTTGTTGCTGTGTGTTCAGTTATGGCCGATTTGTAAGTTTCTATAGTTGACGCTTTCCTCTGTGATCTGGTGAAAGTTTTCTCATTAGCATTATCTACTTAAGACTTATGTTCTTAAACCCACGTGACGTCATCAAGATCAGTCACAAAGATTGCCGATAACAACTAGAAACACCACCACTCACCTTGATAGGAATCGAAATATTTCTAGTGAGTACCTAGTTTTACTTAATATTTGGATCTGTACTGAGAACATTTGCTTACCAGTGATTTATGAACGATGCTGATGAATTTGATCAGAGGTGAAAGATTTAGTTTGCCCTTTGCAGAATATCATGAGAGCCTGTAAATTCTTTATGTGTTGGTTATCCTGTGCTTCAAAAAGAGGTACATTTGAATCAGTTTGCTTAGCCAATAATGTTCAATTTAAATACAGCAACGAAGGAGATTTTGAGTATATGAAGGTACTTCTCCTCCCCAAAGGATTAAAGATCTTCTGTTGACTTGCTGCAGTCTGGTTTATAAAAAAAAACACCTGTCAATAAAATAGAGCAGTGCAGAAAAAAGTTTGTTCCCTGGAGAAAAAGTGATTGGTGAAAGAAGCACCATTGTTGAAGATTGTCATCTGCGCAAAGAGTTAAATTTTTGGAGAACGGTGCAAAGAGTTAAGTGTTTGGAGAAAGCAGCGCCAGTATTTAAGTGTTTGGAGAAAGCAGCACCATTTCTGTGCGATGATTTTATACGCAAATGATTTATAAATGCAATGCAAGTGTACAATGGACTTCACTGAACAGCGACTTTAGCAGGATAAGCAAACAAGAGGAAGACTGCTGATTAAGAACCGATTAGTTAATATTGTAATTGTGTGATTATATTGTATGTGCATATTTTGCTTTCAATTAAAGACATAGATTTTGTTAACTTAATCAAGCAGTGTATGTTTTTTGTGCATTTGTGTGAATTCGGGTAAAAGGTGATTTTGGCCTTGAGTCATTACGGCTCGTAACCATGGTAACACTTTGAAAAGAACGATATTGTATTCAATCTATATTCGCTGTAGAAGTGACGTAATAAATAAGATTAACTACCATAGTAATAGATGAATACAATTTTGACTATATCGCCATGCTTTACAAGCAGTTGCACTCATCACCGGTGTATGTCTGCAATCATAGATTGAATACAATACCGCTCTTTTCAAAGATACTAATCTTACAAGGTGCGAGTGATCAGCATGATATAGTTCAATGCATAGGTATACCGCGTGAACGTTGTAGTGAAGGGCGATTTAGTCAAACATTGTTTATCTGGCTATGGTAGTTAATCCGATTATTGTGTCACTTCTACAGCGAATATGATTGCACACATACACAAACATGATAGGTGATGAGTGCAGGGCAATACATTCAAAATTATTTTCGCTACATATCGCTATGGTATTGAATCCTGTTACATCACTAAGCGGAACACACAAGAAGTAGAAAATAATTGTATTGAGTTACAAAAACTTTTGAAACGCGTCCGCAACATAATGATATTAAACAGTGAAATAGCCCAATGAAGCAATAATTAATCTCACCAAAGTTAACCACGCACTATGTAGTAATGTTTCGTCCCGTTCATTCTGTAAGAAAACAAGGGTATATTAGTGGCAAATGGTGGTGTGGTCATAGACCACAAACCTAGCTGGAACATGTTGGTGTTTTGGAGGTATCTGACCACTACAAAAATGTTCCCAAAATGTTCCCCTCGTCATGAGGTTTGCTGTCACCGAGTTTGAGCACCATACGAGTTGAAGATGTCCAGATTCTAAGGTTTGACCCCAGATGACCTTTGACCTGACCCATGCATGATGTTCCTTAATGTTCCCCTGGTCTTGGGGTTTGTTGTCCTAAGTTTGAGCCATGTACTTCTTACAGATGTCCAGAAAATGGAATTCTAAGATTTTACCCAGATAACCTTTGACCTGCCCCCTGCACAGTGTTCCAAAATTTTCTCTTGATCATTAAGTTCGTTGTCACGGAGTTTGAGCCCCGTACCCCTTACAGATGTCCAGAAAATGCATTTCGAAAATTTGACCTCTACATGACCTTTGACCTGACCCCTGCACAATGTTCCCCTGGTCATGAGATTTATTGTCACTGAATTTGAGCCCCATACCCCTTACAGATATCCAGAAAATGAAATTATAAGTTTTGACACAGATAACCTTTGACCTGACCCCTGCCTCGGACCCTGCAGAGAGTGTTCCAAAATGTTCCCCTGATCACTTTTCACGAAGTAAAAGCCCCGTACCCCTTACAGATGTTCAGGAAATGTATTTCTACAATTTGACCTCTGCATGACCTTTGACCTGACCCCTACAACATGCTCCCTTGGTCATAAGATTTGTTGTCACCGAGTGCGAGCCCGATACCCCTTACAACTGTCCATATAATGTACTTGTAAGATTTTACCCCCTTAATGACCTTTGACCCCAACTCCGTGTATAATTTATAGGCACTGGGTAAAGCCGATGCCTATGTGCAAGTGACGTCATTGTGCTATGTAATATGTGGCAGAAGAAGCATTTTGAAGGCATTTGATTATATACCAGAAATGCCCCTTTAATGACCTTTAACCCCAATTCCGTTTACTCCCTATGGACACTGGATATAGGCGATACATATGTGCAAGTTACATAATTGTAGTTGAAACAGGTTCATCAGGTTTGGTAATAACAAAATAAACAGGTTTTTAATTTGTCAAAACCAGTGAAGAAACTTACTATTTTCTTGCTGACAGTATCGTCAGTGAATTACTGACTTTATCGAAGCTTGTTGATGTTATGATCCAACAGCTGATGACTGGTGAGAAGTTATGTCACTTCCGGTAGTGATGTTAGTCCTACTCGCAGTCTCCAAAAGTGGATCATAAACATGACTCAGATTGTAGATCCCTCGTCTTTGTTCATCACTCCTCATCCCCTCCTCCTGATCTGAATTGACTCTTTTATCCATCGCGCTTTTCTTTCATTCTCTCTCTCTCTCTCTCTATTATTTTAGACTAATCATATTAACAATTGGGGGAGTCTAAAATCTTAGAGAGCGAGAGAGAGAGAGAGAGAGAGAGAGTGAGAGAGAGAGAGAGTGACGGAAAAGCGCGATGGATAAAATTGAAGGCAAGTTGTGTTGTCGTGTTTGCTACCGAGTTCTATTTGAACTTGTCTTCTACAGCATGTAGTTTTCGCTGTTTGATTATATATTTTGTTATCTGTCCCTGAAGAAGAGCAGTTTATCTGCTCGAAATGTCGGTTGTTTTTTTGTCTGTTTTGTTTTGTTTGACTGCTATGTGCACAGTTGTTTTCATCACTTTCAGTGTACTTTTGTACTGTTTTCCTGTTTTCCTTTGTGGCCTCTGGAATTGGCAATTTTTGGCAATTGAACTTTGCCTGTTTTTGTACCTACACTGGTTGTTTGGTTTAGCGTGTCTGTTTATATTGCATTCGTTCTAGTGAACTTTTGTATTCCATTGATCCTGGTTGTGTTTGCAGGTTTAGCACTTCTGTGGGCCTTGGAACTGGCAATTTTTGGCTATCGAACTGTGCCTACTTCTTATGCCTGCATTTGCTGTTTTTGTTCCCCTGCACATTGTCTAGTCTGCATTTTTTACTTGTTTCCCCACATGAAGTTGGTGTACCTTGCTTTTTTCTTTCCGATTGCATGTAAGATGATGCTCGGTACTTGTAAATATCTTTTTTCGTTTATGTTGATATAATTATTGCATAAAGGATTGTTGCAGCTGGCTAAAAAGTTTTCTCTTGCACATTAATGTTTTTTGGATTATTTCAAGAAATGGAAATGCAACCAACAGGATTTTTATCGTCACCAACACACGTGATTTTTTGTTATTAGAAAATTGAATTGAATTGTTAAATTACCAAGTCGATGACTCTCAAAATATCCAGATATATTTCCACATCGATTCGTTTCTTTGCGTCCAGGACAGGGCGGGGGACTGTTGGACCATAGTCAGACAGTAACTCCTTCGATAACATAGAATGAACACCCTTAGGCTTGCTTCCTTGAATTGCTACAGGAAGAAAATGAAGAAAAAGTATTTTTTTAGTACAGTCATGGACAAGAGTTTGGAATTTGTTTTTTTTGCATAACCCTGTTTTTAAGAGCAGATTTCTTACCATCAATGACCCGTCAGCCATGCAAAATGGATCACGGGTGTCTGACAAGGTCTAATTTACCACTCCATATCACACAATACGTAATGTAGGACAATGGCTCCCCATGCCTGACCAATGAACCAACAGGCATCCTTTTCGCAGTTATTTTAGCGATATGATTCATCAGGTTACATTGGCTTTTGCATTACCGTGTTAAGAAACCAGCAGCTATACTTTATTGCATCTGTCTGTTGTATACGATATTTCTGATCATGGGGTGCGAGTTGAGCGCAGATTTGTACGCTCGCGTCATTGACTTTGTGATGTGCCATGAGTAATTTAATTTGATGATTTATCTTTGTTTACAAAGTTACATGAGTGATGACATTTTGGGGGAATTCCCCTCTCAAATTGAGCAAAGCAAGTTAAATCATATCTAATTTGGAATATTTGGAAACCCCCTGAGGTTGTAAAATGAAAGTGATGTAATGGGATTTCCCCTCAGGAGGTTATGTAATGAGAAAGGTTAATGTTATAATTAAGGCTTGGGAATTTCCAAGTTCCCATCATGTGTATTAATACTGGGGATTTCCCAGGGCCTGATATATAAGAAAAGGTAAACATATTTCTACACAGTTGATCAGTTGATAGTGTTGATCTGGGCTAGCTAGCTAATATGCTTACAGTCTAATTCTTTCAAAGAAAGGAAATTGCAAACCAGAAATATTTTATGTAGTCAAAGTACTACTATTTACCAGTGTTATCGGAGAAGATCTAGAAAACGTCAAAGAACGTTATTCTTCCAAGAAAGGAATATATATTCTTCTGTCGACTTGCTGAAGTCTGGTGTTTTGATTCAACGCAACTGTCAAAATAAGTGGGGACAACTGCATCGCAGTCCTGCTTCCTGAAGATATTGTGTGAAAGGTGGAAATAGCACCAAGTTTGGAGAAAGCAGCGCAAGGAGTTTAATATTGGAGAACGGCGCAAGGAGTAAAGTGATTTGGAGAACTACGCAAAGAGTTACGAATGTGTTTGGAGAACGACGCAAGGAGTTTAGTACTTGGGAGAAAGTAACACCATTTTCGTATGAGGATTTTATACGCAAGGATTTATCAATGCAAGTGTACAAAGGACTTCGCTGATTTTCGCAGGACAAGTGAATAAGGATATATTACATCAGTCGTCCAGAACATTGCAAGAACTCTATGATCACCAAGAAGAAGAATGCTGGCTAAGTACTAAATAGTTAAAGAGTGATTATATTTGATTATTATGTATGTGCATTTGTTGTCATATATTGTACCAATTATAAATGGCTTTCAATTAAAGACTTAGATTTTATTAGCTTAATCAAACAGTGTATTTGTGTTGTGCATTCGTGTGAATTTGGGTAAAAGGTGATTTTGGCCTTGAGTCAAGTACGACTCGTAACAACTTACATAATCGTGGCTACAAACAGAAGGATATTGGTAACGCTTTAAGAATTCCCTAAGGTGCAGTTCCTAAAATTTTGAAGAGACGTTGAGAGACCGGAACTACTACACCTAGACCAAGGTCAGGTCGGCCCCGAAAGGCAACCACCAGGGATGGCAAATGTCTCCTGTAACGCAATTACCGCTTGAAGCCTGCATCTCGGCTACGAACAGAATGGCTGAGGTCCATAAACGCGCCTGTTAGCAGGGAACTTGTGTACAATAGACAGTTTAGTACAGGTTTTCGCGCAAGACGACCAATAAGAAAGCCGATGCTTCTGTTTCTTGGTTCAGAAATAGTATTCATATGGTCATTTATAGTGATTACCTACCTTTGGCGTCCATTTTGGACGCCATCTTGGAAACCTCCCATCGGGGCCAGTTTATATTTTTGAAAACATCCTGATTCTGTTTTGGGGTTATCTCAGGAACCTAAAAAGTTGGTTTGGTTTAGTCCTGTGAGGGTGCAAAGGCGGTGCTTCTAACTCCCCGAGTAGTATCAATGTAAACTCCTCAACGAAAGTTTTTTCAAGCATCTATATCTCAGATTATTTGTGATATGTTCATATCGTGTTGCATATTAATGGATAGCTACTTTATTCCCCTTTACAATGACACCACATTAAAACAATCACATTTTTCACGAGTGAGTACACGTCTTGTGAATGCAGTGGGATTTCAAACTGTGTTCTACAGCCCCAGTCAGAAACCACATTAGCGGGTGGAAAAACCATACGCAGCCACAACAGCCAGACACTTCTCCTCGTGCTGCTCATCAGCCTGGTCATACGTTGCAGTGGGATGGCATTCCATTCTTCAACCCCGCTTCAATAAGGATTTATCGCAGGTCATTTAATGTGGTTGTATTGGCTACTCTGGCATGCACAGCACGACCACAAGCTGGTATCACAAGTGTTCAATCGGCATGATCGGGTTGAGGTCTGGGCTGATGGCAGGCCATTCCATTCTCTCTACTCCCATATTCGTTGACTACCCTGGCTCTGTGGGGGCGAGCGTTGTCATCTTGGAGGATTACAATAGGTCCCAGATTGCAAAGATATGGGATTTCAGCTTGATGCACAGAATAATGGTCAATTTGGCACATTCTGTTTGAGACCACGCTACATTCACAAGACGTGTACTCAGCCATTGAAAAGGTGATTGTTTCAAATGTGGTGTCATTGTAAAGGGGAATAAAGTAGTATACCATTGACATGCAACACGACATGAACATGTCACAAATAATATGATATATAGATGCTTGAAAAAACATTCCAAACTTTTGTTGAGGAGATTACTTTCTTGACAAAAACTTTCCAAATTTTCTTGTTGGGGAACTTATACATTTATTCTCATTTGTAGCTGACATGTCAATGTAGCTGGCTCTCAGAGCTGTTTGGAGGCAGTGTCTAGGATTGGTTTTCTTTTTCCCTTTGGGACTTCTAAGGCAGCTAAACACTTGATTAGTGATGTGTTATAGAAGCCTCTACTTCCCACTTCTACTGTGTGAAGAAAAACACAGTCCATCCTCTGTTTCACATTCGGCTACCAGATCTTCGTATTTACCCTTTTTCCTGGCGTACGCATTGGCTAGGTTCTCCTCCGATGGTACTGTCAATTCTATGATGATTAACCTACATGTTTGGTGATGGCTGAACAGATCGTATAATATCAGGCCACTTGGCAGTTTCTGCTATTTCTGGAGGGAACACTATTGGCTTGTGCTCCTCATCCATCAGGAAAGCCCAGTCTCTAGCCTTCTTCAGGATGTTTTCTACTTATGTCTTTGGAGTGCGTAGAGCTGGGTTCATGTATGTTGTGCCATCGGCTGTACGGAAAGCAATGGTAGGGATGAAGTCTGGAATATACTCTGTTGTTTTGCTGTTGTTAGCCTCATCAATATATGGTGCCAGGCCTGATGCTTTTGTTCTTAGTGTTTGATCATGTCGCCATGTACCTTCCATTCTCAATCGAGTAGCTGCAACAATTCAGGATGTGGAGCAGAGTACAGTTACGGTAGTTGCAGAGTTAATGACACAGTCCAAGTTTGCTTTTTCCCCACAGTTTCAGATTAGCAGGTGAATGAAGTTGGTCATGGATGGCATTGATATGGAAAGACAGGAGCTCTGGTGTCCAGATTTATAGGAGCTTCTTCCATGAGGTGTCAGTCTGCATGGCGGAGTCCCATTTTAACAATTGTCCTTGTACATCCATAGAGGTAGACCATCGTATCTTCTTCATTCACTTCTTTCACCAGATTAGTGAGGCATTTCATGTGCTCTTTCTGGCTCATGTCCTTAATAAGCTTTTGGGTTTTCTTGAAACCCAGTCCTGCCTGGTCAGTTTGACCTCGGCTCATCTCATTTAAGATGATGTGGCGCTCTCTCTGTTCGAGCTCTTTAACTCCATTCCACCTCTTCTTGGTTTTCTTATTTTCCAAACCAAAAATCAAGGGATTAAAAAGTAGAGCAGATCTGGTCTGCAATCATAACCCTATTATGCTGGGAGGACACAGTATAGGGTATATAACCAGAAGTATACAATAGCCTATTGTGCTAACATAATTATTATCATGATTGATATCATGGATATCGGAAATCTATCCCGCGGACGACAGTTGATGCTCTCTGTCGAAGGTGGCATATTGCACTCACGAGTTCTAGGCTTGAATTGAAGGATGGGGTGGGGTGCGGGCTCTGTTTGTTTGTATGAAACATAAACGATGCATGGAGATGATTTGATTATGAATTAGTTTATTATCCCAGGGAAGCACAACCCATACCTCTTTATTATTTATTACATTTGGCAAAAAGCACAGGCAATACCCAATAGTGCTCAAAGAGCACTAAATTAAAGGGAAGCCCTACATACAAAGCGAACAAAAATTAACTGAGAAGCAAAAACAAGATAAAAAAGACAACTATTGGAGGGCTTTAACTGCAGCCTTGAAAGCGGACAAGGTGGGACAACAGACAACATTTTCTGGTAGCTCATTCCATAACATAGGACCAAGGTGGAAGAAACTTCTTTGACAAAGTGTGAGGCGGCTGAAAAGTGGATAGAGAGCTCGGGAATGGTTACATCTTGAGTTGGAACGCGAATGAGGTGTGAATACATTAGGAGCAGATGAAAGGCTGGCAAGTATTTTGAACACATGGCGCACTGTAAAGGAGTCGCGACGGGTCTCAAGAGAGGGGAGGTTAGTTTGGAAAAGGAGGCTGTTATGATCCAGGTCCCAAGATTGTAATATGACCCGGCAGGCAACCTCTGAACAGATTCCAGGCAGTTAGTTTGGGTTTTGGTGAGTGGGTGTCAGGTTGAGCTGCTGTACTCAAGAGCTGGACGGACCAGAGAAGTGTACAAGGTGCGACGAAGGTGTTGAGGAGCAAGGTTTAAGTTCCTATGTATCATGCCAATCATCCAACGAGCCTTCTTACAAATCACTCTATCAATGGGTTGGTTGTTAAGTTGTAAAAGAAGGTCCGGGTAGGGGTTGATTTTGGTGGAGATAATCATGGTTTTGGTTTTCTTAGCATTGGCTTGAAGTAGATTGCAAGAAAACCAAACGGATATTTTGGTGATGTCCTCTTGAAAATCGGCTAAGTCCTGGTGGTTGTTGGTTGGCTTGTACAGAGTCGTGTCATCCGCATATAGGACTAATTTGCTACCTGCAGAAAATGGGATGAGAGATATGTTGTTGATAAAAAGCAAGAAAAGAAGGGACCCCAGGACAGACCCCTGGGGAACCCCAGAAACCACGGGAACAAGACGAGAGGAACACCCATGGACGGCAACACACTGGTACGTACCTGTCTGTAAGGTAAGAATTAACCCATGACAGCAGTTGACCAGATATGCCAAAAGCACTAAGTTTTTGAAGCAAAAGTCTGTGTGGCACTTTATCGAAGGCTTTCGCCAGATCGCAAAGGGCAACCACAACATCTTTGAGGGCTTCAATGGCATTGTGCCAGTCTAAGATGGCTGTAAGAAGGGCATCTGTGGTAGATGAATTTGGAAGGAATTCAAATTGCCTCTCAGTGAGCAGATTAAATTCTTGAAGGTGGGAGAGAATAATGTTTATGTATAACTTTCTCTAAAATCTTGGAAATGATGGGCTGGAGAGAGATGGGACGGTAGTTTGTAATGGACTTTTTGTCCCCAGATTTGAAAATGGGAATGACGCGGCATAATTTCCAAGCAGAGGGGATCCTGCCAGAAGACAAGGAAAGATTGAAAATATAGGTAAGAATTGGAGAGACGGTGATGGCGGTACCTTCAAGCATGGCACCCGAGATACCATCAATACCAGCAGCAGAGGAAGATTTCCGGAGAAGGATGAGATCAAAAACACCCTCAACAGTACAAACTACACTGGAAAGATTCCCTGGAGGATGGTAAATACTGGATGGAGTTTGAGAAATATCGACGTCATCAGGATTGAAACATTCAGCAAAAAATTGACTGAAAAGATTGGCAATGTTTTGGGATTATCAGCAATAACGTCATTGTATTGCATGAAATCAGGAATGGATGGGCGACCAGATAAGGACTTCACATATCCCCAAAAACGCTTACTGGGAGAATCGCCATCTAGTAAGGGAAGCAAAAAAAAAAAAAAAGCGCAGTGATTTTTAGTGCGCTACGCACAGGCACAACGCCTAGACGTTGATCCACAAGCCTCAGCACACTTTACAGGTTGTCGCTGACCACTATGGCCCCACATCATTCCATAAACCATTAAACAACAATTCAGGGACTTTGCTGCTTCAAGAGCGCACACCCTAGACATTCCACAAATAACCATCACAACCAGGATCAGCTCCCCGAGTTTCGTACGGGTTACAACGAGACAAATTAGCAGTGAGTTCCTTGTCCAAGGGAATTTCAAACTAACTCAATTTTTCCACGAGAGCATACTAGGCACCACCAGGGTTCGAACTCGCAACCTCTCGCACCATAGTCGAACGCCTTATAGATTGAGCTAACTTGACTGCGAGATATGAATGTTTAGCTCGCTTAAGGGCTGGGGTATGAACGTTTGGACAGTATTTATTTTGGGACATTAGAGCACATTAGACATATCGAATTGCATTCTGAATACGAAGAATGTCATTCTGATATCAAATAATTTTGAATTTTTGAAATTCGCAATTTAATACACATTTTATGGCAAATCATTAAAATTGATATTTTTGATATTTAACAGTACTTGAAGTAAACTTTATAAATCTGATGATTTATAGTTAAAGTGTATGTAGGTGGGTTGAAAAGCCGACGATCAATTGAAAATTTTGACCTTTCATATTGAAGATATGGATTTTTTTTCCCAAAACACTAAACAAAATTAGGTCTTTTTGGGAAAAAATCCATATCTTCAATATGAAAGGTCAAAATTTTCAATTGACCGTCGGCTTTTTCCTCCCTACTACATACACTTTAAGAATATATCATTAGATTTATATAATTTACTTCGAGGACTGTTATATATCAAAAATTCGAAAAATATCAAATTTTTATATTTTGTCATAAAATTTGTATTATATTGTGATTTTCAAAAAATGAAAATTATTTGATATCAGAAAGACATGCTTCGTATTCAGAATACAATTCGATAGGTCTGAGGTGCTCTCATGTGCCACAAAAATACTATCGAAACGCAATAAACGCTCATTTTAGATCCCTTAAGCAGGTTGGACAATCTATTTCTAAGGTGCTTGTACGGGTACTTTATATAGATATCTTCCCGCTTAGTGGATTTCCATTTCTTGAACAATTGATGTTTCTTTCTAATTAACGTACGGAGGTCACCAGTTAGCCAAGGTGGATTTTTAGCTTTACAACGAATAGTTTTCTGGGGGATACACTCAGTCATAGTTTGCATAAAGAAGTCATGAAAACATATCCAGGCACTTTCAATGTCTAAGTTATGGTCTAACTGAAATGAAGACAACAATGAGTTAGCTTTCTCCCAGTCCGCATCAGAATATTTCCATACTGACCGGGGAATAGGTCTGGAGCTGTTTAGCACTAAAATGTAATATGGCATGGTGGCAGGACCCAATAGGAGGCAGGTATTGAAGCTCACTAATTTGAGTATCATCATTACAATAAATATGATCAAGAATGGAAGGTTAACCATAGGTTAAATCCTCCAGTCCTTCAACATCTACGCACGGTCATCGGGTTGTGTAGACTAAATCCTCCAGTCCTTCAACATCTACGCACGGTCATCGGGTTGTGCTGATGGTGAATAAGGCAACGTGAAGGATTGTGGGTAATATAAAGACGCCGCAATTCTGGGCCTGGAAGGATTCAGGCTAGGTTAACCATGTCCAAGCCATGTTGGTTGACAGACAAGTTGATCAAGGTTGTAACTAGCCTTCAAGTCGGCAAGCTCGTCAAACAAATAATGGGATTTGTCCAATAAATTAACATTGAAATCCCCCATACATTGCCATAAGAACCATTTTGGTTCCAGGAGGACACAGTTGGTTACAGATGGATAGACTGATACTCAGTTGGGGAAGAGTATTTGTAGTGCGATAAGGAGGGCGGTAATAAATACCAACCATAGGTTTGAGTTTTTAGATCTGCATAGGTTTTGAGCATGATGCACAAGAAAGTAGCATTTGATTAATTCGGACAGTTCCACTACAATTTGAACAAATGTTTTGGGGTCCAGGGTTCAGTTCCACATCGCCATCAAGCAATAGCTGAAACGAGGCTGAGGAGTTAGCATAGTATTGAAACCTGGCTTTAGTAAAACGGTGATAGTTGCGTGGGATCATGTTGTAGCTAGTAAATGTAGTATTTGGTTGAATAAGGTGAGTAACCAGAGTTCTTCATAGAGCAGTTGATCCATATTCAATAAGATGCTGTAAACAAGGTGATTTACTTGTATGTGGCTGGTAGCAAAACACAGTCAAGATGATAATAAGAGCCAATTGGCTGCCCCTCAATAGGGATAATCTCACAGTTTGACCTTGCAGGTAAGGGTCGGTTCATAGTGCATATTCGAAGGCGAATATTCGGCTTCGAATACTTTTTGTGACGTCAAAATATATACGGCAACGAATACACGCCGAGTTGAATCGGATTAAATATCGCGCAACTGATAGCGAGATACTATTGATTTATATGAAAGGCTCGAGGTCACCTGAATATCGTTCGACGAACGATGATTTCAAAAATCCCCAATGAAAATCAAGGGATCTGGAATGAGCGTTTTGAGCGTTTCGACAGTATTTTTGTGGGACATGAGAGCACATCAAACATATCGAATTACATTATGAATACGAAGAATGTCTTTCTGATATCAAATAATTTTCATTTTTTGAAATTCACGATATAATACAAACTTTATGACAAATTATTAAAATTTGATATTTTTCACATATTGATATAACAAATTTTGTTGGTGTTTTGGGGAAAAAATCCATATCTTCAATACGAAAGGTCAAAATTGTCAATTGATTGTCGGCTTTTCATCCCACCTACATACACTAAGTATAAGTATAATGCGGACCTATTTTCTCAATAATTATAAAAATGCGACATTTTTGGTGACTCAAATTTATGTATAGGCTTTCCACTTTTATTTAAGCTATAATTCGCCACTCTTTCTGATTAATAAGTCCAGCCCAGCCCAAAATACCTCAAATAGTTTCTGTATTTTACCGGAACTCATTAGGGTTACACAAATGGCGCATTCATTTAGTGGTGTGCCCCTTATTAGTGCGGTATAAGCGTACCCATTTTTATATGATATGAAAGTAAAGGAAAATGCCTGGCAGGCAATAGCATTCAATGCTGTAGTGATGGTAAGTAATGTTTTATGCAAATAATATGATATTTAGGCTTACAACCATAACCTAACGAATGTTTCCATATTTTAAATCGACTGATGCAGAAAAAGTCCAAATTCAGATTTATGCCTCCACCCCGGTTTTACATAAATAATGTTTGGCCCCAGTTCTAGGTCCCCATATCATGGCCATATGCATCTGCCCATGGCAGACGATGTGTGAGGGTCTGGGGTGGTAAATCATTGGTTATTGATATAAAAATGCGTTTGCCATGGAGGTTCAACCATTTTGTCATCTTTTCCGCACTAGCGGAATTCTTGACGTTTTATTTAATAATTAAACGATGTTATTTTGGGCGGAATAAAGATGTAATGCGTTGTTATCAGTCAAATTCATAATTATAATTAATAATTAAGAGGGCAAAATAAGTAGGAATATGTAGGAATGGATATATAGCGCTTTGCAATGAATATCTTCATAAACTATCATGCAGAACAACCAAAACCACGAGCGTTGGTATCCTATCATTGCGTGTTCTTTTAAAATAAATTCTTGTTTATTTCTATAATTTGTGAATCAGGCATTAAAACACACTTAGGCCCTAGCAATGTAGGCCTACACAAGTTCGGAACGAGACTTTTATCTTTTGACGCGTATTTCGGTCAAATGCCAAAATTGATTGCTCAATGAATCATGAAATGAGAGCAGTACTACTTTGATGATACCGATCTCAAGTGGATATCAGCCAATGAAAAAAGTATTCACCGGAAATATATTTGTGGGAGTTGAATTTTGTTGAACTCGACAGATATATATTTGGTTGGTCACCGTTGGTGGTCTCATATATAACACTTGTGAGGGCTGTCATATTAGTCGTCGCTTCAATCATATCTTATGATATATATATATATATATATATATAGAGGTCGAAGTTCTGCGTGACGCTGGTTATTTATATGGTCGACAGTTGGGTAAACAAAGTTTGGCACAGCGCCTGATAATAATGTAAAATACATTAAATTACACGACGTTTCGGGTCTAACCCTTTTACAAGTGTGAGCAAATGCAATGATACCTTACAGAAGCAAGCAAAAATGTGTGAGGCCATGAACAAAGGGAGAAAAAACCCATTGGTGATGACCAAACACTTACATAATGAGATAAAGAAAGAACAAACCAAGCAAAAGGAGAAGAAAACATCCTTTGTGCCTGACAGAACTTGTATACAAAAACAGTGGTAAGTGAGAAAATGATTACAACTACAAAAAGTAGTACAGCGGATACATGATAAAATAAAGCAAAATTGTCTAGAGCCGCAGATACATGAAAAACAATGAGTCATAAGCTAAAAGTGTCAAATTTGCTGTTTAAGCCACCAGGCTGAACAGTGCCGAGCTTGAAAATGAGTTTATGTTCTGCCATGATGCGATCCTTGTTGTTTCCTCTGGCATTGATGGCAGCGGTTACCTTGATGTCGTTGATGGTACATGTGGAAGGGGGTTAAAATGCCGCGCTACAGGAAAACCATCAAAATTGCATTTGATTGACCGCAGGTGTTCAGTGAAGCGGTCAGCAAGTCTTCTGCAGGTTTCCCCGACATAGAGGATGTTGCAACGGGTGCAGATAATGATATAAACTAGACTACAAGAAGTGCAAGTGAAATGGTTGGCTATGTTGAAGTGTCCGGAGGGACCCTGAATTTGATGGTATGATTCCATGGTGACATAATTGCAAGTGTTGCAGCGACGTCTGCCGCAGCGGTATGTGCCGAGGTTGGTAGTGTCCGGTGTTGGGCAGAGGGGCGGAGATGCTCTAACAAGATGGTTCGAAATGTTACGAGCTCTTCTGAAAGCAGTGACCGGAGGATCCTTGAAGATCTCTGACGTGGTGGGATCAGATTGGAGAGTCTTGAAATTTTTGAAGATAATGTTACGGATGGGGATGTTTCTGGGGTGATATGTGAGGACTGAAGGGGTGCGATTGGATTTGTTCTCCCCGGATTTCTGCAAAGCATGGTTCCTATTAATTTCTTTAACCCGTTGGAAGGCAGACTGAGTAATGTCTGGTGGGTAACCACGTTTCTCAAAGAAGCCAACCATCTCTTCAGCAGCATTGTCGAAGTCATTCTGCTCACTGCAGATGCGTTTGGCCCTGAGAATTTGGCTGTATGGGATGGATTTTTTACAGGCTGGTGGGTGACTGGAGTCGAATCGGAGGAAGTTATGCGAATCAGTCTCTTTGTAGTAGAGTGTGGTGTTGATAGAGTCCCCTTGTATGTGGAGCTTGAGGTCCAAAAAGGATAGGCTGGTGTCGGAAATTTCATGAGTGAATTTGATGGAATCGTGATAGGTACTGACGTGGTTAATGAATAAATCGAGGTGGTGGCGGGGTCCAGAAAAAATACCAAGGACGTCATCGATGTATCTCTTGTAGAAGACCGGGGTAGTTTAGCTATCCAGTATGACTCGCGTTTGCGGATTATGTTTTCACGGATAGCTAAACTACACACCTTAAAACCCCACGGTATCAACGCCGAATCTTAATTATAGGCCTATTAATTTTGTTTTTCATAACGCGTCGGTACTCCAGTGCCCTACTTTTTTCAGCCTCGGACTTTTTACGTAATTCCGCCCTCACTTTTGGTTTCGGCCGTTTACGCCCTCGTTTCTTTTTCGCGCTGTTTTTGTCTTTGTTCTTGTTCCACATTGATCATTGTCTTTCCGTAACCAGCACACATACTTTACATCTAGCATCTCCTCTCTCGGTAAGTTAAGGTTTTGCTTTGGTTTTTATAATATTCCCATACTCATTATGTTTTGTATTGTTGACTTTATACATCATAGCATCAGAATTTTGCAATTTTTGCATCATCAGTTTGTAATATAATACCTTTTCTGTATAATCTTTATACATGAACATTGTTTCTGGTCTGCGCATGTTTTTGATTGTATTATATTTTCTTCTAATGTAGAGATTTATTGCCTGGTATTTATGTATCCTCTCTCTGTTTATTCATTTAACAGTTTGCCTATGCCTTGATGAAGCCCTGAGGGCGAAAGCTTGGAATTAAAGTTAATGTTACTCAGCTACGTTGTCGTCTATTCAAATTTCTTACGCCTATATATATATATATATATATATATAAACAAATTCAAAGTATAGACCTCTGGCAAGGCAACCGTTACTTAAAGTTTCACGGAATACCCTCACTTACGATCATTGGGTAAACCGATCATCAGACGGATAGTTTGTCATGAGTTCAAATTTACAGAAATGTTTATACAAGTATATACATTCTGTGGTGTCAAAATCATGACGAACCAAGCCAACCAGAACAGTCTCTACTCCAAAAGTAGTCGAGAGTGCTCAACCACTAAAAATAGTGGGGGCGTATTATAACAAGTTTACTTGTTCTGGTTGGCTTGGTTCGTCATGATTTTGACACCACAGAATGTATATACTTGTATAAACATTTCTGTAAATTTGAACTCATGACAAACTATCCGTCTGATGATCGGTTTACCCAATGATCGTAAGTGAGGGTATTCCGTGAAACTTTAAGCATAGAGCATACCTTGAGAGGACACTTGGCTCATTTGCATGGCAGTCGGACTCTCCATTGTATTTGTTCATTTGTGTATAGAGAGCAATGGCGACCCTTCATTGTATTTGTTCATTTGTGTATGGAGAGCCATTCTTGGAGCCCATGGGACTCAGGCTAGGTCCTCAGGTAGAGTCAGACGCTGTATATACTAGAAACGCATATTCTTAATTCCGCGTTTATTCAATGTTAGCATTAAATTTGTATTGCCCGGCAGCGCGCGCAATGGAAAAACCTGAATTTGTTACATAAAAAGAAATGAAAATTAAAAAAAGTTGGGTTCCACCTGAGTACATATTAAATGGGTGTAGAAATTGTTCTGAAAATATTAATTAATTTAGACAAACATACGGGGTATAATGAACCTTTGACATGACGCCATGATGACATGATTTTATTAGTCGTTTTATATCACTTATACCGTGTGTCATAATGAATATTTTGTAATTTTATATAAGAACTAATATTTTGCATCATAAATGCGTAGTCCATATATGCAAACGAATACTAATCTTCAAGATATTAAGCTTTAGAAGACTTCAAAATAACATGTCACTAAGCAGGTCATAGGTGCTGGCCTTGTCCTATTGTACTTGTTCATTTGTGTATGGAGAGCTCACTGACCTGTATAGAGGTCAATGAGAGCTAGAGCTTCTTTACGGGGCACTATCGGTTTCAGGGCGTAGTTCATTGAACTCAACGGGCTGTTATTTGAAGTGCTTTTATGTTATTGCAAAACGGATCGTGGCGAAAGCTAATAAATAATTCATACCAGGGTTTAATTGATCTGGGATGCGGACATTTTATTATTCGCAAACCACCGGGATTCGATATAGGTTTGCGTTGTAAAATGAAAATGTGAATAAGAGTGTCATCCCCCTGCTTTAAGTAACGGCTGCCTTGCCAGAGGTCTATACTTTGAATTTGTTTCTATAGCTCACCTGTAATGGGTTTGAGCACTTTAAATTCCAAAGTTAGTCACTTGTAAAGTAAACTTGTTATAATATATATTTATTTATTTATTTATTTATTTATTTATTTATTTATTTATTTATTTATTTATTTATTTATTTATTTATTTATTTATTTATTTATTTTTATTTATTTATTTATGAATTTATTGACGTATTTATTGACTTATTTATTTATTTTTTATTTATTTTTTTATTTATTTATCTATTGACTCATTCATTTCTTGATTTGTTTTGCAGTTGAAACCTACAAGAAGGTATGGGTCAACCTCCGCGCCTGTTACAGGCAGGTCGTAAATGCCCCCAAAAGCAAATCTTTTTGACTCGTATTCAGGTCAGGGGCGTAACCAGACCTGACCTTCCGGGGGGGCAGATTGAAAAATTTCCCAATTTCTGATCAAAAGAGGTGGAGTCGGTGGGGTCCAGGGGTCCCAGCGGGGATCAAGGGGGCTGAGCGCCATGAAGCTCCTGTTTTTTGGCATATTAGAAAATATCAGTGTTTCAGAGAACAAATTTCACAATGAAAGTTATAGTAGGCCTATAGATCTTCTCTCTTTCTTTCCCTTTTCTCTTCTCCTTGAGTCCCTTCCCTTTCTCTTCTCCTTCCCCTTTTCTTCCCTCTTTTTCTTTTCTTCTTTCCCTTTCTCTTCCCTCTTTCTTTCCCTTTTTTCTCTTCTCCCTTCCCCTTTTTTCTCTTCTTTCCCTTTTCTCTTCCCTCTTTTTCTTCCCTCTTTTCTCCCTTTCCCCTTTTCCCTTCCCAATTTTTTACTCTCCTTCCAGGTTTTTTGTGTCCGGGGGGCAACTTGCACCCCGGCCCCCACTGGTTACGCCACTGCTCCTATTTAGACCCATTTATACAGACATTAAATCATGACAATAGTTCAATGGAGAATAAGATTTTATTAACTTCGTTAAAGAAATTCTCTAAATTTTGCTTACCTTGGTCAACGGGCAATACTTGTTAACAATCGGGCAACGCTGTAAATTGTAGAAATATATCTTTCTCCGGTTCATAGTTTTATATTCGAAGCCGCATATATTTTGA
Organism: Amphiura filiformis; assembly: GCF_039555335.1. Taxonomy (NCBI): domain Eukaryota; kingdom Metazoa; phylum Echinodermata; class Ophiuroidea; order Amphilepidida; family Amphiuridae; genus Amphiura; species Amphiura filiformis. The sequence continues at coordinate 28,653,348 of NC_092631.1, forward strand.
CGCCCAAAACGTATTCGAAGCCGAATATTCGGCTTCGAATATTCACTTTGAACCAGCCTTAACTTCAAACCAAATAATTTTCTTCTTCACACCACTTATAAGAAACTGAAACCAAAACCGAAACTGACTGACACAAATGTTCAGTTTTCAACAAAAGGTAGAAACAATATGTTCGATATCTTATGAGTCAAGTGGTTAGGCAGGACAATAGGAAACCACGTGACCAAAACCAAAACCAAGTCATATACAGCTATTCATCCGTTTCTGTTAACAATGGGAAAATGATATTAATGGATACAGCTTCATTGGTTTTAAGAGGTATCGTGGTCTTCACACCACTCCACGCCATACATAAATTCTGCCAGTCACATTTCCCCAATATGAAAATTTTTAAAAGTAAAATTTTAATTTTAATTTTACTTCATTAAAGTTTGGCGGAGGCGGGGTTCGAACTCACGGCGGCGGACTGCTTTGGATACACTATGAACCCAGCGCCTTAGACCACTCGACCACTTGTCTTCTTGGAATTCATTTGAAACTTATTTGAAGATATAATCGCAACTTCAACATAGGCCTACCACGTGACAAGCAAAGGCAGAAAACGTACCATATTTTGGAATTTTATTTGCCTAAAAACATTTATGTGTATTATTAGCGCTCAATTATTGTTAACTGCGTGTTTTATACAAAAAATCCAATAATAATCATGATAACTGGGCGTCTGTATGGACAATACATTATATCGATTTTGACACGTGCTTGTGTCTCAGTACATTTCCATGGTCAGTAAAATACTATAGAGGAAAACCTACCATTTTCTTGTATACACGTTCGATGTTTTTATCAATTACATAAAAATTCCATTTTAGACCCCAAATGTTTTTCAGGAAATAAAAGATTAGATTACCATAAAAACGAAACAGTAATCTTTTGCCGGGTCTAATGTAATATTCACATAGGATTTTCAACGTTTTTCTATCCTTATTCTTGATCAATTAAAAAATATTTTGGCGTATATAAAATTGAAATAAAATTCTCTGCTTCTTAAACGACATCAAATGTGCCACAATTGGGTATCACGAATCGTTATATATGATGTGCAGTTAATATTCATATTTTCTTTTATACAGAGGATGCTTCAGTTTTGACAGGAAAAATATTTTCTTGAAAACCCTCTCACTCGGTTATTTTAAAAAGGTAACCACGCTTCCCTAGAATGTGCAATAAATTAGCATTAAAATTTTTCTTATTCTAACAGCAAGCGTTTCTAGAATGTATTATGGCGAAATGTGGTGTACGTGGTCTTTAAATCAAAAATAGATATCATTGTACTTGTAAGAACGCGATGTTACCGTTACCATGGCTACCTGTAAAATCACAATATGTCTGACTATCTGACATTTACGCTTGGACAACAAATTCAAGTTTAGGGATGTTGTGAAGATGTTTCAATCTGTGTAAGATGGCTTAAAATAGTTAATCTCTTCGAATTCTCAGCTAGCTTACATTGTATAGGTGGAACAACTTTCTTCGGACAAGAGAATCTCTTTTGAAATTCGGACTGGCGAATGCTATGAACACGTGTTCGGACTAGCAAACCTTTGGACTATTAGAACCTTCGGATTATAAGCGTCGGATTATACAGATTATAGAGCAGTCCCCGTGCCGGCCATAATATAAAAAGTCAAAGTTAATCTGTATAGGCCTATATCAGGGACCATCTGATAGTGAAAACCTGTATTTTTTCATTTTGAGAGAATAACAAATTTAGATTTTCAGAACTTGAATTTCAACATTTGATTATTCACATTTTCTAACGTATAAGTGTGTAAATTTTTACACACAAGTATTTGTAATTATAGATTACAAAATAATATATTAACATTTACACACTTAGATTCTATATTATTATTCTATATTATTATTATTATTATTATTATTATTATTATTATTATTATTATTAATATTATTATTATTATTATTATTGTTATTATTATTATTATATTATTTAATAATATCGTGTGCACCAGGAGCTATTTTAGCGTGCCTCCTGGCACGTTCGTGCAGTGAAATTAAATATAAGGATGCTCTTAGAGCCTTTTTTACAGTAATTTTCAGCTTAAAATATCAGATTTTGGCGCACTTTTGAGCGCACAGCAACCCCTTTCTTGAAATTCATATTTGATAGGTCCAGATGCATATATAAAAACTTAAGGATCCGCTATCTTGGAGCAGGTGCGGGCAGAATAGAGAACAGAAAATGAAGGATTTAGGTTTTTTTAAAGGGAAAGCAGGATTGAATATAACAGGTAACCTTGATGGGTAGATGCCCACATTGCATTGTTTTGCCCACCCAGTAAATTTAACCTGCCCATGGCCCAAAATGCTCATCCAGTAAATATTTGTGTCCAAACAAATATTGAAGTGGTGAACCCATAAAGTACAAGACTAATTTAGTATACTATAATGATTTTGCTCAATTATTGAGTGATTAAATGTGAACATAATCATGATACTGAAATGCTGTCAACAGAGAAAATGGATCTCATCTATTCGCCATAATACTCTTAGATAAAATGATTTATATATTTTTATTATTTATTTCAAAAGATTATAAGGCTTAAAATGAAGAACCTTGATCAAAATTTATTTTTAATAAAAAATTACGTATTTGGTAAAAAATAGAAGCTAAATACTCAATATGAATGTTGTTATTTCAATACATCAGAACAATAAATTATTTCATGATGTTCACGATTCATCTGTTATACGATACCGGTACTAGATCATCTTGCAAAGTACATGATATAATCAAGCGATCAGTATTGATGCATTTTAACCATGAAATATCTTGACGCATGCAAGATTTGTGCATTTTACTTTTCTAAGCAAAAAGCAAAAACATTACTTCATGCTTAGAAATCGGGGACAGATTGGCGTTTAGAAAGTTGAATGTTTACCATTTAAACATTTTAATATGTAGATCCTAAAAACACTTCGTGATTATGTGCTTAGGTGTTTATGATGTACACAATAAGGTGTTTAAATGCTAAACATTTAACTTTCGTGACACAAATATGTCGCCGATTTGGTCGTTCATTTCGAAGGATTCAAATATCACAGACATACTTTTATAGGTCCTGTGGTCCTTGATGTTGTTAACAGGGCTGAAACCACATCACCTTTGTAAAACGTACATAACTCAACATGCTCAATAACAACATTGAATCAAGCAAGTTTTCAAAGTATATGATTATTTATGGACTACTTCTGCAAAACATCAAGGTGTTATTTTTCAATAATACCGTATATTGACAATCAAAATCGATCTTTTTGGCTGCCTCGAACAAAAATACTCAGTCAACCCTTAAAAGTCGTCCCCAAATTTGTTTCTTTGGTCTCTTTTTCTTCCTCTTCTGTTTCCATGTTCCTCTATTTATCTCATCTTGGCTCCCTTTTGCAATTTAGAATTCTACGCCCACCCACCCACACACGCACCCCTCTTAACGCTTTGCTAACGGCAGCATTTACAAAGTCCATCCGGAAACTTTCCATGCAGTGACTTTTTCCCACTAAAATAGCCCCTGGTTTGAAGCGTTTATTTATTTGTTTGATGACAACGGTTAGTCCATGAGGACATACACAAACAGCTTGTAATCTCATCTGTGCAAAATACGTGAGACCATATGTGACGTGTCATGTCAAAAGGAGACACTTTTGGGCAGGTTATGAATTTTGAGATTTTACTTATCTTAAAAATAGAGATATTTTGCTCCACAACGCCGTTTTCCCACAATGAAATCGGACATTCCTAAGCGAAGATATTGAGTTCGTAAGTTACGGTATTATAAAATTGGAAATTGAGATATCGGCCTTTAAAAATATTATTGACAATGTTGAGAGTAGGAATTAACTTGAAAAATGTCTTAAAAATACAAGATGCCAGATATATTCCGGTCTGAAACTATCAGACAATATTTTTTACCCACCAGATTTTTGGCTATTTCTCCATTTACGATCCTGCCCAAAAGTATCTCCTTTTGACAAGACACGTGACGAATATACAAGATGTACGTATATACAAGCCAGGTACGAACAAAAAGAAACAACAAAAAAGACAGCTACAATTTGACTGTTACCCCATATGGGGATGAGACATGAGCACTTACCCTTGATGTTACTAAGGAGGCACAACAATATCCAATACCTAATCACCATTTTGTCTCAAATCTTCCATTGAATCATGCTCCAACTACGCGTTCCTGAATATAGGCTACAAGAACCACCGTCATAAAGCTGCAGCTTAATAATTTTTGTGGAGCCGCCGAAAATCAATGCGGCTTATACGGTAATGCGGCTTATACAGCAACGTTTGAAGATAAATAAAAATTCCTTTAAAAACGAACAGGGCGAGCAAATGAAAAAGTGTTAAGATAAAGGTTGTAGTTATTTTATTGTTTGAACTGTTTCTATAATTCGCATCGATCATAATGAGTATGTTTTACGTACCTCAAATGACAAGGACTACGGTACTTAGCCCATGATCTTGCAATGAGAATGTACTCAGTGTATGGACAGTGTAGCCTATTTGTCTATTTAATTCTGACCATTGTGATTAAAACAGGCTTTCAGATTGGTGAGCTATTGTGTACCAAGTGATAAGACCGGGCACGTATAATACAAATATACTGGATAATTCATGACAGCCTATTTACTGGCAAAAGGTGGGCCAAATAAATCTTGTAACGCTGTAAATGCTGTAACGTTTACTTAGCCTAACAGTCAATGAACGTTCATTGTTAGCATAATAAGTAGCTTTGGGTATCCTATGTTTATGAAAAAAAGTGTTTACAAACGAATAACATCTGTTATACATATATACATCTACTTGCTAATACAATGAAAGTGTAATAGAAATGAAGGATAATGAACAATAATATTACAGAACATTAATTGTTGATTAAAGTAGCTATGGGTATACAATGTTTACAAAATAAGAGCGTTAATGTTTTGTACATGAAGTTAACGTCTTTGCTACATAGCTAGTTGTCCCACAAAAAATACTATCGAAACGTTCATTCCAGATCCCTTAAGTAATCTCTTTAATTTAGTCAAGGTTGTGTTTGTATAAATGAATTCAGTTTTATAAACACAGCCCCGTGAAAAGGACATGTTGACATAAATTAATTGACTGTGTGGTTATAGTATCATTAACAGATTCTATACGATATAGCAGATTTTTGCCAGTATCAATAAAACTATAATGAGGCTATTAATGTATCCCAACTGTACGTACAATCTGGCAATACCGCTAAATCTTAAAGAAATGAAAAATACCTGTTGCAATTTTCGGATTTGCATAAAAGTAATTCTAGTTCATCCAAGTTGTAAAACAATTATTTCTTTTAATACAAACACATTCCTTGGTAAGACAACTTTATAGCACTGTTTGAATATCAACATGAAGTAGTAATGACAAATTTAAATGTACACTATCGCCTCTGTAGTTTCCTGATTACATAGACAGCACGATCATTTTATTTTTATTCTGCAACGCTGTGAGGAAATAAGTAGGCCAAAACCCATCGCAATAAGGTCGAAAAACACATTACAAAAGAGAGAAATAAAAAATGTCAGCTCGGCCGCTGGTAATGTCTGCAAGTACTGATGATCAAGAAGTATACTTCCTGTCAAAAAAATCCCCCTCCCCACCTGAATGAGTAGAAGTAAGGTGTTACGGGTTATCTTCGGTTTCAGTGATGTATTTTCTGCATGTTATTCGCCGTCGATGTGACGTATTAATCGGATTAACTACCATAGGAATAGATGAATACAATTTTTGAATAGATCGCTCTGCATTTCAATCATATGTCAACAAAATGCTGATCACTCGCACCTGTAAGATAAGTATCTTTGAAAAGAGCGGTATTGTATTCAATCTGTGATTGCAGACACACACAGGTGATGAGTGCAACCTACTTGTAGTGCGGACGATCTATTAAAAAATTACATTCATCTAATGCTATTGTAGTTAGCAGTGTGGTATTTGTCCAAATCTTCATTTTTGGTCCAAGTATTTTACATGTTCAGTGGTGTATCAGGGTCAATTGTTGTCAGAATATCATAAAGCTGCAGCTTAATCATTTTTGTGGAGCCGCCGAAAATCAGTGCGGCTTATACGGTAATGCGGCTTATACAGCAATGTTTGAAGATAAAAAACACATAACAAAAGAGAGAAATAAACAAGAAATGTCTTTAAAAAAGACAATGCCTCCAAGATACCAGTGGGCACCTTTTGTTATTAGTTAAGGAGATACTTATAATGCTAGCTTTAACATGTTTAAGGTAGCGCTATTGGATATAGATTTTTGTCTGAGTGAAATATGTGAGTCCATTTTCTCCTAATACAAGACTGAACATTTAATTTTAATCGGATATTCGGTTACCAAAATATGGCCTGTCAAAATGGAGCGAAACCAAGTCGTTGGCAACAACTTTCTTTTATTTTTGTTATGCAATGTTGTCAGGTAGGCCCTATTTTCTAATTATATATGCAAGAATTATGCAAAGTAAAATTTTCAGATAGGCTACAAAATAAGATATAAAACCCATGGATGCCTTTGGCAAATTTGAACACCACTGCAACAGTCCGACACACCGCTAGTCCGAATCTGAAAACACTTTAACAGTCCGACACACCCCTAGTCCGAATCCGAAATACACTGTGCTAGTTCGAGTCTGGAAAACACTTCGTCAGTCCGAAACTGCAGAAAACCAAAGCGGTAGTCCGAATCTGAAAATCACAGCGCTGGTCCGAATCTGAAAAACATGGCGCTAGTCCGAATATCGGACTAGCGCAGTGTTTCCTAAATGCAGATTCGGAATAGCGCCATGTTTTGCAAATTCGGACTAGCGCAGTGGTTTTCAGTTTCGGACTGGCAGAGTGTTTTTTAGATTTGGACTAGCGCTGTGTCGGAGGAGTGTTTTTCAGATTCGGACTAGGACAGTGGTTTTCCATTTCGGACTGGCGCAGTGTTTTTCATTTTCGGACTAGCGCCGTGTCGGACTGGCAGAGTAGGCCTATATTGTAGGTTTGGACTAGCGGCGTGTCGGACTGGTACAGTGTATTTCAAATTCGGACAAGCGAAGTGGTTTTCAGTTTCGGACTAGCGCAGAGTTGTTCATTTTCGGAGTAGAGGCGTGTCGGACTGGCAGAGTGTATATTAGATTTGGACTAGCGGCGTGTCGGACTAGCAGCGTGTCGGACTAACGCCCTGTACCCCCCCCATGTGTAATGTTATGATGGGAGTTAAAGCCATATTATAACATTTCTGTAGAAATAGATTAGTATTTATTTTCCATAAAATGTTAGGTTTTACTGTCAGATATGTCCCCTTTGCACCTAACCCAAGTGCAGGTCAAACTGCCAACTGCCAAGGGCTAGTAAAGGACTAGCCCCGGGCCTAGCCCTAGACTAGTCATGCTAGCATCATGCACTCAGTCATGCACTACACATAATTGTGCGACATACAATGTAGATTTGACACGGGTTCTGTTTTGTATTTTAATTGAGGTCAAACTCATGAACCATTTAAATGTTGATATCAAGATGAACAGAAATAAATAATCTATTCTACTTTCTAGTCATAAACTGGCACGGATCTCACTGTTTAGTGTCATGTATGGTCACTGATGGACATGAGTTTGCAATATTGAAATTGTTATTGAAATCAGTTTCTTCCAAATTCAAGATAAAAGTAACATGATTGTACTAAAATGTAAGTTATAACATTCTTCCTGTTGTCCAGCGTTTATGAACTATTATTATGATGTAGACACGATGATTGCGACCTAGTCGAGCCTAGCCTGCATGCCAGTCGGCCTGCTGACTCGCCGCGTATTAAACAGCACAAAAATACCTCCAATTTTGCACAAAACGATCCATGATGTCAAATAAACACATCCAAAGTGTCGTCATGAACGTCAGCTTCAACTTCTTTTTGCATTGATAATCAGGTTTCATGTAATCATTAAATTAAACCTTGTTTAATGTGTATTCCCATTGCCACACACAGCATAACGGTTGTCCGACTTGATTTCTACGATAAGCTGCTGATGTGATGAGGCTACAACCTATAATTAAATACCGAATTAAAACAATACTAGTTTGCGTCTGACGTCATGACAAAGGCGCGCCGTGATTGGTTGCTGACCTGCGCAGTGTGGCATTTTTGGTCTGGTTGACAGGGCGGCATACGCAAGCTAGTCTTTTTAATTCGGTCTTCAATTATACAACGTACTGAGCTTGATTCATGAAGTTGAAAGACCGACGCCATTGGCCGCCACTTGCTAGGTGTTTCTAGAATCCCTATAGAATAAGATTAATTTTAATGCTAATTTATTGCACAATGCTAAGGAAGCGTGATTACCTTTTTAAACATTCAATTTAGGGAAATGGCGATAGGCGAATTTATGTATGGCGCAGAGAAGTGGGGGATATATATTGGGCTCTCAATATTGGGCGGAAATTAGAGTACTTGTCAGAATATAACTTTGTACAATCGGCCTACATGCCGCGCAATGTGCGGCATTTTAGGTGTCAATTCCAAAATATACTACCTCCTGTGGAGGCAGAAAAATGTCAGCTCGGCCGCTGGTAATGTCTGCAAGTACTGATGATCAAGAAGTATACTTCCTGTCAAAAAAATCCCCCTCCCCACCTGAATGAGTAGAAGTAAGGTGTTACGGGTTATCTTCGGTTTCAGTGATGTATTTTCTGCATGTTATTCGCCGTCGATGTGACGTAATAATCGGATTAACTACCATAGGAATAGATGAATACAATTTTTGAATAGATCGCTCTGCATTTCAATCATAGGCCTATGTCAACAAAATGCTGATCACTCGCACCTGTAAGATAAGTATCTTTGAAAAGAGCGGTATTGTATTCAATCTGTGATTGCAGACATACACAGGTGATGAGTGCAACCTACTTGTAGTGCGGGCGATCTATTAAAAAATTACATTCATCTAATGCTATTGTAGTTAGCAGTGTGGTATTTGTCCAAATCTTCATTTTTGGTCCAAGTATTTTACATGTTCAGTGGTGTATCAGGGTCAATTGTTCGAGGGGGCAAAGGCAAACAATATTAATCATGTGCTGTAATTGCGCGCGCTCAAAGCGCGACCAATGTTCAATTTACACTACTTTGCCCAACATTTAAGGTAAAATGTGTTTACCAGGCATATTTTCAATTTGACATATATTTGGCCAAAATAAATGTAAACCTTTGTATTTACCGGGCCAATTGTCAAATTTATACTATTTGTGACTTTTAGGGTTGGATTTTATGGGGTGGGGTGGGGGTGGGGGTGGTTTAAGGGGATTGAAATTTGGGGTTGGTTGAGTTAGCAAACCAACTCATGTAGAGGTTCAACACCCTGTCCCCACCCTCGACCCATAAATATACAATGTGAACGTAAAAATGGTAGGGTATTCTAAACGATAGCCTATTTAAGCAAATGTTGTGAGGTAAAGCTGAGAAAGGAGTTTGTGGATCATCGAAATCAACGAACAACCCAGCAAACACAAAAATGTTTTTAAAACGTTTTAAACATGTTACAGTTTGGGTTTTGGTTTAGATAAAAACGTTTTAATAACATTAAATGTCGGGTTATATAAAGTTCATTTTCATTTTTTAAAACGTTTTGTATAAAAACATACTGCAACAATATTTTTAAAATGTTTTTAAAATGTTATTGTAAAATATTTTTTGCAAACCTTATTTTGCCAAATATTTTGTCAATACTTAAATAACATTATGTATGTTAGAATATTTGCAGTAGGTTATCAAAAAATATTTTTGACCGTTATGAAAACGTTTTATACCCTTTATATGCCCTTTATATAACCCGACATTTCAACGTTTTCTGGCAACCTTTTCTAACCTTTTGCGAATGATGTCGAAAACGTTTTGTGTTTGCTGTGAATGCTGTTAGATATTTATGATGAGAAAACGCAAGGATCAGTTTGGGGCCATCTTTGAGCAAATATTGTGACGTAATGCTACGAAAAGGGTCGGTTCAAGGAAATTAAAGGGCAGTGTTGTCAGGTTTAATGTTGTTAAAACACAAGACCAATATCTTTCAGCAAAAGTTGTGAGGTCAGGTAACGCTGCCAGTTCAGTAGGCATCCTGGCTCTCAAGAATTATACCGGGGAATTATATCTTGTTAATTTTGATCTTTTACTCTAAGACTTAGAGTCTAAGTAACCTACGGACCGGGCCTACGGAATCACACATTCTGCGTATTTTTTTATATTAAATAAAGATGCAAACACGCAAGTTCTTATCTTGAAATGAAAAACAAAACAACTCAAGGGTTATTGTGTCGTGTTTTTTACAAATTAAATTGCATATTATTATCAATAGAATATGCAGCGCCACCTGGTTGCATATATACTACTTAATGCCTTTCTATTATATATACCGAGGGGCGCTGAAAAGGTTTATGGACCTTTTTAGGACAACAATCAGTTGCGCATGAGAATAATTTATGATATGCTGCATATTACAATTATATTTAATTTTGAACACACATGTAACACATATATTATTAAATGAACAAGGAAGTGTTATGAACATTTATTAACATCAGATGTATAATTGCTTGGTTATGATGATTTGTTTTATATTTATATCTTATTGTTAACAGAAATGATTAATCCTGACACCTCATTCTTATGAATTTTAAATCCTGTTCATAATGAAATAATATTTAACATGATGCGACTTTTAATTAAAACTAATTAATGACGTTATTTTTGGTTGAAGCCCGGAGACTGGAAAGCATGCATTGGTTTATTTGTCTTTTGCACTCTTTAAACATTTTCCAATGATATGAAAATATTTTGTTCCCTTTGCTGAGAATAACACTGCACTTATAAATAATCAAAGCGAAATGATTATACAATTTAATTTAATCCTAAATGAACATACAATATGTTCAAAAAAATTGTAGTCACCGATCCGGACTTTTCACTTCCTTCATGTTCACTGGTGTATTCCAGTTGAAATTCATACATCCCTTATTGGAAGACATGGCCTTAATCTTCCACACAGTGAGTATACGCTGGAGATGTTATGTATTAATCGGATTAACTACCATACCAAGGTGAAAACAATTATTGAATATACCGCGTTGCACTGGTACGTTCACGCGGTACCTAATGAGATAAGCTTATTCATAAGCAGAGGCTAAGCAGGTACAGGTTTGACGTCGGCCTAGAAACGGGCTATTCCAGTTTAAATCCACACACAACATAATGGAAGACATGACCTTAATCTTCCACACAGTGAGTGCAGACTTCAAATGGAGTCGCCCATTCTAGGTCACCCCATTTGAAATTCACACTCCCTGTGTTGGAGGGTCATATCTTCCATAGGGGGTGTATGGATTTCAACTGGAATACGCCAATGTTCATCGATCGTCAACCTCCGATGAGGTCAATACGCGGATTTAGCGTTTCTCTACCGGAAATCAATTTGTGCCGAAATTCCTTCCCACAATGCAATAAGCGTTTTGCATAACAATAGATACAGTTCGGAGGTTAATCATTATTCTTTGTTATGCAATACGCATATTGCATTGTGGAAGGAATTTCGGCACAAATTGACTTCCGGTAGAGAAAACCCTAAATCCGTGTATTGACGATGTCGATCTTGCCGACTGACCTCTACGAAAGATAACACTACTATACAACTTGCGGAGTAAAGTACCCCTGACGTCTTCTCAACCAAAAGAATTTATCATATGCCTACGGAATTTTGATTGAGATCTTTTTATAAAATGCTTAAAATGAAAAACGTAGCTAAACATAAGAACATTTTTTATAACAAAATGAACTACCGATTAGCATCAATATAAATTAATGATATACCTTGACAAACACGTCATCTCATGACATATATTTTAGTGTCAGATCACCTATACTATCATCCTTTTTAGATATTACCATTTACATGATTAGACGTGGTTGTATCATAAACTCTGGTGTCAGGCTTGTTTTTCAATTTAGCTAAGATGGCAATAAAAACAATACAACATAAAATAAACGCAATCGCACCAACGCCAACAGCGACCCACACCCACGGCGGAAAATTGTACACAACATGAACTAGCTGCGAACCCGTACAGCGAGTTACACTCTTGTTTGGTGATATTATTGTTGATGGGGTCGATGTTGATTTTGTCGTGTCGGGAGTATTGCCGTCGTACTGAGTTGACAACTCATTAGGTGTTATAATCTCTGTATTATCAGAACTTTGTCCTTGTGACTGCGTTGACCAGTCACTAGATGTTGTTGCCTTAGAAGCACTTTGAGTTCTACTTTCGGTCTCACCAGTATTCCTCATAGATGGGTATGCTGATGTATTTATATTAGGTAGTCCGTCCATTTTAGAAGAGTTTGAACCATCTGGGGGTTCTGTTGTTGGTGTTTTCCCCACAATTTTTAACAACCCAATCGAACACCCGAAGTTAATTCGCGTATCGACACTATACAAAATTGTATAAAAACAAGCTACCGTCAAAAGTTTGAACCATCATGGAGTTCTGTTGTTGGTGTTTTATCCACAATGTTTAACAACCCAATGGAACACGCGAAGTTAATTCGCGTGTCGACACTGTTCCAAATTGTATCAAAACAAGCTTCGGTCAAAAGTTTTCATTGGCTTTCACCACTATTTTGTCCTCAATTATTCTGTCTGGTTCCATTACCTTCTATGGCATATTATTACACAAATCACCTATCATCTATTAGATGTTACCATTTACATGATTAGACGTGGTCGTATCATGAACTCTGGTGTCAGGCTTGTTTTTCAATTTAGCTAAGATGGCAATACAAACAATACAACATAAAATAAACGCAATCGCACCAACGCCAACAGCGACCCACACCCACGGCGGAAAATTGTACACAACATGAACTAGCTGCGAACCCGTATTACGAGTTACACTCTGTTTTGGTGATGTTATTGTTGATGGGGTCGATGTTGATTTTGTAGTGTCGGGGGAATTCCCGGCAAACTGAGTTGACAAGTCATTAGATGTTACGATCTCTGTATTATCAGAACTTTGTCCTTTTGACTGCGTTGACCAGTCACTGGATGTTGTTGCCTTAGAAACACTTTGAGTCCTACTTTCGGTCTCACCAGTGTTCCTCATAGATGGGTATGCTGATGTATTTATATTAGGTAATCCGTCCGTTTTAGGTGAGTTTGAACCATCTGGGAGTTCTGTTGTTAGTGTTTTATCCACAATGTATAACAACCCAATGGAACACCCGAAGTTAATTCGCGTATCGACGTTATTCCAAATTGTACACAAAAACAAGCTCCCGTCAAAAGTTTCATTGGCTTTAATAGATAAACTACTTTGTTCAAAATTACCCTGTCTGGTGCTATTACCTTCTATAAACTGAAGACGAGCCTCGTTTAGAGTGTAGTACCACATCAGGCTGTAAGACTCATTTAATATTGTAGCAGTACATTGGAAATCTACGATACTGTCAACTGCAATAGACACATTGATCGCACTCGCCACACCATTTACTTTCATGGAACAAACTGGAAATTTATCTATAATAAAAACATACTGTGACATGGAATAACTATTGTATGTGACTCCGTTATCCATAGAATACACAAATTGACACGTATAAACACCTGTGTGGGATGGTGATGCGTTTGTAATGGTAAGGCGATAGATAACGCGAGACATGTCCATACCCGATTGGAATCTTTCAATAGTTATACGACTATCATCCGTTAGGAGTTGTGTTCCCTCTGATATGACTTTATCTTTGACCCATCTAACGCTGAAAAAGATTTGTGGAAATTGATCTAATCCAGACACGTCGCAGTTTAGGGAAACGGTTTTACCCGTTTCAGCATTTCGGTTTGTTCCAAATATAGATACCACTGGTGTTGACCCGGGTGTTGACTGACTGTGGCATTTGAGTACAAACAAGAGAAGAGCAGCCACTGTCAGGATATACATTGTTTGTTTGTAATATCTTGTACCACAATGATATCAACGCTATAGCATCTCAATTCAAGCTTGTGTTGTTTTCACCAGTGTTCATAGGTTATTAGAAAGCATTTGATCAAGTTGATTGAATCTTATATCGAGTGTAAACATTATTATTTATCATATTATTTACTAATAATGGCGCTTTACAGCAAACACAGTGCTATGCAAAAGCAGAGAATCCAAGAAGCATAAAAAACAAATGATAAGCACTCCATTATATGCCATCCGAATTTCAGATCATATCAGATTATCATATTTCCGTTTGTTTGATGGTACAAGCGACAGATATCATTATCTGAAATCATTCTTGGCGATACATCTTCACCCAGAGTGATTGTGTGTTATGCAACATTTGTGGATGAAAAGCGTTTAGCTGGTTAAGAGTTTCAATGATGTTTGTAGAGTGTACACAAAGGTTTGTTCAATGCAGCTATTCTTTTGTTTTTGCTCCCCTGTTCCGTTGACAAATTTTAAGCGAAGATGACTGATTCCTATATCATAAAAATATCACTAGCTCATCGTTTTGGCTCTAAAGATGTCCGTAATTCAGAATATATCTACTCCCAGAATGTTCATGTTATGCGTCTGTTAAAGTTGCGTCAGTTTTTCAGTCACGTCATCACCGTACAATGTTGAATCACAGTATTATACTGATATCAATATAATATCTGTGCTATCAAAACAATGACCAAACAATTTCAATTAGGTCATTATGAAAGTCATTATTGGAAAATATCTTCTGTGTCTATTGTTTCAAACACAATAGCAATTGTTGTACAATGTCTGCATTAATTAATATTTGGTAGATATTAATGAGGCGTGGCTTTTTTCTTCGATGTTTTTTATGCATCGTTGGTTTCTGTTTGTTTGTCGGCGTGTGTGCATGCGGGGTGGAGTGGTGGGTAAGTGGGTGTGGGGGGCGTGTGCGTGGGGGTTTCTTAATTTTGTGTTGTTATAGTATAACCTGGATGCGATTATTTGTCAGTCGTACATTGTGAATAATTGTTTGTTATTTATTTACAGGGTTTCCCTAAAAGAACTGTATCGTCGGAAATTTTAATCTGTGTGTATTTTAATGCTCGAACTAACCAAATCTAAATTGTTTATATGGTTAAGGAATAAAATAGTTAGCTATCACAAGCATTTAGAATTTTGACAATTAAGCACTCTGTTCTTGATATAGGAATTTTTTGAAATTACCTTATTTTCAATCCGTTGACAAATAGACGTCTCGTGCGCAGTATTGGCATTCCTAATACTTGATATTTGAATCCGAAAGATTTGAAAATGAGGACCCAAGGGGTTTCGTAAATTCTTATATTTCAAGAACGGCGTTGTCAATTGTCAAAATTCAAAAAGTATGTGATAGCCGACTTATTTCCCAACCATCTTTTTTTTAATCTTTGACAATACATTGTCTAGCTTATGTTCTTTATTTTATATATTCTTTCTTTCTCTTTTTCTGTTTCGTATATACCGTTAAGGGCTGGGGTATGAACGTTTGGACAGTATTTATTTTGGGACATTAGAGCACATCAGACATATCGAATTGCATTCTGAATACGAAGAATGTCATTCTGATATCAAATAATTTTGATTTTTGAAATTCGCAATTTAATACACATTTTATGGCAAATCATTAAAATTGATATTTTTGATATTTAACAGTACTTGAAGTAAACTTTATAAATCTGATGATTTATACTTAAAGTGTATGTAGGTGGGATGAAAAGCCGACGATCAATTGAAAATTTTGACCTTTCGTATTGAAGATATGGATTTTTTTCCCAAAACACCAAAAAAATTAGGTCTTTTGGCAAAAAATCCATATCTTCAATATGAAAGGTCAAAATTTTCAATTGACCGTCGGCTTTTCCTCCTGCTACATACACTTTAAGAATATATCATTAGATTTATATAATTTACTTCGAGGACTGTTATATATCAAAATTTGAAAAATATCAAATTTTTATAATTTGTCATAAAATTTGTATTATATTGTGATTTAAAAAAATGAAAATTATTTGATATCAGAAAGACATGCTTCGTATTCAGAATGCAATTCGATAGGTCTGAGGTGCTCTCATGTCCCACAAAAAATACTGTCGAAACGCAATAAACGCTCATTTTGGATCCCTTAATGTTATTATTTCTTCCATAACATTTTTAACAGAACCCATGTCATATAGAAATACAGTGGTGTCATCTGGTAGTTGAACAATTTTAATTTGTTGGTCTGGTTCCTCAGATACCCTCAATATCTACATTATCTTTAATATTTGTTGACATAATTTCCGCTGCCATAATAAATAATAAAAATTGTGGCAAATTCGAATCTCGCGCTCTAACCTAACCTCGCTGGGCGTATACACACGAGTAAGGACGATTTGTACGTAGGCTGCTGACACAGCCACTTATATAATCAAAGAAAAAATTAAAAGCTATAGTTTGCGTCTGACGTCAGGGCAAAGGTACGGCGTGATTGGTTGCTGACCTGCGCAGTACAGTATTTTCGGTCTGGTTGACAGGACGTCATCAGTACGCAAACTTGTCTTTTTAATTCGGTCTCGAATTATAAACTCACTGATTAGAATCTGCCACTGCAAAATCTAACATGGCGGTACTCTCAATTTAAGACGAGACACACTATAAAAATAGTCTTTGACTTTGCACTGGATTGTAGCGCACAACCCTAAATAAATGACATCACAGTGCGACAATTATACCGACGGGGGAAAATACAAAATAAAAATAAAACACAATAGCGCCATTCTTGTGATTATGAAGAGAAACAGCAGCTAATTGGCCATTTTTATATTCGTTTTCAGGTTTGTCCTTTATACAAACTACCGCAAAACTAACATTGCCTTTTATTCATACAAACAATTAAGCCACCACAGAAAACAGAAAGAAAATATCAATGGTCGTGAATTAGTTAAGATTGATATCAATTTAATGACTTAAAAATAAGTATTGCTTCAATACTCAATTCACAATGAAGCAAAGTTGTTGTTTTTTAGTTTAGTTTGTGGGGTCACTGGAAACCAATCTTTTTAAATTTTAGCACGAATGTCAGGTGTTGTTCATTGACATATTCAAATTTCACAAAAATCAAATGACATGTTAGGGACGATCAATATTTACGCCAGGGGGAGTGAGAGAGTAGAGTTGAAAACAATTTCGAGGAAAACTTTCACAAAAACAATTGTCGTATCCCCCTTTGGTCAAAATAAAACCCCATTACATCTGGAATTAATATTGACCGATCCCTTATACTTCCCGACAAAACAATCAGAACACTGACAAGAAGATCAGACCTTTAAGGGGGTACTACACCCATGTGGTAAATTTGTGACTATTTTTGCATTTTTCTCAAAAATAATTACACACTGGTAACAAAAGTTATGTATATTATTGGGGCAAGGAATCCAATTACTACACTGAAATTTCAGTGACTCAAGGCAAGCGGTTCAGAATATATGATAGGAAACAAGGTACATCCTAGCGGTACCTTATTTCTGATCATAAATAACAAACCGCTTGTCTTGGGTCACTGAAATTCCAGTGTAGTAATTGGAATCCTTGCCCCTATAATATACACAACTTTTGTTACCAATGTGTTATTAGTTTTTGAGAAAAATGCAAAAATAGACACAAATTTATCGAGGGGTGTAGTACCCCCTTAAGATGATTATTAAATAAATAACGATTTACGTATGCCATAAAAGTTGCTAGTTCCTATTTTGCAATAATGTCCGGATTTATTTTGACGGGAGAATATTTAGGATATTAGGCCTATATATATATACCAGGCACAAAAAGAAACTCGCCAGTTATAGTCATCCTTGCTGTTCAACAACCTGATAATTTTGGATTATTCTGAAATATAAATTTTGTTAATTGGACTTTGCTTTCTCATATGACACCCTGTTCGTGAAAATCGAGAAAGAATTGACTTAGATATGCGCCTCCAAATCCTCAAACTCCAAAATCAAAAGTTCCAATTTCAACGATTCTATGTGCCTGTTACATTGTGTGCTTTATTGATTGGCCCGTGGTGCTTGTTGTGTGCAAAATACAACGATGTGTTCCCATTGAAATTCGTTGAAATTGCAACTTTTGGTTTTGGTGTTTGAGGGTTTGGTGGTGCATTTCTTGTGTTTAATTCTTGTTCGATTTTCAC